>NW_005842389.1:1180451-1185285 GCF_000455745.1 Alligator sinensis
GTCTGCATCCTCCACTGCTCCTGAGATATTGTACACATGGGGCAGAGCCCTCTCCTGGTGCTCCTGGTCCCAGGTATGAGGGTGCTCTGCGCCTGACCAAAGCCTGTTGTAATACAAATAAAAGCCACTGCAGTGAGAGGAGCATGATCTGTGGTGGAGCCCAGGGATCCATGCCGGCCTTGGAGCCCTTCATGTGCTCTCTGGAGGGGAGTGGGGACGATGGGCTCCTGCCTCCTGCAGAGGGATTCGGGGCCTTGCTTGGTGCCCAGGTGTGAGGAGAGCGTGGCGATCCCGAGCCCCACACCCAGACTCCCAGTTCTGTGCATGTCCCCAGGACCCCAGGACTTTTCCCCCACAAAACCAGAGGCTGGAGAAACAGGCAGGGGCAAGAGATGCTGGAGGCAGCATGAGTCGGAGGGGGCCAGTAGGGCCAGTCAGCCTGGGAGGGAGCTGTGGAGCCCAGGAGCTCCCCCCTCTCCCACTGTTAGCTACAGCCAGCTGGCAGGGGCATGGCCATGAGCGGAGATGGGAGAAGGGACACTTTCTCACCAGACCTCTCCGAGGACCCCAGGGCAGTGTAAGCCAGTGGACAGACCCCAGTTCAGCTACTCCCCACACTGTGCCAGCTGTGCCCGCCTACTGCCCTTGCCCTTATGCCTTCTGTTGTCCTCCGTTTTGTGTCACTGGTGCCCCCTGTGCTCTCTAGGCAAAGGGCAGGGGGCTGCTGCTGCTCCCTGAGCTGGGGCTGCCTGCCCAGCACAGGGCATGTCCACCAGCTGGCAACATAGCCTCTGCAGGCAAACAGCTGGCGGCACTAGGCGAGCACACATCTGTGCTGGCCTCTGCCAGGGCACACTGCTACCTTGCTCTCTGCTCTGTGGCCCAGGTGCTGAGTTTGGACCAGATCACCAGAGCCAATTCTGCTGCTGCTTTCTGATAGCCAGGATCTGGGCCAGGGCAGGTTGGGGTGCAGGGGTGTTGCCCAAACACGTGTGTTTAAGGCGTGGGCAGGAATGAGCCACACAAGGAGACAAGAGTTCCCCTCTGTAAGGCATGTTTATTAAGAGATGACATAACGCCTGAGCCAGCAATGAGCAAGTTCCCTTGCTAAGCCCATGTTTTATCCCAGGGGTTTTAAACGTACAGCCCATGGACCAGGCCCTGCCTGCAGAACCATGTCCACTGGCCCCTGATAGACTGATGGGCTGCTGGAATTTGGGGTACCTGGACCACCATGGAAATGGCCATTGGCAGCAGCCCCATGTACCTCAGCTGCTGCCCAGACACAGCCCTCTGCCAATGCCTGAGCACAGTCCAGCACCACCACAGGCTGTGCCAGGCTTGACCTTGGCCTGGGCACGTCACTGATAAAATCAGGGTCTGCCCCTTGTGGTTGCTGATAAGCAGGGATCCTGGTTTTCTCTGATTTAAAAAAAACCCCTGCAGATAAGGGCTAAACAGCTCTGCTAACAGGTGGCATTTTTGGGATGGGTAGAGTGGAAAACGTGCCTCCTCTACCACAATACATCCCCCCATCATCATTTGGGAAAGGGATGGCTTGTGGGATAGGGAAGGGCAGCATTAGACTGTGGACAGGCCTGGTGACAGGCCTGGTGGAGGGACATGTTCCAGCTAACTACCCACGTCCATACCCCTCAACCTTGCAGCCTGGCAGCCCTGAACCAGGCATCTGCCAGGTGCACTGGGACATCATGTCACCCTGTCTCCTGCACTACACAGGTGCTCCTAGAGCTGCTCTTAGCCCTGCTCACTCGGGTCCACCAGCATGGCACAACGTAGCCCATGCAGACTCGCCGTGGCCAGCTGTGTCCCAGCACTGCACCCAGGCTCAGCTCTGCTGAGGGGGTGTGTGCGGAACCAGTGCCCCGGGCACCTGCTGCTCCTGACTTTGTGTGTGGCACAGTGCATTTCCCCAGTACTGAACCCATCCTGCCTGTCTTGTCAGGAGGCAAGTAGTGGCCTTTCTGACACACCCCAGCTCTGCCTGCTCCTCTGCTATGGCTGGTGCTCTCTGTGACCAGGGCATCCTTGCTGCCATGCCAGGAGTCAGCTGGTGCTGGTGCAGCCTGGACTGGCTCTCTGAGAAGGTCAAGTACTACCCTGAGTCACCCCATGGAGATGTCTGAACTCAGCAGGAGGAGTTCAGTCCTGGTCCCAATGAGAAGGGCTGGGATTTGACTGCAGAGTGGGGATGGCAGGGCAGAACTGGGAGGCACAGAGAGCCAGGCCCAGGGGCAGGCAGCGTGCTCAGAGCCCCATAGTGCCTGGGCCACAGGATGTGACGGGGGCAGTTACCACAGGGGACACAAAGCCAGGGGGCCTGGCCAGCAGTCCTACCAGCTGTCCTGGTCTGTGCCCTCAAAACTGCTGCTGGCAGCCCTCCTTTCCTTCCACAGGGCTGAGCTGAGGGGGGCATGGCCAGTCCTGGGCAGGAGGCTCTGATGTCCCCCCATCCCCCCAGGCAGCCTAGCAGGGAATGTTTATCACCCCTAACTCAGGGTTTATCAACCCATTAAGAAAACAAAGCCTCTCTCCATTAGTTCAAGCTCTTCTTAAACAGCTTTTCCAAGGAAGGACATTGCCAGGTACCTGTTGATTAGCTCCAAAAAGCCTGTCTGCCTTTATTAAATTATCTCCCACAGCGTGCACTCTCACCTAATGCTGAGAGGTGTAAGGAAGAGGGGGAGTGGGGAATAATCCCTGTTTAGCAGGGAGAAGCCAGGCCGACGCCTGCAGTCTCTGCTGGAGCTGCACTGAGGGAGCAGAAGGGAGCGGCCAGCCCTGCTGTGGAGCAGAGAGCCCTGCCCAGCCCAGAGAGCATGCCAGGATGCTAGGGGAGTCTGGTTTATCTTAAACCAGTAAGGGGTCTGGGACAGACAGACATTGCATAAACTGGTTTGACCCAAATCAGTTAAGTCTAATACTACATTCAACCAGGTTTAACTCAAACTGGTTTCAGCCATTTTCAAACTGGTTTATGTGCACTGAACATCTGTTCTGTTACAGGTTTAATCCAGTTTAGGATCACTTAAACCAGTTTATGTGTAATGTCTGTCCCTAGCCCTGAACTGCAGTGCTGCAGTCTGAGACATGCACTGGCTGTGAGCCCTTTCCAGCCCAGCCACCCAGCGCCATCTCACGGGGAGATGCAAGCAGCTTCCTGTACCACAGATGAACCCTGACGGCAAGCGCAGAGCTTCCTCCACTTCCATGGGCCACTTCTCTGGACCTCCCGTCTCTTGGCATTTCTCAGTGACTATGGGGCAGCAAGCACCAGAGGCCACATGGGTCCCTGCTCCATACTCCAGGGCAAGACATGGATGAAGGGCACCACTCACTCATAGCAGGGTAAAGAGCAACAGCAATTGGATTGGTGGGGGATGCTCATCCCCAGGCATGAGCCGTGACCTGCTAGAAGCCCAGGAATGGGCAGCATGTGCACCCCTGGCATGGGGAAAGTCCTGCGGTACAGCATGGTCAAGGGCAGGTCATCATGTGGGAACCCCAGGCCCTGGGGAAGCAAAGTGAAGAACCAGCTGTGTCATGGAGATGAGCTCCACCCCTCAGGCTGCATGGTACCACTGCAAGCTGCCACGGGAGCTGGGCGTGCAGACCCGGGTTCATGCTGGAAAACTGACGTGTGCAGACTGATTGGCACCAGCTGCACCTGGAGGGGTACCCCCAGCTCCCAGCCCACACCCTGTCTCCTGGACCGCATTGGGCCTTGTGCCCAGACTTGCATCCCACCTGGGACTCCAGCCCTGACCTCAGCAAGCAGACACCTGAGCATGCTCAGATCAGGCTTCCTGCACGTAGGAAATTGGCTGGGCTAGAGCATGCCCAATGCAAACAAGGTTCTTTAGGTAAATATGATATCATTTATTAGACCAACTAAATATCTGGAAAAAAATGTTCTTTGAAAGCTTTCAGTTACAAACACCCTTCTTCAGGCATGGGGAAAGTTTGTTTGTACCTGAAAGCTTGCAAAGAACATTTTTTCCAACTATTTAGTTGGTCTAATAAAAGATATCACATTTCACTAAAGAACCTTTCCTGCCTGTGTCCTTAGACTAACACAGCTACAACCAACAACTCCAATGCAGACAGCAGTCAAAGATCCCAGCAACAAGTCTTCAGCAAGCACCACGGAGCACGTGGAAGTCAGCTGCCAGGGGCCTCAGTCTTGGCCAAAGCAGCCTGGAGTTTCACTGGGAAACGAAAGGTATCTCCCTCATCCAGGGACTGGTTCTCTGTCAGATTCCAGGGCCCCTCACACTGCCCAGAGGTGGTAGGCATTTTCACTCAGGGCCTGGGGAATAAAATTAACATTAGCAAGTGTAACAGGCCTGCGGTTGTTTTGCAATGTTTCTGGGATAAATGTGTGTCTGTGTCTATGTGTGTGTTTTATAATAAAGGTTGCATACCTCAGTTTCCCTGACTTCCTTGTACACTGGGAAAGGATGGGTTAGTGCTGCCCTTTGTTTGACCTGGCTCTGCAACCAGAAGCCAGGGTCTCACCTACTGCACCAGCTTCTCCTGGGCTGGCGTCAGAGACGGTGTAATGCTGGAGTTGCATGAGAGAGCCTGTGGCAGAAATGCCCCCGTCGGTGCCCCTCTCCAGAGATCTGTCTCAGCCAGCCTGAGAGGCTGCTGTTGAATCCCTCACAGCGGGGATCTCGCTCCTTGTCTGCAGACAAAAGCCTGGCGCCTGGGAGGCGATGCTCTGGTCACCTGGGGGGTGGGGGGAAAGACCCGGCCCTGCGCGCGGGCCCAGGTAGCCAGGGATGCTTTGCAGATTGGACGGTTTGTAGCC
>NW_005842389.1:1191991-1214980 GCF_000455745.1 Alligator sinensis
CAGAGCCCATCTATGGAGTCCATGATAGCAATATCACCCAGTGTCCCTGCACCTATTCCAAAAATGGTTGAATTGCTTTTCTGAAGCCTCCCCTCAAAATGCAGGCTGAGGCAGACCTGAGCAATAACATATAACTCAAATGAATGAATAAATGAACGAACGAATGAATTTGCTGACCCCCAGAGGAAACGTTGACAGCTCCTGTTCCCACCAAAGCAAGTCCTTCAGCAGAGTGAGTGCAAAAGCAAACTTTATTAAAAATCTCCAGATATAAATATCACTAACCAATAAAGGATACACAATACAGAGAATGCATAACAGGAAGGTATCTATTCTAGTTGGTTAAAGCACCCAATTAACTTCCTTGGCTATTGAAGACAATTTGAAAAGATTTCAGTAATTGATTGTCAAGAGAAAATGAGGAAACTGGAACATGAGTGGATATAGAAGTGAGATAAGGTTGGAGTGTATGTTTTGGCAGTGATGTTTTGCAAAGTGTGTCCTCCCCCCCATAGCTGCTTGTAAGGGAAGCACTGGGTAACCACTTTAGGGGATTATAGTAGTGACCATGAGAATTTAGAGCAGTGGTTTTCAACGTTTTTAGACTCCAGGTCCCTCTTGATAGATTCAAGGCCCCCCTCAGCAAACACCAGCTCTTTGCTTTCACTCTTTTTTTGACTACAGAAAAATACTAGAACAAGTCTCCTGTTGCAAAGAATTTAGCAAGCTCATGGCAGGGAAGGATGGTATGACAATGAATCCCTATTGGAAATCTCTGGGTTTACTATGTAAGATGTAGTTAACAGCATTAGTCTGAAGTCAAGTAGAAGGCAGGATCGGTTTGCACTTATAGATTAACCAAAGTGGATAGATAGATAGATAGATAGATAGATAGATAGCACACGATTTTGTGAATTTCAACTTACTTCAGATGCTGTGAAAGGATATGCATTAGACAAGGGGGGGGAAGAGAGGGGAGAGAGCAGGGAGTGGATCATTGCTAGGAGAGACAGGCAAACAAACAGCAAACCCATAGGAACAAAGGGTCATCAAAGCTTTCTACCTTGTGCGTCGTATCAGTGCCTGCACACCTAACAATGCTGATACTGCAGAGCAGCCTGAAAAGGGTCTCACAGCAGCCACGGTGCTGTGGCAGCCTGGTAGAGAATCACTGATTTAGAGTTTGCCGGGCAGCTACTTGTAGTCCCCCTGGACTACAACAAGCTTAACCATTGTGATAGACTTTGAAATTTGTTTTTCCTTTTGCAGTAAAAGCAGTTTGGTACCCTGGGAAAGAAAGCATGGCTTGTTTTTTTCCACAGTGTTAGAGCAGGCATGGATCCTGACCTGTCCACTCATTAAAGGTTGCATATTAGCAACCATAACTCAAGAGAAGCAGGGGAGGGATGCTGCTGGACCCAGCTTGCCAGGCCCACACTTTGTCCCTGTTTCACTGTGTTTTGTAGCGGTTCCTATTTCTTTCTCAGTTATGTGCTGGTGCAGATGAATCACCCTGCGGTATCTTCTCATTGTGCTCTGTTTGCTGTTCAGTAACACTTAGCATTGCCACCATATGTACAATTTGGTGGCAGGGGTATCTCCATGGAGGGATTTTCTGATTATACGGAAAAGCCAATCAAGTTTTGGTGGGACTGGAGGTTTTGCAGTGATAAGCATCTGAGTTAGGGACTCTTGGAGCGATGTTGTAGAGTGGATGATCCAGGAATCACGAGAGGCCAGGATCTTTGCGGGTGCTATCTTTTATTGGACCAACCGCACGGCTGACACAAAATTAGACAAACTTTGGGATGCAAAGCTTTCTTCATCAGTTCAGACCAATTCGTTACCCACAAAGATCCTTGCCTCTCACATGACTTTAGGGCAGAATTCTCAGCAGTTTTCTATAAGAAAGAAGAAATTAAATAAGACCCAAGAGTTATATTTTAATTAGCAGCTGTATCTGCCTCCTAGCAATATTGTTAGCATTCTGAAATGCCTCTAAAATGTGACTCAGGCTAAGCTTTACCTGGTGAGTTGTTTCTTTAGCAGATCTCTGTAAATCTGAAGTTTGAGTTTGCAAGTCCTGAATTTGGTTTTGAACAACAGCTAATTCCTGTATTTTATGACCCAACATTTTAGTTAGTGTCCTACAAGAGGTAAGCAAAATATCCATGCAGCATCTGTTTCTTTTTGGGGTTTTGACTTCTCTTTTTTGAATAGTTTTAAATTCATTACAGAATATATTCCGAATGTTTTTGGAGTTTAAAAGTTTTGGAGAAGGTATTATTCCACCTCTTCTCTGTGTGTCTTAATGCATGTTTCAAGAGCAGTAATGCTTAATTTAACGTTGGGTGTATTTTTGGATTGTGGTTTATTTTGGCAATTTTCCAGCCAGTTTTTGGAAATGGGGGCTTTTGCAATTTTTTACTTTGTCTTTGGATTGTAGCGTATACAGGACTGGAAAACACAACCCAGAATAAAAGGATTGCAGAATAAAATGCTACTGCTTAAGTTAAAGGAAATGTTGCTTGCTAGTGTGAAGATTGCATAGGATTTTTGCTTCTGCTCAAAAACCATTTTATCTGCTTCAAAGCAGAAAGATAAAAAAGGGGAAGGGCAGCGTCCTCCTGAAAACAGATGCTGAGCACTGAAAATGGGTAAGCTATACACCAAATTAAAAAAAAAAAATTGGAGCGAGATATAAACACTTCAAATACACAGATCTCTGAGCTTCCTGATTTCCCAAACACAAAGGAATAAAGATCCGCTCTGATATTAACTGTTGTTATAGCCCAGATACAGAGAGATCTCCATTTTAGAAGGTTAAAATGTGGGGAACAAGACTAGCTGGATTACCAAATCTGTTGATCCCTGAAAGGAATTTAGGGGACTGAGGGTTATTTTTGGCAGCCCCAGTTCCCACCGAAGTACATCCTTCAAAGGAACCAATACAAAAGCAAATGTTATTAAAAATCTCTCAATATGAATCCTGCCACCTATTAACTCTAACACAACACAGACAAAGCATAACAAAAAAATATCCAGATATACACAGCCTAAGACTTACCGATGTCACAGAGATTACAGCTTTTAGAATTATGGGATCTTAAAATCCTAGGATTTCCTAACAGGTAGCCAGACTGCTGGGGAAATCTTGCCCAGGCCTAGAGATACATTTTTAAGTGTTGGATTTTCATACATCTGCAGACAAGAACCTCAGCAAGACATGCCAAAGCACACTGACAATCCCCTTTTCACCCCCATTCTCCAAACAGGGCTTACCAAGCGCTTGATCAAAGACAAGGCACCTGAGGTCAGGAAGACCTTGTATCACAGTGTGCTCAGCCTAGAACAAACTGAGGACCTTGTTACGCACTGCACTTCAAGTTGCTCAAATGTCGATCCGTGTCAATGCTGGCTCAAGTTTGAAGCAGTCACGCCTTAAAGCTACAAATCTTCCCTGACTGTCCCTGGCCTGCAGAGCTGTGACTTGCTACTAGAGCAGTGTTTCTCAACCCATGGGTTGCGACCCAAAAGTGAGTCACAAGAATACTTCAAAGGGTCGTGAACAAGTACCAGAAAGATGTGTGAAAGCACAGGTTTCCAGCCTGCAAGGGGCTGCTTGGGGTGTAGCCAGCATGCAACCAGGCATGGGAGCAGCCCCCGCAGAGGGATGAAGGTAGGTGTAAAAGGAGTGGGGACTGGAGGGCCAGGGCCTGGAGACTGTTGGCGGGGGACAGTGTGTGCATGTGTGTGTGGGTACGTGTGTAGAAGGGATGGGGGTGTGGAGGAGACAGGTGCCTGCTGGCACTGAGGGAAGGTGGCCGAGCACTGAGGGTGTGGCATGGTGAGGAGGGCAGGGCAATGTGGGTCAAGACAAGCCACTGATTTTTGCAAATGGGTCCCGGTATGCAAAAAGTTGAGAACCACTGCACTAGAGGGCTGGTGAGTAGGGGGCTGGCTAGGAGCTACAGCTGTGAGTTGCCACTACAGGACTAGAGAGCAAGGACCGCCTCTAGGTTGCGGGGGGAGGACAGGGGGAGCGGGGATGGCACAGGACATGAATCTGGGAGGTAGAGAGTTAACGGGATTGGGGTGGGCAACAAAATGGGAGGTGGAAAGAAAAGGAGGGTGGAGAAGGGTGGTGAAATGAAGTCAACCACTGAAAGATAAAATAAAAAGAAGTAAAAAAAAAGAATTGAATAAATAAAGAGGAAGTGAATTAAAGAAAGTCTCATGTGTTAATAAACTGGGATAGGGAGTGTGGGGAGTGCTGGTCATGCTTCCCAGGGTGGCTGGGAGATGAAAACAGTCAGGGAAGGTGCTTTTGGGAGAGCTACTGCCCCGGCCCTGGGGAGGAAGTCCTAGCTCATGGGGACTCAATCTGGCCCCCTACCTTATTCCTCTCCATGCCTGCTAGACCCCACTCCCAGACCTGTCCATGCCCTGCAACCTGGCTAGCTGGCATGTCTTCGCAATTTGTGCTGCGTAGCTGCAAAAGCCCTGCCCTCGATCTCTGCCGCGCAGTGCAGCAGGGACGTGCCCACTCTATGCATGCTCGCGGGAAGCTGCATGTTCGTTATCCACTTGACAGTGTTTTGAACTTGGCAAGGGCCCGTCATTCCTTCTGACAGCTCCATTTGGATTTTAAGTGGCCTTGAGGCTATAAGGGCCCTTCAAAATGTCAATAAGTTCAGTGAGACAAGCATGGTAATTTTTCCCCGCATTTTTGTGTTGCTGCCAGTCGGGGGACAGCAGAAATTGCAGCCACAGCCTTATGCCAGTGCTCTGTGCGGAGACAGCCCAAGCACTCCCAGCACAGTGAGAAACAAACGCTTCCCCTGAAAACACATCCCAAAGCCAGGGCCCCAGCCTGGGAGCTGGCTTTGATTTGGGGCCCACATCAGTATAAAAGGCTTCTGCACTTTGTTGTCCTCCCTTCCATCCTTATCTCTGGAGTTCAGAGAGTTCCTTATCAGCATTAAGAGCTGCTGTTGCTGCTGCTCCTATGAGCTCCCAATGAGATCCTCTTTGTCATACAAATGTATTACCAGGTCCTTTCTATTCAGTCTACTCCCAGGCCCTGCTAGGCAGGAAAAAACATGTGCCTAAATTTGTGCTGGACCGGGGAAAACATTAATTGTTTGGGCCTGAGTAGTATTTATACTGATAATGTCTAAACAGGGCTCATGCTTGTAGGTCAGAAGCCAACAGAACAAGTCACCAGCGCATAGCGGGTCCCCAGTCTTTGTCAGGAATATTTTAAGAAGAGCCAAGCACAGTGACTGCCAGGAGGAAAATGGGGGAAAGTATGTTCATTAAGGAACTGTCTATATTTATAAATGATGCTGTTTGCTAACTGTGGGCCTTATGGCCCAGGGAAAGTTAATGTTAGTTGTCTCAGCAAAAGACTCCTTGCATGTCCTGCCCTTGGGGTTTAGCATATTTTGCAGAATGAAGGGTTCTCTGGTGGGGGACTCCATCCTGACCTGCGACTGCCCAGACGTGAGAGGACAGGACCATGCTGACTGTGCCAGTGAGTCCATGCCCTGAGCCACAAAGTGGGAAGTGATCCCAATGGAAGCAAAAGCCCAGCTGGAGAACAGCACTTCTCTCGTTGTCCTGAGCCTTGCATCACCTATCCGGGGAGGCAAAGTGAAAGGCTCGCATCACCGGCATGGGCAGCCTGACAGCCTGCATCCTCTTCCTGGGATTTCTTGAGCGTACATGAAACAGAAGCAAGACACGGGCTGCTGTGGTCCCCCTGCTTTACCTTGGCAGGTTTGGGTGTGACATCTTTTGCTGGTTCAGGATGGACAGTCATTTTACAAAGAGGCTAGACAGTGGATGTGTCTGGGATGGTTTGGAAAAGGGCTGATCCTGCCTCAGGCAAGGGATTGGACAAGATGTGACCTCAGGAGGTCCCTTCCAGCCCCACTGCTCTGGGATTCCTATGATCCTGACAAGAGGTGCCGCAAGTAGGACAGGGCTGACTGCAACTCTCCCACCTGATTCCCGGTGACCAGCAATAGCCACTTCACGAGTCCAGGATCCCAGCAAGGAAAGAGCAGCCTGAGTTCTCCAGCCTCTCCTGTAATGCAATGAGGAGACACCTTCCACAGTTATTGTCTTGTTTCTCATGAGTGCTTGGTGGGGAGGGAGCACCAAGGTTCATTTAATAGTTTCCTGAGAGTAAGCATCAAGCCAGCATCAAACTAGCCAGTAGATTCATCGGGGCTAAATAGTGTCATGCAAAAGCTGCTGTTGTGTAGGACCGCGTTCAAGGATCTCTCCTTGCTTTGGCCAACCAAGGCATGATTTGTGCCTGCTTGGGCAAGTAAGCTTGGCGAGGGTCTCAGGACCCAAACCAGCATCCGGGTCCATGAGACACTTTGTAGAATCATGAAGGAGGGCTGGGAGGGACCTCCAGAAGTCACCCAGTCCAATCCACTAAGGCAGGATCATTTCTATCTAAACCATCCTATACAAATCCACAGTCTAAACTTGTCATAAAACTCTTCATCAGCCCAGACACAGCACAAGACATCACACCCGAACCTGCCACAGGTAAAGCAGGGGGACTGTGACAGCCCATGTCCTGCTGCTGTAAAAGGCTGTTAATATACACTCGAGAGAGTCCAGGTAGAGGGCCGCTTGCATCCAACAGATGCTGTGATCTTCCCTGGCTAGGTCCAGGCACTGCATCTTCTAGAGACCCGGCTGACTCTTGGGTTGAAAGGGAATTGTCTCCTCTTAAATTCTCTCCACCCAAGACCAAAGTACAGGAATCACTGCAAGTGCCGCCTTGTATGTCCATCCAATCACAGCTGCCTGGGCTTGGCAATTTGATCATCCCAACCTATTGACCAACTGATTTAGTTTGAATTGGGACCTAAACACGCTAGTTGTATTGCTCTGCCTTCAGTGAGCTTCATAAGGCTGTAGCACATTAGTGGAGTAATGGCCTTGCTTATATGGCTGTTTGTTCACTTGTCCCTTTTAATAAGATCAATAAAAACTGAAGGGAACCCATTTAACCTGTCCAGCTGTGGCCTGGGTCCAGCCTGGGCAGCTTCAGGACAGAGTCTGTGTCCACACTTGGCTCTGTGTCCAGATTAATACCTGAGCCCCCAGCTAACCCTGTGCCGGCCATAGACTCATGTACCCCAGTGCTGGAGAATGGCTTCAGTACAGGGTTAGTCACAGTGACAGATGTCAGGGAAAGATATTAATGTAGGAGGGAAATCACAGCATGGGCCCTCCTTTATATCTGGGGCAATGGGGACAAGCCCGTAGGTGGAAGGTCTGCTGGGTGGAGCAGACAGGATCGGGCCATCGGTCTGACCCTGGGTTGATGGCCCAGAATTGGCCCAGGATTGGAGGTGCCATGAGCTGCTCCAGAGTCATTTGCCTGCATATACTGCATGCCAGGGACAAATGTCCCTGTTGGCAGGGTGGGCTGGGAGGCCATGGGGAGCTGGGAGAGCCCTGGGCTAGGCTGGGCTGGGCTGGGCTGGGGCCGTGAGGGCTCATCCACACCACTTTGTTTTTTGTTTGTTTTAGTCAGTTTTTTCATGTTCCAAGCCAAATCAGCCAAATCACTTCGAAATCCATGAGTCGTTCAAGAACCATAGTTGGCCTTACTACTGGCAAATATCTGCCACCCCCACCTGGGGTTTCACATGTTTTCAGATCATTTGGTGGGCATCCTACGTACAGGCCCAAGCCCAGAGGCTTGGGGTTCGGATGCCCCCGAGTTTCACTTGCCCTCAGCCATATGGCCGCAGGAGCAAACTAGGGAGGAGTCTCTCATTTCCATAAAGTGGGCGTAAAGCCAAGATCTTCCCATGGGAAATGAAGATGGGAGGTTCGCTATACATTACCTCTGCGAGTACATCCCCATGCTAGAAAGATGGTTATCCCCAGAGACTGGGAAAACCGCCTTAGTGGTCACAGTATTTCCCCTGTAATGGCAGGGGCCTCACCCTCAGCACAGCTCCTGGCATGTCCTGGCATCCGGCCTTGCCCGAAGGAGCCAGCCCCTCCCCAGGCACAGGAGGTAAAATCTGAGCACCCAGGCCAGGTCCCTCCCCTGGCATCCCTGCATGGCTCCAGGCTGTCTCCAGCTGCAGATCCCAGAGGGTGCGCCGGGCTCACCTCCGCTGGGTGCGCGCATGGGCCCAAGCGAGGGAGCAGCCTGTGTTCTCCTCGGCCGCCAACCTGCCCCCACCAACAGCCCTGCCCCATCTCTGAACCAGCTCCCTTGTGTCCCCCCCAGAGGCTCTGGACTGGGTGACAATGACCCTGGAAACTTCCCACTTGCAAGATCCTTTGCTATGGTCTCCACCACAGCAGCAGGAGGGCAATGTCCCTGCTCCCCGGCCATGCCCTCTGTCCTGCCAGAGGGCTGCAGCATGGCCATGCTTGCGGCAGCCCAGGGGCCTGCCCAGGCTCTGCTGAGAGAAGCATCCCAGACGGCAGGTACCACCCCCAGCTCCCTGCTCTTTGCCAACAGGGTGCAGTTGGTCGCCAGCACTTGCACACCTCCTCCTCCCTCCCGTCTCTGTGAGACAGCAAGCCCATGCTGAGGGGATGAGGTCCTGTTTCTGCCCCCTCTGGAGGGAGCATCCCCTCCACTGTCCCTCACATCCCTCTGTGTCCTTCGCCAGCCCCCTCCCAAGCTGCAGTCGCTCCGGTCGGTCGGCTGGTGGCAGAACCTGCCTGGCTCGCCCGGGGCTGCCTGGGAAGGCAAGTGCCCTGCGAGGAGAAGGCAGCCCCTGCCAGACACCCAGAAGAGCCCCAGGCCCGGGCACGACACCGCAGAGAGCCAGAACAGCTTCATAGCAGAAAAGACCCCCTGGGGAAACAGGCACTTTCGGGGACCTGCCCTTCTACCTAGGGGCTGGGAGAAAAACCAGGCTATGTTCACAGCCCGTTTCCTCCTGCAGTAAGTTGTTCTGGCCAGCTCCCGGGGCAGCTCTCTGGGCTCAGCCCTGTGGGACCAGGACCACAGACGGATGCCCGTGGGGTGCCCTCTCTCAGCACCAAGGACCTGGTTGAGAGGACGCCCAGCTGGCCGGCGTCCCAGCCCTTGGGGGCACTGCACCTAGGAGGGAGCCCGGGGCTCCATTCATTCTTGGCTTGTTGAGCAACCTGGGCAGGACGGACGCTCCTGGCCTTAAGTTTCAGCCCTCCCCGCTGGGAGACAGGGGTAGTGCCACATCCCCGCGAGGCGCTGGCAGCCTGTGGGGGATTTGCAGTGCGCAGCAGCCAGGTGGTTGGGTTATAAGGGCTGGAGAAGGGGCAAGATGGCCCAGCTGCCAGCCAGAGGCAGCCCCACCACCCCATGCTTGTGCCAGCGCCTCAGCATGTCCTTACCAGGGAGGCAGGAGTTGTCGGCAGCAAGCAGGGCAGCAGTGATGGCGGATCCTCACACGCGCTTATCTGTCTGGGTGAAGTGAGCCGGGATTATCGGCTCTCTGCTGACGGGTGGAGATAAACGTCCTGTCAGAGATCAAGCGGCAGGGATTAGGTACAATATACGTGCGTGTCACTCCCCTGCCCTGGGATTCGGGCCGCGTTTCCTGACAGGTGCTGAAAAGTGCAGGGACAAGGGGACTCGCGCTGTCTGGCTACATGGCTCCCCCTTTAATAATTTGTCAGCTGCTCCGTCACCCGTGAAATAGCAAATGGCTGCATGATGTACTGGCAGAAATAGCAGCAGACACTCTCTGCACGCGCACGCGATGAAAGCGGGGAGATGAGCAGAGCAGCAGGCATCCCACCTGGGAGTCGTGCTCTGAGCTGTCCATCTACCCGGTCCCATGTGGTGCCCGTCACCTCGGTGTCTGGTCATGAAGACTCCCAGGAGCGGACCCCAGAGCAGCCATTAGCAATCCCATCACCCCCTGCCATCTTTCTGGCTCTGATAAGGGGAGAGGTGCATGGGGTTGCACTGACTTAACATGCAGTTAGCTCCATGTCTCTTATCAAGCAAAAAGACCTAGGCATGAATTGCAAATCACTCACCACAGAGGGCTCCTAGAATGGACTGAACACTGATGGAAAAATTCGGGAGCGTGGAAAGGAATGAAAATGACCCTGCGAGCGTCCCCTGTGCTTAGGCAGGAGGCTCCCGGCGTGGCGTGTTCACTCTGGGACTGCACCCTGCCCTGAGGCATCACCCCGACCTTTGCCAGGCAGCCTCTTTCCGAGCTTGCTGAAGCTAACTACAGCTCATCTGTGCAGCGGGCCCCCAGGGTCACTCCCTCTCTCCCACTGGGGCCAGGCCTGGTAGAGCTCCCAATATCCAGCCTGGCCCCAGCATGGTCCAGGAAAGGCTGGGAGGAGAGCAAAGGGCTGTGCTGCCCATACATAGCAACTCCCGCAAGAGGAGAGAGCACAGGACAGGGGAGTCCTGGGCAGAAATGGGGGAGATGGGCCTGGGATGCAGCAGCATGGGGGTCCCCAGGCAGCGTATCAGCCCCTCCTGGGCAATTTAGACCAGCGCCAGGCTCCACACAGGGCCATCAAGTGCCCAGCTGGCCTCCTCTCCCCACATCGGGACACAGCACCAGGACCCATGCCGCCGGGGCTATTACAGTGGCTGGGAAGTTCAGCCCTTGGGAGCTAGCGAATGCAGGAATCGAGGCTGCTTGGACCCCGCACTTCCCTGCTGCTGCAGGTGCGTTACGGGGCAGTCGGTCTTGGCAGGACCTCATCCAGGGAGCAGGGGGTGCCCCATTGCCCTGCCCACCCCCTGCGCTCAGTGCCAGGCCTCGGACACGTGGTCCCAGAATGATTCATTCCATCCCGGACGGTCACCATGGAAACAGAGCACTTTGCAGGCCCTGCTGGGAAGCCGAGGCCGAGGCTGCCAGCTCACACCGGTCCAGAGATTTTGGATGCTCTCAAGGGACCAGCAGCCTGATATGGACTGTGCTAGCTCTAAGGGACAGGGACAGAGGGCAGGGGGCACAGCCAGCCTGGGCCGAGCAAGGTCAGAGGTGCAGGATGCGCCCTCAGTGAAGGGAACTGCTGTCGGCATCTCAGCAAATGGGCAGGGAAGGGAAGGGAGAGGCTCTGCATGGCGGGGGCAGCAGGCCTGGGGGATTCAGAGCAGTTGTTACACAAGGGCCAGGGCTCAGCCCGTGGTCTTCGCCTGCCTCAGCCCCTGGGCACAGCTGCGCAAAGCTTTTTATTATTATTTCTTTTTAAGGACATTTTTCATGTCCCAAGCCAAATCAGCCAAATCAAGTCCAAATCCATGAGTCAGTCCAGAACCATAAGCGGCCCTACAACCGGCCAACATCCTTCACCCCCACCAGGGGCTTCAGATATTTCCAATGTCTTTTGGCCGGCATCCTATATGCAGGCCCAAACCCAGAGGCTTGGGGTTCAGATGACCCTGAGTTTCACTTGCCCTCAGCCATGTGACCACAGGAGCAAACTGGGGAGGAGCCTCCCATTTCCATAAAATGGGCTTTAATCCCCAACGCCTCAGCAGATACTAAACCACGCCAGAAGAACAGTTATCCCTGGAGGGCTTAGCGAAGACTGCCTTCTTGGACAGGGTGTTTCCCATGCCAGGCAGAGCTGTGCAAAGTGCTGGCCTCAGCGCACCCCGTGGTGCTGCTACACTACAGGCACAGCTGAGCGCCCTGGAGTCCCTGCGCACCCAGTGCCTGCAGGATATGTGAACGTGTTCAATCTGCAGGTGTGAATCTAAAGTTACTCTGTTGAATCTACTAATGCCCGTGCATGTATAGTTTTCATAGTTCCATAGTTTCATAGTTGGTGGGATTAGAAGGGACCTGAGCAGATCAGGAAAAAGTACTGGGGTCAAACGACCCGAAGTGAGGTGTTCGTCTAACCTCCTCTTAAAGACCCCCAGGGTAGGAGCCAGCACCACTTCGCTTGGAAGTTGGTTCCAGATCCTAGCTGCCCTGACAGCGAAGTAGCGCCTCCTGATGTCTAGTCTGAATCTACCCTCTGCCAGCTTGTGACTGTTATTTCTAGTCACTCCTGGTAGTGCTCGGGGAAACAGGGACTCCCCCAATGCCTGCTGGTCCCCCCTGACTAGTTTGTAAATGGCCAATAGATCCCCCTCAGCCTTCTCTTGTGGAGGCTGAACAGGTTCAGGTCACGTAGCCTCTCCTCGTAGGGCCTGCCCTGCTGCCCCCTGATCATGCGAGTGGCCCTCCTCTGGACCCTCTTGATGCTGGCCACATCCCTCCTGAAGTGCGGCGCCCAGGACTGGACGCAGTACTCCAGCTGCAGCCTGACCAGTGTCGCATACAGGGGGAGGATCACCTCCTTGGACTTGCTCCAGATGCATCTGTGGATGCACAACAAGGTGCGGTTGGCCTTCCTGACCGCGTCCCCACACTGTCGGCCCATGTTCATTTTGGCATCAATAATGACTCCACGATCCTTTTCTGCCTCTGTGCTGATGAGAAGGGAGCTCCCCAGCCTGTAGGTGTGCTGCTGGTTCTTCCTCCCCAGGTGCAGTACCTTGCACGTGTCAGTGTTGAAACCCATCCTGTTCTCATCTGCCCACCCCTGTAACCTGTCTAGGTCCAATTGCAGCCTATTCCTCCCTTCTAGCGTGCCCACTTCCCCCCACATCTTAGTGTCATCAGCAAATTTGAATAGGGTACTTTTTACCCCCTCATCCAAGTCACTGATGAAGATGTTGAACAGTATGGGCCCGAGGACCGAGCCCTGGGGGGACTCCACTGCCCACGTCCCTCCAGGTCGAAAATGACCCGTCCACCACCACTCTCTGGGTGCGGCCCTCCCGCCAGTTAGTGACCCATCTGACTGTGTAGGTGTCGACGCCACAGTCCCCTAGTTTTTTAATGAGAATGGGGTAAGAGACAGTGTTGAAGGCCTTCCTGAAGTCCAGAAAGACTATGTCCACTGCTACCCCTGCGTCTAAGGATTTTGTGACCCGGTCATAGAAGGCCACCAGGTTGGTCTGACAGGACCTGCCGCTAATGAACCCGTGTTGGTTGCCCCTAAGCATAACCTCCCCTGCTGTCCCTCGCGGACATGCACCAGGATAATTTTCTCAAAGAGCTTCCCCAGGACCGGGGTAAGACTAACTGGCCTACAGTTCCCTGGGTCCTCCTTCCTCCCTTTTTTGCAAATGGGAACCACATTGGCCCCTTTTGATGGTCCCTTTTGATAGCCCTTTTCATTGGTCCTTTACCTTATTTCACAATAGGGTCTGCACCTGCCCATCTGGCAGCACGTTCCCACGTTCATGGCTGCAGCTGAGTGCCCTGGACAGACATAAGGAGACCTTTCCCTGTTCCCAGGGCAGAAGCCAAGTGGCCCCCGCCTGCCCTGCAGGGGAGCAGCCTGGGCACAGCACCCAGCCCTGGACCTCACTAGTGGCCGGACCATTAGGAACCAGTGCCCTCTGCCCTCATATTTTGCAACTCAGCATGGCTCGGTGCTGGGGGAAATAATAGAAGAAACTCCTCGTCCCAGCAAAGAGGTGCCCCTACTAGAGTCCAGCAGCACAGTCAGCAGGAGCTCAGCAGGCCCAGCCCCTTCCCTGCCCCGCAGACGTCCATCCCCCTGCAGACGGCGCATGCACACCCTGGCCGTGGGTCCCAGCTTGCTCTGCTCCCAGGCACAGCAGCATCCTGACTTTTGTGACTGCTCTGATGCTTGCAGGCTGGTCCTGTCACTTGGAGGCCTGCTGCTAATCCCCAGAGCCTCCCCTCCACATCCCCAGCGGGGCAGGAACCTGCTGCTCTCTGCCTGCTCTGGGTGGGCAATGGATGGGGGAGAGACATCGCTTGAGGTTCTCTTCCCTGTTTACTGGAAGAAAGGGAAAGTCCTGAAACAGTGCCGTGGGACACGCTGCTAGGGGCTGTTAGCCGCAGTGCAGCAAAGCAGCCTTGCTGCGTGTCCTCTGCCCACCCAGCAGCCCCAGAGGCTGCTTGTCTGTGGGTGACCTGCTACTGCCCTTCCTGCAGCTTCCCTGTCCTCAGCCGAGTGCTCTCAATGTCTCTCCCTCATTGCCCATCCTGTGCTGATTAAGGCTCCCAAGGGCCCTGCCGAGGAGAGATGGGAGGCACATGCTCAAATTAGAGGGAAAGTTCATCATGGCAGAGCAGCTCTCCAGCCAATGAGTAGGAAAGGCTGTGATTTATATCCCACAGCAGAGGCTGCTTTCCAGCTCTTCTCCGTGCTGGTTAGGGCAGCACTAGTCCCCATCACAAGACACACACACAAGGAGAACTGGCACAGCAGAACAACCCAGAGCCTGGGCTGGGTCGTCAGCCGCGTGCAGCTGAAGTCAAGTAGACGGCAGGGTGGATTTGCACCTTACAGACTAACCAAAGGAGATATAGGTATAGCACAAGCTTTTGTGGGATGAAGCTCAATTCATCAGATGCTGTGAAAGGATGTGCACAAAGCAGCATGTAGGAGAGAGAAATTAGACTACAAAAAAAAGGGGGGACGGGGAGGGAGATGGGGGAGGGCTCCAGGACCCACAGCAGATCTGGGGCCTGCTGGAACGTGAGCCTCCGTCCGCCAGGCAAGGTGAGCCCAGCCCTGGGGACCCCGGTCCCCTTCGCAGGGCTGCAGACAGACAGGAGAGGAGCACCCGGCGCTGACGCCTGCAGTCAATGCTGTTTGCTGCTCTGAGCACTGCAAACTGAGCTCCCTGCGGCAGCCCGGGCACCGCCCATTTCCAATTCACTGCAAGAGCTGCCTGCGGAGAGGCAAGCTTGTTTCTGATCGTGCTAAACCCCACAGGCCTGCCAGCGCCCGCCACTGAGCTCGCCGCACGGGGGGCTGCCTCTCCAGGCTGGAACAGGTCCTCTCAGTGGCCCAAGGCAACAGCCTCCTGGAAAGCCGAGATGCATGGTCCCTGGAGTCTGGGCCTCTCCCACAGGTAATCGCTGTTGATGCTCTGTTCTTTCGCACCCCAAATCCTCTGTTCTTTGGCCCTTTCAGCTATCTGTAATGACCAAGTTTAAGCAACGGATTGAAAAACAAGGGAGATGCGGGTATAAGCGGGTACAACCAGCTGTGGGCTAAAGACAGGGCTGGGGTCTACCACGCGTTAGCTGCTCCGCGCGCCCACATTTACCCCGCGTACATGACAGCTAGCCCCTGGCATCTTCAGCCCAGCTCAGCTGAGGAGTTAGCCCCTGCCGCACGGCTTCTCCTTCTGCTTAGCAGGAAGCTGCTAGCTTGTCTGTGCCCAGACCTTCTGGCCATTGCTGATACATGGAAAGTGCCTGTATCTCTCCCTGGCCTCCAGTGCATCCAGGCTGACCATGGGTCTGTAATGAAATTTGTGTTATCGCCTTCATCCCCCTGTGAGGTGATTGCTGAGTTTTTAATCTCGGGGATTAGTCTGGCAGCAGTGACCCATGCTCCCATATCCCTGCCACCAGACAGAGACCGGGGCAGCCTCCAGCTTGGCATCCCTCCTAACAAGCCTGACTTATCTCCACATTCACATGCTGTTGGCTGCAGCCCTGGAGGCAGGGGAATTAGCCACGCTCCTGCCAGCTTCCCCTGCATGGCCCGATCCATTGCCAGGCGGGTGCTGCCACGGACCTTGTTTCAGCTGTACAGTCCCCAAAACAGGCACTCAGTTCCCACTCTGGAGGCAGGAGGAGGGGATGCTGCTTCCACCCAGGGCACGGCATCCTTCCCTGACTGGGATCCAGTCCCTTGCCAACAGCCGGGTGCTGCTCCCCGAATGGGCTCCTGCACCTCGGGCTCCTCCAGTTGGGGCTTGCAGGAAGGTACAGCCCAGTCCCAAGCACTTTGAAGCTCAGGCACGTCAGTGAGGGCCCCCTCCTGCACCATCCTGGGGTCTCCCAGGGCTCCTTGCCCCTCCCAGGCTGCCCCGCACGAGGCGGCATATTCAGCAGGGTTCAGCTCCGGCCCCGGGCTCACGGCAGGCAGAGCCCCACCGGGGAGAGGGGCTGCAGGCAGCGCACACAAGGGCAGGTCCCAGCTCTGGTCGCTCCTGGCCTGGGCAGGGCTGTGGCTCAGTGACAAGCTGGGGTTTGTTCTCCTAGCCTGGTGAGGCTGGGGTTTCCCTTTGACTCCAAGTCTCTTGGCAGCGGCTGCACCAGGCCCCCACAGTGCCAGCGCCACCTGCCTTCATCTGAACTGTCAGCCACGTCTCCCAGTGACCAAGCAGGCAGCTGGCCTCTGCCCAGGGAGAGATGGAGGGGGAAGGTTTTGCTGGTGCATAGGGAAGGCAGCAGCACATCTGGGCTGTGCCCGGGACAGGCCTGCCAGCTGTGTACGGGGACCACAGAGCCAACACCCTGGAGCCGGTGCTGCTGTGAGCAGCATCCTTGGGCAGCAGGAAACTCAGTGGACACCAGCTCCCCAGCTGCAGCACAGAAAGCCCCTCTTGACATCCCTGCCTGCAGCCCGGCCCCAAGAAAGTGAGTGCCTGTTCCCCGGGCCAAGGCCCTTTGGGCCTCCACCCTGCAACCATCAAGCTCCCAGCTTCTCCCCAGAGCGTGCGCTGCCCTTCCAGCACCCCAGCCTGCCCGCAGCCACGCGGGCCAGCAGCTGGCAGAGTTGGACCTGAGGGTATGGCGCTCGGGGGCAAAGGGCTGGGCCACAGGGTGGAGCCCAGGACAAGTGACAGGTAAACCACCTGCAGACCTGGCTTCCCCCCCCCACACCCAGGTAATGACACAGGTCTGCCCA
Source organism: Alligator sinensis (assembly GCF_000455745.1). Taxonomy (NCBI): domain Eukaryota; kingdom Metazoa; phylum Chordata; order Crocodylia; family Alligatoridae; genus Alligator; species Alligator sinensis. The sequence goes on from NW_005842389.1 coordinate 1,208,702, forward strand.
TGGGCTGGGAAGAGCCTCAGGAGGTGATCTCCCCCCCAACCTGCACCCTGTCTGCTCCAAGGCAGGAACAATGTGGTCTGTGCCTGCCCTTCCCAACATGCGTTTATCCATAATGCTTGTAAATATGCTAGTGCAGCAATCTCACAGCCCTGCCCTTTCCCAAGGGGCCTCCCCCTGCACAGGCCTCTCCTGGCATCTACAGGCTTTTCCTTGTCTTGCCTAAACTTCCCCTGCCTGGCTTATGCTCATTATTTCTTGCCCTATCCTCCCTTTTTGCATATCGAAGGACTGTTGATCTTTCTCCCCTTTCTCGGGCCACACACACTGAGCCCGAAAGCATTTCCTTGTTGGCCAGCTGCCTCTTTGTTGGCTAGTCCATGTCTTTGCTGAAATGTGGCACCAGAAGCTGGGAGGATCAGCGCCAGAGCCGCGTGATGGGAACAAGGGGGTCAGAGGCAGCTGGATGCTGCCAGAGACGCCTTGCTGTTGCCGCCTCCCTGCACGGCTGTGCTCAGAAAGGCACCAGCATCTCTCAACTTTGGGCAGGGGCTGCAGCAGGACTGGGTTTGAAGGTGGTGCATCACTCTTTGCCAGGGCAGAGACCGTGCTCCGGCTCTCCAAAGGGCACACGTTCCCCACACCTGCCTCCAGATGCCCTTCCTAGCTCTGCAGCCAATGTCCACAGCCCTATGCTGCTGCAAGCACTCAGGGGGTCTCTCCCTTCTGTTTGAGGCATCGGGGCAGTCGAGGGCAGCCAGGATGGGCTTCCTTGCTCACAGAGCCCAGGCCTCTTGCCAGCCAGGGGAGAAGCAGAGGCCCTTTTTTCCTGGAGTTTGTCTAAGAAGGAGCTGAAATTCAGATGCCCATCACTTATCCTGGGGTCTCTCCCTGCCAGACCAGGCCAGGTGGCAGGGGTGGGAGTGATGCACACAGAGTCCATGAATTGGGTTGGTTCCTTAATGAGAGAGGCCAAAAACACGTTGGAGGCTGCGTGCATACGTGCGTGCGTGCATACGGAGAGGGTCTCTGCATGTGGGCAAAGCTGGGTGCACAGGGGTCTGCCCTGCACAGGAAGGGGTTAATACTGGTTGCCACCCCATGACAGCATGAAATTGGCATGCACGGGCATGTCCTAATTCTGTCCCAAGATGGGATTGGTGAAAGGCATCCTCCCCCTGCCCGCCCCTCCACACGGGGATAAATGGGTCGGTGCCGGGTCCCTGAGCCTTGTCTGGAGCAACACAGGCCAGGCATTCCCCTCCCTCCTCCACGTCCCAGCCCCGCTTTGCCCAACAGCCCTGGAGCATGGAGATGCAGCTGCTGTGGGTCCTTGTCCTTGCCGGGCTCTCGGGGATCCTTGCGCAGACAGGTAGGGCACGGATGTGCAACTTGGGGTGCTCCAGGCTCAGCATCCACCCCAAGGGAGGGCATAGGTGGGTCGGCAGTGGCTGGCACAAGGGCAGATCCATAGAGCACGGGTGGCCAACCTGTAGCATGGGTGCCACAAGTAGCACAGGTAGCCTGTGTGTCTGGCATGTGGCAGATGGAGAAGGGGACAGGCAGCACAGTGGTAGAAAAGGAAAAGACAAGAGAGCAGCAGATGAGGCAGAGGAATGGGATCATAGTGGCACTCAGGGAGGGCACAGGGCTTAATGTGTTGCAGGCCTGCAAAAAGGGTGCCCCCACTGCCCCAGAGAACCTGCAGGAAGATGCCCTGTGCAGCAGTGGAGGAGCCCAGGATCACCTGGTTGTCTCCAGCCTCAGCACATCAGGGAGGCCGGTGTCCCCAAGTCACAGCCATCACGAGCCAGCTGACCAGGAGGGAAGAGGCTAAAACACAGCTGTGAACAACGAGGGGATTCTGGTCAGAGCAGTTCATCAGATCCCCAGAAAGCTGCTGTGGCAGGAGCAGCGCCCGGCTCTGGAGGAGGGGGAACAGCGACCAGGGTCCTTACCGCAACGTCATGGAGGGGTGCAGGCACGTCCTCACCAAGGTGCGCAGAGTGGGCACTCCTGGTGCTGTGCTCCATCCAGACCCAGCAGCATGAACTTGGGGGCCCTCAGCCAAGAGCCCCAGGGGCCCCAGGCCAGGAATCGCCCACCAAGAGAGTGCTGTTGTTGCATGACGTTCTTCACACGTGCCATCATCTCCAATGATGGGCCTGATGTGCACTGAGGTCACCTGATCGGTGGGGACCTCGTCTAACATGCAGCGCCCAATTCCATGTTAATAGGGAAGCGACAGTTACAAAATCAGTGAGCACCAGCAGACACCCATGGCACAGGCTGGGACCTGCACTCACATACTGGGCTGAGGCAGGTCGGCTGGGGCACTGCTCCTAGCGGGCAGCTGGGCTGAGCAGACCGGCTCCGGGTGCATGGGCTCAGAGCACCTTTCAGAGGCTGCTCCTGTGCACATTTCTACTCAGACCATGTCCTAGGAAGCTGCCAGGACCTGCTTTTGGACTCTAATCTCCAGGTGCAGGCAGGACCAGCTGTAGCAGCTCCTGCCCTGCCACCACTCAGGTTCAGTCCAGCTACACGTAAATGCTGATGTTGCAAAGTGCTCTCAAAATCCATGCGCGAGAGCCCATTTGCAAATGGCCGTGGCACTAGGGGTAGGGAGTGTGGAGGGAGCTGGTTCTCCGCAAGAAAGTGCAGGTTCTCTGAGCGTGGCTGCGATGTGCTGTGGGAAGTGTGGAATCTGAGGACATTTTTGAAGAAAATGTGTCAAAATGAGTCATCTTCATGTCTCTTCACTATGGGGAAAACATTTAGCTTAGATGCTGCCATTCCAACTCTCCAGGTACAGCGCTGAGTTTAACGTATTTATAGATGCGCTGTATGCTGGGGGTTGGATGCAACCGTGCTGAAGCTGGTGGGCAGAGCAGCTGCTTTCCCTGCGGGATCAATAGCAGCAGCCTTCTGGAGTAGGGTGACAGCAAGTGTGGGAGCCCCATCACAGCACAGACCGCACACAAGGCAGCTAGGAGCAGAGCCGGAGGGGGAATGGGAGGGCTTTCACTTGGAGCTGGGTCTTGTCTGGATGCAGCAAGAAACCCCAGCTAAATACTCCTGGAAGGGCTGCAGGTAGCCAAGAAGTGCCAGACAAGGCCCTGTAGGAGGACACTGAGAGCTATGAAGCAGAGCTCTGGTTAGAAAAGGAGCTGGATATGCTGTGCAGAGACCCTTCATTCCTACAGCGGCAGGGACCCAGGATGCTGTGTACACTGTTCAGGAATAAAGAGCGTTGTGCCCAATAAATGCCCAGCTCCATCAGCCATTTCTCCCCCAACAGCAGTACGGTGCAGGACTCCACCAGGGGCCCTGGTACCCACACCTGTGCATACAAAACCCTGCGCTATTTCTGACTTGGCTCCTCTCAGAGTTTGCTTTCCAGGGGAAAGTTTCATCTGTCTGTGACAGTCCAGAGACGTGTGTCCAGACCTGAGCCCTTCTCCTGGGGTGGGAGTGGAGCCCCCTCCTGACCAGCCCAGACTGACCTGACACCCTGGGCTCCTGCGTGATGCAGGGGCAAACCCTGTTCCCTTTCACGTGCCTACGTGGCACTGACATGTTTGGTACTTCAGCAGCGTGGGCCTCAGCACAGCTCTGCTCGCCCTGTGCACCCCAGCTGCTCACATGCAAAAGGCAGCACAGATGCCTGGGAAAGCAGAGCTGCCAAGCCCACACATCATGCTGGGGAAGGCCCACCACTCTACCTGCCATCAAAGCACAGCTTGCTTGGGTTGGAGGCTCTTGGGGGATGCTGCCCACCCCAGCTTAGTTGCACAGGCAAATGCCCAGGAAGCATGGGACCCCACATTCACCCAGAGAGAGTATGAAGCTGCATCCTAGCAGAGCCCTACCCACCAGGGTATGGGCTAGGTACTGCCCAGCCTTCCCTTGGCACTTACTGGGCAGCCTGGAGGCAGAAACAGGTGGGGCATGGCGAAGGCAAGCAAGGCAGCGGGGTGGTGGCTCAGTGAGACAGAACTGTGGCCTGGCAGGGAGGCAGCCTTGTTCTAGCTGGCACCCCTGCTCCTCATGTGCTGCCGCCCTCTGCCCCCCAGTGCTGTTTATCTAATAACCATTACAGGTGCAGTGGGGCAGCTCCAAGGGGGCTGGTGGGGGCTCTGGGCAGGGCCTAGCTATTGCATGGGGTCGGGGGCCAGAGCTCCATGCAGGTCCAAATCCCATGTGGGTGAGAGGGACTTGGGCATGAGGACTCCTGTCCTCTCAAAGAGCCAGAGCTCACAGGTGGGAAGTTGGGGTCCTCTTGCACTTCCAGCAGGTCCAAGCACAGGGAGATCCTGACCCTCCCCAGGGGGAGGGGTATCCGTGTGGCCTGGCCAGGGAGCAGGTGGTGGGAGTGCAGTCGCAGAAAGGCTTGGGGCAGGAGGCGGGTGCGCTGGTGGCAGCGTCGGGCTGTGTAGCTGGCTCTGTAGATGGGCAGACGAGATGCACTAAGGCCCCTGCCACTCATTACATGTATTATGCAACGAACTGGGTAGTCATACAATACATTTCGACCAGCTACACATGCCAAATAATCATGATGCCATTGCCATAAGAAGGTTTATCCAACTACAAAATGAGCTGACTATTGCTTGCAAATGCGTAACCATGCTAGAGTTGGTTTCTATCCAGCTTTCATCTGAACGTGAGGCACAACCTTAAAGCTGGGAGAGGCCCCAGTGCTTCCTGCCCCTGGGTAACCCGCTGGCCATCTCTCCTCTCCCCCAGACCTGTACCAAAAGGTGTTTGTCTTCCGCAATGATCCGAGCAATGCCTATGTCAGGGTGCAGACGAAGCCAGAGCAGCCACTGCAGAACTTCACCGTGTGCCTGCGGTCGTTCAGCGACCAGACCCGGCCCTACGGCCTCTTCTCCTATGCCAGCAAGGCCCATGACAATGAGATCCTCATCTTCAAGCTGAAGTCCGGGGAGTACCGGCTGTACGTGGGGGGGGAGTTTGTGATGTACCACGTCCCAGAGAATCGCATGGACTGGGACCATGTCTGCGCCAGCTGGGAATCCGCTATGGGCCTTGCTACCTTCTGGATTAACGGGAAGCCCCTGCCCCGGAAGGGGCTGCAGAAAGGCTACTTCATCAGCACCGAGGCCATGATCCTGCTGGGGCAGAAGCAGGATGGCTACGGGGGCAGCTTCGACCCATACAATTCACTCACAGGGGAGATGGCTGACGTATACATGTGGGAGTATGTGCTGTCACCAGCGCAGATGAGGGCTGCCTATCTTTCCCTGCGGCTGCCTCCCTGCGCCCTGGGCTGGCGGAACCTGCAGTATGAAATCAAAGGGGACGTGGTCGTGAAACCCAGGCTGAGAGAGTCCGTGGTGCTGTGAAAGCAGGATAGGCCCACAGGCTTTGCAGCCTACCCCCTCCCCTTCTTTCCCCAGTTCTGCCTCGTTCCAGAGGCTCTGTCCCCGCCAGATGTCTGCCCGCCACTGCACCCCGCTGCAATCAAGCATAAGGGAGAGCGTAAGAATACAAGAAGTGCTGTGCTGCATCAGACCAGCAGCCCATCTGGCCCAGTATTCTTCCTCCGACAGTGGCAGATGGATGCTATAGCCGGAGAGCACTGAACTGGACAACTCTAGAGTCATCTCTCCCCTTTCAGTGTCCTCCCTGGCATCCAGCATTATTGGATTAAAGATGCCAGAGGAAACATCTCCCACCAGTCTGTTCAACAGCCATTAATAGATCTACCAGCCATGAATTTACCCAGTCCCTTTTGAACCTGGCTTTGCTCTCTGCCTCCACCGCCTGCTGTAGCAACAAATTCCATAGGTTAACTGTGTGTTGCATAAAAAAGTCCTTTCTCATTAGTTTTGAACCTGTCACCTACTCATTTCAGCGGGTGCCCCCGAGTCCTAATATTCTGGGACTTGGAGAACAACAGCTCCCGGTTCACTGGGTTGACACCCATCATGATTTTATAGACCTCTATCATATTCCCCTTCAGCCTTCTCCTTTCCAAATTAACAGACCTACCTGATTTAGTTAACAGCTTTTACAGCAGCAGGACATTGGCTGCTGTGGTCCCCCTGCTTTACTTGTGGCAGGTTTGGGTGCAATGTCTTGTGTTGTGTCAGGATTGACTGTGTTGTTAAGCTAAGACGTTGGATGATGGATGTGTCTGGCCATAGGCAATGCATAGAGAGGGCATGGTGGGGGCACATGTCCCCCCTGAGATTGGCCACCACTGAAGCTGCCACTGGCTTCTGCAAGGGGGGACCAATTCCCCCCCCCCCCCCC
>NW_005842389.1:1215030-1219677 GCF_000455745.1 Alligator sinensis
CCCCACCCGCCTGCCAATCCCACCAGTGGCGGGTGCGGGTGGTCCCCACTTGCCACTCACTGACCATGACACTGACACCAGCAGCTGCACATGGTCCCCGCTTGCTGCTGCTGACACTGATGCTGGCGGCTGCAGGCAGTCCCCGCTCGCCACTCGCCGGCATGGTGCCCCTCCAGTCTTGGGAGACACCAATCGTTCATGTGTCAGTGATAGTTTGGACAGGGCTGATCCTGCCACAGGCAGAGGGCTGGACTAGATAACCCACGGAGGTCTCTTCCAGCTTGACGACTCTATGATCCTCTAAAGTAAATCATTTTACATTTGGATGGACATCAAATGTAACATTGCTGTAGCCTGAGGTGACCAGTCCAATAACAACAACCCCCAGCTCCCTTGGGCATCCCCTTCTAATTTTGCTGCTACTTTAATCTCCCCTGCATTCCCAAGGCTGCATGTGAGCATCCGGTCAGATGTGAACAGCAAGTGCAACAGCTGTTCATCTGGCTCAGCCTGGGGCTGCTCTCGGGGAAGAGAGCTTGAGCCAAGTCACTGCTACTGGGAATGAGTGGCCCCTGGGGAGCTTGCTGGGAGGGAATACCTGTGCTGCAGACATGAATCCAGCTCCTTGTTGCTGCAGGTCCTGGCCAGACTTGGGTCTTGCCTGGCCCATGGCCCCACTCACCACAGGCTCTAGCAGCAAGCTACTCTGGGAGGGAATGCCCTGGCACCTCCAGGCCCTGCAGTGCCCACTGGGATTTTTAGTCTCTCTTGGTGTGGTAAATGCTCCAGGATCCTGATCATTATGGTTGCCCTTCTCTCTACCTCTTCTAATTCTACTACAGCCTTTTGGGGATTTGGAGACCAAAACTATGTACGTTATTCAAGATGTGGGTGCATCATGCATTCGTGTAATGGCAGGATGATGTTGTACACTATTCAAGATATGGGCGCACCATGCATTCGTGTGATGGCAGGATGATGTCCTCTGTTTTATTTTCAATTTCACTCTTAATGATGCCTAATATTTTATTGGCATTTTTGGTCACCGCTGCACACTGAGCTGATGTTTTAAAGAACTGTCGTCTATAGTGACTCCAAGCTCTCTTTCCTGAGCCTTGACAGCTAGTTCAGAGCCCAGCGCTATGTACGTACAGCTGAGGTTATTTTTCCCCAAGTGCATTACCTTACACCTGTCAACGTTGGAGTTCATCTGTCATTTTTTTGCCCATTCACTTAGCTTGGTGAGATCCGTCTGCAGCCCCTCTCCATCAGCTTGGGACTTGATTCCCTGGAATAATTTGGTATCATTTACAATCTTGGGCAAAGAACCTTCCCTGCAATTCTGTGGCAACACGTGTTTTTTTTTTAAAGCCCTTGGTAAGGGACCTTGTCAATGCTTTCTGAAAGTTCAAATATATTATGTCAGCTGGATCCCCCCGGCCCACATGCTTGTTGTCACCCTCAAAGAACGCCAGCAGATTGCTGAGGCAGGATTTCCCTATATAAAAATCATGTTCGCTCTTCCCCATGTGACTGTCATGGCTGGAGCTCTGCCAGCTTGCAAGGGAAAAGCCATGGTTTCCCATGGTTTTCTCCTTTAAAGGAGAATCCATTTTTTAAAGTTTGTTCGTGAGCCTTTTGTATATTCTTGCAACCTGCTTCTGGGTCGTGACCCATGGGTTGAGAAACGCTGCTCTGGAAGAATCTGAAAAACAACAAGTCATTGACTGTGGGGCTTCACCTCCCTCTGCAGCCTGGGCAGGGCTTTTCCTGGGATCTCCTGGGCATCCCTGAACCAGCCCCCCCCTGTGAGGAGCTGCTTGGGTGCCCCATGCACCCACCCCCTGCCCTACACACCAGGGTGCTGGGGCTTGGGGGCGGGAGGACAGCGGGTCGGGAGTGAGGGGCACTGGGTCAGGACTGGCCATCAATGTTTACAAATGGGTCCTGGTACAAAAAAGGTAGAGAACCACTGCTCTAGAACAGGATTTAACCAGCATCCCACAGATCGTACCCACCAGCAAGGTGGTACCTCAGCCTGTGGGCTCTCGCGTGGGTGCCACTCTCCACATCACTCTGGGTGCTGTTGTGGCTGGGGTCCCCATCCCTCCTCCAGCTTCTGCTTCCTACCCCAACCTCTGTGGGGTGGGACAGCACAACCTGTGATGCCCAGGGTTTGGAGATCCCACATAGTAGAGAAGCCCATGGGGGAGGAGCCAGGCAGTGGGGGAAGCCCACCTGGCATGGGGCCTGGGAGCTTGTGGTATGCACAGGTGCAGCCCATGTGGCATGCAGCCCCCGGCTGCTGGGATCAGACAGCCCTCCATTAGATCACAGATGATGATGGATGTATGCAGGAAGACCCAATGAGGAGCATGTTTGAGCTGCACCGTCAGATGCAGACACTGGGAAAATGCCAGAAATAAATGGCTTCTGGCAACATCTTTACTCCTTCCATCAACGGCCGCTCAAAAAATGTGCAGCCAGAGGACTCCCAGAAGGCACTGCTGTGGCTCAGACAAGGACAGCCAGCTGCACCTTTTTTCTGTGGGGAAAAAAAGGCATTTTCTACCCTTTGCTGTGGCACAGACTGGATCACACAATCCCATCCCAATGCTCAGTGCAGGGGACACTGAATCCAGCCAAAAGCCACAAGGAGCAGACGAGGCTGCTGGGTTTGAGGTCAAGGGCTGGGGTCAGGGGCTGGGTCTATACTTGGCTTTGCTGCTCCATGGGAGAAGAAGTCTAGGGGATGAGGTGGAAGCTGTGCCATGCTGGTGCATGAGTGCAGGCTGCCCCTGGGGTAAGTGTCCAAATCCCAGTGGGCACTGCAGGGCCTGGAGGTGCCAGGGCATTCCCTCCCAGAGTAGCTTGCTGCTAGAGCCTGTGGTGAGTGGGGCCATGGGCCAGGCAAGACCCAAGTCTGGCCAGGACCTGCAGCAACAAGGAGCTGGATTCATGTCTGCAGCACAGGTATTCCCTCCCAGCAAGCTCCCCAGGGGCCACTCATTCCCAGTAGCAGTGACTTGGCTCAAGCTCTCTTCCCCGAGAGCAGCCCCAGGCTGAGCCAGATGAACAGCTGTTGCACTTGCTGTTCACATCTGACCGGATGCTCACACGCAGCCTTGGGAATACGGAGGAGATTAAAGTAGCAGCAAAATTAGAAGAGGATGCCCAAGGGAGCTGGGGGTTGTTGTTATTGGACTGGTCACCTCAGGCTACAGCAATGTTACATTTGATGTCCATCCAAATGTAAAAATGTTTACTTTAGAGGATCATAGAGACGTCAGGCTGGAAGGGACCTCCATGGGTTATCTAGTCCAGCCCTCTGCCTGAGACAGGATCAGCCCTGTCCAAACCATTACTGACACACCCATCATCCAACCTCTTAGCTGAACTACACAGTCAACCCTGACACAACACAAGACATTGCACCCAAACCTGCCACAAGTAAAACAGGGGGACCACAACAGCCAATGTCCTGCTGCTGTAAAGGCTGTTAACACAGGTACAAGAGAGCCCAGGCAGAGGCCATGCTCTCCACAACAAAAGACACCCTCCCCCCAACGCCGTACTAATCTCACTAGTGGGTAAAATTCCTTTATGACCTCAAATACTGCATCAGTCTGACCCTGAGCAGAGGGGAAAGCCCTCAAGCCAGCAACCTGTGGGTTTAAATCCTAGCAGGAGCAGTGGCACAGCCCAGTCAAAATCTCCACCCATGGCTGCAGCCAACACCCAGTGCCCCGGAGGAATGCTTTCATAGAGTCATAGAGTCACAGAGACGCAGGGCTGGAAAGATCATCCCTATCCAAGCCATCCCATACAAACCATAATCTAAACTATACATCAGACTGCCGCCCTGATACAACATAGACCTACCAACTGAACTGGCCACAGGTAAAGCAGGGAAACCGTGGCAGCTAACGTCCTGCATCTACAAAATGTTGTCAATATATGATCAAGAGGTCCCAGGTAGAGGCCACGTGTGGCAGGGCAGTAGGGGGCGCTCCTGTGTTGAGCCGCCCACCTCCCTGCGCCCGCCCACCTTCCAGGCTCTGAGTGCCTCCCTGGGGTGCCTCCCGTCCGGCCGACCCCTTCCCTGGAGCACACCCGCAAGCCTGGGGGTAACGCTGCCACCACCCAGAGTCTGGACTGATCTGGGACCTGTGCCCTCTGGGAAACACAGGACTATTAGTCCTTGAGGGTACTTGACCCACTGCAAGAACTTGGTGTGCTTTCCTCAGACTGAAGCACAAGTAGTGGTCTCCCTTAGTCAGCTGAACCAAGGGGACCCCAAGGCACAATCTAGACCCTCACCCAATAAGTCTCCCACGCTAGGTACAAAGGAGAACTTTATTGGTTACAAGGAGTAGGTTTGGAATAGGGTACAGGGTAGAGCAATATCAGAGAAATCCCATAGAGCAAACAGTGGCATGGTAGCTTTTGATCTCGCATCTGAGTTACTGCAAGCTAGATCTCAGGTCGCTTACCCAAAGTACCATCCAGAGGCCGTGTGGCGGGCCAGTAGGGGGCGCTCCTGTGTTGAGCCGCCCACCTCCCTGCGCCCGCCCACCTTCCAGGCTCTGAGTGCCTCCCTGGGGTGCCTCCCGTCCGGCCGACCCCTTCCCTGGAGCACACCCGCTA
>NW_005842389.1:1221616-1223322 GCF_000455745.1 Alligator sinensis
CTGCCAATACGGGCTACAAGCTGACCAATCTACCAAGCATCCCTGGCTACCTGGGCCTGTGCGCAGGGCCGGGCCTTTCCCCCCCACTGCCCAGGTGACCAGAGCATCGCCTCCCAGGCGCCAGGCTTTTGTCATGCAGACAAAGTGGGAGATCCCCGCCCTGAGGGACTCAACAGCAGCCTCTCAGGCTGGTGGAGACAGATGTCTGGAGAGGGGCACCGACGGTGGCATTTCTGCCGCAGTCAATATATGATCAAGAGGTCCCAGGTAGAGGCCACGTGTGGCAGGCCTGTATGGGGTGCTCCTGCGTTGAGCCACCCACCTCATTGTGCCTGACTACCTTCCAGGCTCCAAGTGCCTCCCTGGGGGTGCCTTGCATCTGGCCAACCCCCTTCCTGGAGCACACCCACAAGCCTGGGGGTAACGCTGCCACCACCCAGAGTCTGGACTGATCTGGGACCTGTGCCCTCTGGGAAACACAGGACTATTAGTCCTTGAGGGTACTTGACCCACTGCAAGAACTTGGTGTGCTTTCCTCAGACTGAAGCACAAGTAGTGGTCTCCCTTAGTCAGCTGAACCAAGGGGACCCCAAGGCACAATCTAGACCCTCGCCCAATAAGTCTCCCACGCTAGGTACAAAGGAGAACTTTATTGGTTACAAGGAGTAGGTTTGGAATAGGGTACAGGGTAGAGCAATATCAGAGAAATCCCATAGAGCAAACAGTGGCATGGTAGCTTTTGATCTCACATCTGAGTTACTGCAAACTAGATCTCAGGTCGCTTACCCACAAGTATCATCCAGAGGCTGGTGGAGATTCCCTCTGGAGGCAAACAGTGGATTGATCATGTGTCTCAAGAGAGAGAGAGAGTTTCAGATGGTCCAGCTTCTCTCTGAGTTTTCATCATAGCTACTGCCCCTCCTCTTGGGCAGTCCTTAACTTATATAGACCTTATGACCTCATTTATTTGATCCAATGAAGGCCAGCAACTGTTGGCTGCCAGCCAACCAATTTGGTATGCATCACTTGTTGCCAAGTAGACTGGCAGGCTCTTTAGCCCCCTCCCAGTCATGTTGGCATTGCTTAGAGCAGGGGCAAGCAATTATTTTGGGCGGAGGGCCTCTTACTGAGTTTTGGGAAGCCATCGCAGGCTGTGTGACTGGCAGCAGATTAATATTAATTTTCTAAATTTTTTAGGGGCCCTGTGGGCCGGATAGAATGTCCTGGTGGGCTGCATCCAGCCCGCGGGCCGCATTTTTCTCACCCCTGGCTTAGAGCAATAGGGCATTTAAGGCCCCACACAGGTGTGTGATGCCAGTCACGTAGGCAGAGGGAGCAGGTTTCCCCACTCCTTCAGGGATGTCTCCAGCTCAGGTTACAACTCAGGGTTACCTGAAGAGATGGGATCAAAGGAGTCTGCCCTTTGCAGTGACCATGATAACCAAACTGTCAGATAGCAGAGTCTGGGGAGAGACAGAGATGGTATTCTGCCACACCACGACCCTGCTCAGAATAAGGCTGTGGCGGGCCAGTAGGGGGCGCTCCTGCGTTGAGCCGCCCACCTCCCTGCGCCCGACCACCTTCCAGGCTCCGAGTGCCTCCCTGGGGTGCCTCCCGTCCGGCCGACCCCTTCCCTGGAGCACACCCGCTAGCCTGGGGTTCCCGCTGCCACCAGCCAAGGCTCTGGACTCACTTCTGGCTCTGCG
>NW_005842389.1:1229713-1230111 GCF_000455745.1 Alligator sinensis
TCATTTGGGACAAACCCCCGAATCAGCCAGGCCAGGCCCATGCCCTGCCCCTCTCCCAGCCCAGCAATGACTGCCCCGCCTCCCCCAGCTCTTGGGGAAAAAAAAGCCCTGGCTCAGTGTGTGCTGGCAACCCCCCCTACAGTCCACACCGATCTGACCACGGGGTAAAATTCTTCCCTGACCCCAAATATGGCATCAGTCTAACCCTGAGCAGAGGGGCAAGACCTAGCTTTGGTCCAAGCAGAAACATTGGCACAGCATAGTCAGTCCCCAGCATTGGCTGTAGCCAGTAGGTCTGTGCAAAGTGGCTAGTATTTGCTTCGAATTCAGATTCAGCTGATTCAGGGGACAGTGATTCGATTTGGTGATTCGAATCACTGTCCCGATTCAATTTGGAC
>NW_005842389.1:1230290-1251747 GCF_000455745.1 Alligator sinensis
GGGCCCCCCCCCTTTCTCCACCAGCCCCCCCACAGATGCCCTGCCTGGGCCAGCTCCAGCCCTTTAAAAAAAACAAAACCCTAGGATTCACTGCTTGTGCTGGTGGGGGTGATCCCCACCCCGCATTGCCCCACACCATGTCAGGGGCTCTGCGTGAGCTCCCATAACCCCAAGGCCACTGCAGGAGTGGTGAGTCCCAGGGCTTTTTGTGGCTTTTTTTTTCTTAAAGGGCTGGAGCTGGCTCGGGCAGGGCGCCGGTGGAGGGTCCGGGGAGCGTGGGGTAGTGGGGGGCAGCAGGGATCGCCCCCCCACCCGGCAGCACCTGCTGAGCACTGGAGCTTTTTTTTTAAGTACCGGGAGCTGGGGCAGGTGGGGGGCATCCATGGGAGGCTGGGGGAGCGAGGGAGCGTCGGGGGGGCTGGCAGGGGGCCCCCCCTGTTCCCCTCCTCCCCCCCCCGCCCCCAGTACTTACCAGCTCGGAGTCGGCTGCAGCTCCCTGCTGCAGCCACCGGGGACTGCCTGAATCACCAAAGCTCTCCAAACTTTTTCCAAAGATTTGGAGAGCCTTGAGTTGAAGGGGAACAGAACGGAGTTGAATCGCCATTATGTGTAAGCGAGCAGATCCCGTACCCAGCTTAAGCTATAAGGAAGTCAAAGGGCATGATCCCAAAACTGCTAGGCTAAGCACAAACTGGAACAATCTTATTCTAGTTTAGTAAAAACAGGATACTGGTATAGGAAGAGTGTGACTATTAATGATTGGTGTATCTGTTACTATGCACATGATGTCACACTTCCTATTTAATCAAGTTGCGCGTGAAGTAGAACAACAGACAGTTTCCTCTCGGGGCAGCTGTCTGTTCAGAATGCATTCATTAATAAATCAAGTCTTTAAACTTATGTTGTCGTTCGTCTGAGCCTCCGCCTAACGAGCCCGGGGACTAAGTTTTCCCCAACAGAGTCAATTCGGACCTTTAAATTGGTCCCCTGATTCGATTCAGAGATTTGGCCTGATTCGGTCGAATCACCACCCAAAGCTTCACACAGCCCTCGTAGCCAACATTCGATGCCTCTGAGGAAGGCTTATAAACACCTTGATGAGTAGCAAAAAGGCAGAGGCAGGGCAACAAGCAAAGCCCAGTATCATGGGAAGTACCTATAGCAGAGTATAGGTATCACTATGCCTAGATCATCCCCAACCAGCGTCCTGCAATCTCTACTTGAACAACTCCAGTGATGGAGAGTCCACAACGTCCCTCAGTCTATTCCACTGCCTCCCAGCTCTAACAGTGACGTTTGCAAGCTATTGTTCTGATATGTGTGTTTTGAATGTGTTGCTGGTTAAGAACTGGGGATCTTCGGTGGCAGGCTCGAGCAGTGGCAATGTGAATGGCCGACCAACACCCACTACTGTAAAACCTTGAAGGATCAGTGAGAGTCCAAGGCTAAGACCTTTGGAAGCTCAGTAACCCGTCAAGGTCAGCTGGATTCCAAGTCAGGGATGAGATGCACTAGAAAACAGGCATAACCAGGATGGGCAGCACCAGAGATATCAGGACACCCATGAATTGTGAACCACCCGTGAAGTTGCCCTAGCTGGTGCTTGCTCTTCTTGAGGCACCAGGGAGCCCTGCACTGTAAAAGCAGAAAACAAGGAGCAAACTGTGCATCTCAGTTAGCCTGAGTCCTGCCAGGTGTGACCTAGGCTCATGCAGGCCTCTGTCAGCTGCAAGCAGGCAGGTCACTGTGACATTTTCCATGGAGTGCTGGTAGATGGGTTCATGGGTGGGGGGGCTCAGCCTCCAGCCCAAGGAGCCATGTTATCTGGTTTGTGGGCTCCCCATGGGTCTGGAAACATGGCAGCAGGGAAGCAGCAGCACTTAACCCTGGCACTGCCACCCTGCTGCCAAATTTCCTAACCTTGCACGGCTGGATCAGGCCCCAGGCAGGCCTGGGCCATTCATCGCCTAGTAGCTGGATAGGGCCTGGGCCTGAGCCAACCCATTGCCATGAGGCCAGCTTGGCTGTTGCTGTGCAGCCAGATCAGGCCCCTGCTGTGCCTGTCCAGCACTCTGGATCAGTCCTATGGACCGGATCTAGCCCATGGACAGACCTGGTACCACTCCTCTGGCCCACAAGGCAAAAAGCCTGGGCCCCACTGGATTAAAAGTTTACTAGTGAAGTGGCAGATCTAGCGCATATTCAGTCTGTCTGCCTGCCACAACCAGGGAGGCTTGGTGCATGTCCAATAAAAAAGTCCATGCTGGCCTAAATGGCCATGTCCAGAGATCCTGCCTCACCACAGACAAGAAACAAGCAGCAAGAACAATGCCCAGGGACCTTTTCCTGCCCCATAAGGTCACTCTGGGTGCCCTGGGGCAGGTTCCCTGGTCTTATACCACTGGGATCTCACTTCCTGCATGCCTGGTTTTATACCAGTGACAAAAATAGATGCATTTCCTGGAGGACATGTAAGGTCCTTCCGATTTCCATATCAGAACAAACCTGCTTCATATCAATGATGACAGGGGATACGCAGCACCGTGTCATAGCATTCAGCCAGCTGCAAAACAGTCAAAAAGGGCTCCGGACCACCTTAGGATCTCAGCTTCCCAGCCCCACAGCTGGGCTTTGTTGACTCACCCGTCTGCAGTGACCCACGTCTGTGTTTCCTTGGGACTTCGGCTCCTAGACCCCGGTAAGAAACCCATTGCCCTGGCCCACCAGCCATCTCCTAGTAATTTTTGAGTGTTTAGGATTCAGCACATTCAAAGCCTATTTGAGCTCTCTGTTTGGCTGGGACCGGCTCCCTGAGCCCGCTCATATCCCTTGGCCCCAAGGGCACTTGGGGTCTGTGCAAGAGGCGTGCAGGATGGGGCCAGGCTGCCAGGGGAGCTGGGAAGAGGCATGAGGAAATCTCTCAAGACCAATTTTGATTGTCCTAAAAGAAATCCCTAAATTCCTGTTGTGGGGAAACTCCCCTTGTCTCACACTAAAGCTGAGTCTGGGGCACCCTGGAGGGAGGCACTATATTGGGACCATCTGTAGCTGGCAGCCTTGTCCCGCTGTGGTGCTTGGTGCTGTGGCAGCCCATGGGGGCTCAGGCAGCTGCAGTCTTCCCCTAGCACCAGGTGGACACAGGTGGCATGTGCTGTTCCCTCAGCCAGCTGGCCGGAGAGGGCAAGGGGGCCATGCCTCTGCCCATCTCAGACAGCAGCCCAAGCATCTGAGGTTGACAGTGACAGGGCAGATGGCAGGCAGCTCTGGGGAGGAGCAGGGAGTGGGTTTCAGTCCTGCCCCCATCCCTGGGGCCAGTCCAGGAATCCTGCAGCTGGCTCAGGAGCCTGCACTGTAACAGGGGCACCGCAGAGCCGGACAGGAGGCAGTGAAAATGCTGTGAGGAAGGGCCTGGCAGTGAGATGCAGCAATGCACACAGTCGGGTTAGTGCCCTGGGCCTTCAGCCAGCAGTGATGGGGTTAACTTGCACTCACCTGTGAGTGAGGGACATGGCAACCCTTAATTTGGCTGTGGGGATAGGCAAGAGAGTCAGCCTTCTGGTTGCCGGCTGTGCTGACCTGGACCCCTCCTCCTGCAGCAGTGGCGTCTCCCCCAGGATGGGGCGGGGGATGAGGAGAGAGCCCCTGGCCCCCCTGCCTCTTCCAGCACCCCCTTACTCATGCCATGTCGCCCACTCCTAGAGACACTGCTGGTGAGACTGGAAGAACTGTCTGTTTAGCTTGAGGGTGTCAAACGTACAGCCCGTGGGCCAGATCCGGTGCAGAATTGTTCTGGCCCCGATAGTCTGCCGGGCTGCTGGAAGTTGGAGCGTGGCCTGCCGCAGAGCTGGGGGTCCCTGGACCCCCATGGAAATGGCCAGCAGGAGCAGCCCCATGCACCCATGCTGCTGCACAGACACCACGCCACTGCCTGAGCACACCTCGCGCTGCTGCAGGCCTCCGGACCTGAGCTGCCTCCATACTGCTGTCCAAACGCAGCTCTGTCCTGCCCCCCAGCCCCTCACCCATGCTGCTGCTCAAAAGCAGCACCACCACAGTGGCTGCTGGCCCTGTGGATCCAGCCCAGGAGGAGCCCCCACAGTCTGGACCCAGCCCGGGGTCCATGGTGAGTAAGACCCCTGGCTTAGCTCATTAAGATGATGCAGGAGTGACTTGATGGCTGTGTTTATGTTTCCTTCGGTTGTGGGGGGGAAACACCCAGTACTAAGGGGAACTTTAATTTAGCAGAGAAAAGCAGAGCAAGAGCCCGTGGCTAGCAGCTGAACCAGACAAATCCAAGGGAAAAATGAGGCAGACACTTTTAACAGCATAGGTTGGGATCAGCAACCTAAGCCTCAGGATGGAGCAACCCAGCCCCAGTCCCTGGGCCCCCACCGGACCCCTGCAGCTGGGAGCTGTGCCAGTACTACCACTGCTTCTCCCAGCCCTCCGCACCACAGCTGCAGTGTGAGCACAGCTTGTACCCAGCAGGCAGGTGCCCCAGGGTCGGGGAGCTGGAAGATGACTGTGGCCTTGAAGTGGGAAGGGAGAGAAGCAGTGGAGGCAGCATGGGCACAGCCTCCAGCACGGTCACTGGCACAGCCAAAGCTCTGCCGCTCCATGGGCTGAACCAGCCACGGGCTGTACGTTGCTGACTCATGATGTAAGTGATGGACCTTTGGAAGAGCCGCCGGGCTTGAGCTGCAGCCTGCATTTTGGGCCAGATGGGCTGCATTCAAATCTGGGCCATGCTTTAGCCAGCACTTGGCTTCATGCTCCATGCAGAGGCGAGTGGGTGATGTTGGGTCTCAGAAAACCAGATGAAATGATGTGATGGTGCCCGATAGCCCCCGGCTCTCGATCTCTGAGAGCACAGAGCCACACGCTGCTGAATGCCTGCCAGCTTCTAGGATCATATCTGGTCGTCTGAGTATATCAGGTCCGAGGCAAGCACATCAGGTTGATGTCAGCACCACTGTAAACACAGCATCTGACCTCACTGCAAACTAGGCTGAGTCACCATGACCCCTGGCCCTGGCACAGACCATGATGATTTCCTCTCATTCCCTATGGCTTTTCCATCCTGCCTGTGATATTTCCCTGGCTGACAGCCAGGCTAATAGGTCTGGCTTTCCCAATCCATCCTGTTTATCCTTTTACCCAGGTACTGCATGTCCATTTTTCCAGGGGTCAGGAGCATCTCCAAGATTCTGTGCTTTGTTAACAAGCAGAAGTACTTTGTTTGTATCATTCCTAGAGCTGGTGGAAGCAGGAAGTGGCTGTGAGGGCCGAGTACATGACAGCCTCTTGCTAGGGAC
The DNA here is from genome assembly GCF_000455745.1 of Alligator sinensis. NCBI lineage: Eukaryota > Metazoa > Chordata > Crocodylia > Alligatoridae > Alligator > Alligator sinensis. The sequence goes on from NW_005842389.1 coordinate 1,235,606, forward strand.
AAGTGCAAAGTCCTGCACTTAGGACAGAACAATCCCAAGCACCAGTGCAGCCTGGGGGCTGGGCAACAGCTCTGCAGAAAAGGACCTGGGGGGTACAGAGGACAATAAGTTGAATATGATCCAGCAGTGCACCCTCGTTGCCAAGAAGGCTAATAGCATACTGGGATGCATTGGTAGGTGTGTTGCCAGCAGATCGAGGGAAGTAATTCTTCCCCTTCATTCAGCACTGGTGAGGCCACATCTGGAGTACTGTGTCCAGTTACGGGCCCCCACTACAGAAAGGATGTGGACACATTGGAGATAGTCCAGTGGAGGGCAACAAAGATACTTAGAGGGCTGGGGGACATGTGAGGAGAGGCTGAGGGAACTGGGCTTATTTAGTCGAGAGAAGAGGAGGCTAAGGGGGGGATCTAATAGCAGCCTTCAACTACCTGAGGGGTGGTTTGAAAGAGTATGGAGCTGGACTGTTCTCGGTGGTGACAAATGACAGAACAAGGAGCAATGGGCTCAAGTTGCAGCAAGGGAAGTTTAGGTAGATCTTAGGAAGAATATTCTCACTAGAAAGGTAGTAAAGCACTGAACAGGCTACCCAGAGAGGTGGTGGAGTCTCCATCCTTGGAGGTTTTTAAGACCCACTGGACAAAGCCTTGGCTGGGATGATTTAGTTGGGGCTGGTCCTGCTTTGAGCAGGGAGTTGGATGAGATGTGACCTCCTGAGGTCCCTTCCAACCCTCGTTGTCTATGACTCTGTGATTCAAGGACATACCAGGAATGTTTAATGAACACTCCCATCCATCTGCTCAGCCCAGCAGCCTTGCACCCAAGCCAAGGGCAGCTCACTCAGAGGACAGTAGTGTAGCAGTGGGTGGGAAAGTCCCCAGGCGCTACCTAAGTGGGGGAGGATACTTGAATGGAGCTATGGGGGCCTCACTCTCCTACCTCCCCCATACTCCACTGCACCTTGCACCAGCTCCAGCTCCAGCTCCAGCTCCAGCAGCAGGGTAGATGGAGCAGCAGTGGTGGCACGTGGTGTCCTGGGCAATTATGGTGCATGGTACAGGAGCAGGCACCAGAGGTTTGCTGCTGCTGGGAGGTGGAGACAGCTACGCTTGTGACAGGGGCCTGGGGCTTTGTTCCTGGGGTCAACACAGAATTGCCTTACTGTCCACGAGCCTCTCACCATCACACCCCTTTTCCCTGCAGCCGTGGCTCTGGCCTTAGCTTCGGTCAGCAAGTGAAGAAGATGGAGAGGATGCTGCTGTGGCTCCCTGTCCTTGCTGGCCTCTTAGGCATCGTCTCCCTGGCAGGTTGGTGATTGAGGCAGCCCTGGCTGTGACATCCCTGTGCTGGGTGGGGGTTGTTTCTCCCTCTGGAGCTGAACGGCAGTGATTGCCACTTGCTCAGAGGCTGCCCTATCTCCAGCTCCTGCCCCTGCGAGGGGCTGGCTGAACCGAGACGGAGCTGCGCATGAAGACAGAAGTATCGACAGGAGCCCAGGGAACTCCCTGATGCTTCACAGATGCATCCCATTGCCCTGGCTGCAGGGGACACCGCAGGTGCTTTGAGAGCGGAGTCCCAGGTGCTGCCCACATGGCCGCAGGCACAACACCCAGCACCAGCTGCTGCTCCCGCACCAGAGTCCCATGCCTTCCCAAGCATGTCCAGTAGGTGCTGCTGGTGACCGCGTATTGGAGCATCAGGAGCGTGGGGCTGTGCTGTGGGATGGGGAACCCCCTCTCAACTAGGACTGTCTTTTCCACACTTCAGGTCTGCCAGAAGCAAGGATCCGGGCGCACCCGTCCCACCCCAGCCCGGGCGCAGAGGTGGAGCTGATCTGTGAGGTGTCGGGGGGGCCCGGGTGAGGAATCTCCCCAGCCCTAACGCCTGCAGCTGGGCAGCTCTGGCTGCACCTGTCACAGCCACTCAGCCACCACTGCTCCCCCCCACACTTCACTCTCCCCTGTGCACCGAGCCCCCTGGGCCCAGAGCACTCCTAGGGCATGTGCCTCGCCTGCTTTCCCCACCAAGCTCATGCTCCACCTGCCAGCAGTGGGGCCCAGGGGCAGTGGGGCAGCTGGCATGTTCTCTGCAGAGCCCCAGGGGATCCCAGACCAGCCTGCTCCAGGTAGCACCACCGTCTGCATCTGCCCTACCACTCCAGCGCTCCCAGCCTGCCCTGCCCATCAGAGAAGGAGGGTAAGGCCCATAACGGTCCTGCAACTTCCCCAACCACAGCCCCAGTGTCCAGGGAGTGCTGCAGGCTTCCCTGTTACCCTACACCCCCATGCCGCCCGCAGAGGCCTTGGAACTGCACTTCCCAGGCAGCCAGCCTCCTCCTGGGCTGCTGGGCTGCTCTGCTTCTGGCAGAGCTCCCCCTGGGCTGAGCAGGGGCCAGCCAGCGGGTTCGGGAGCAGGCAGGGACTGCACCATAGGCCCTGGCCCCACCACACCCCTGGGAGGGGCTGCAGGTGCTCACAGCTGGTCCAGAAACACAGGGCTGGCCCCCACCCCCAGCATGAGACCAGAGCCCCTCCTGCTGTGCATGGGAGCCAGGACCACAGGTCTCCACAGCCCCATGGGCCGGGGCTGGCTGCTGGGACAGGGCAGAGGCATGGGGAGCAGCAGCTCCTGCATTCGGGGGCTCTCTCAAAGTCGAGCTGCTGCCCCTAGTGCCCAGCTGGCCTGAGGTGCGGCCCTAGCCCATCACTTGCTGCCACATGGGCTGTCTCAGCTGCCCTAATCTGTGCCCGCACTGATCAGCCCCTGTCCTCTGCAGGCCATGGGAGTTCCTGTGGGAGAAGGAAGATGTCCTGCAGAGGAGCATGGACAGTGTCTTCTTCATCCCCTCCTTCGGCAAGAATGACACTGGCACCTACACCTGCACAGCCACCAGCCCCACGGGCAGAGTCATCGCCGAGTACCACCTGGAGACCACAAGTAGGTCCCTGTTGGCTGCGGCTCCCACTAGGGCACATAGCCCTGCACCCTGGGGCTTTCGCCCACCTCCAGCAGGGCTGAGGTGCCCAGGGGGACATGTCCAGAGGCTTCGTTCAGACTGTCTCTGTGAACAAGCCTGTCCCTGATGGAGCATGGGGGCAGCCAGGGGATGGGGCAAGCTCGCCCAGGTCCCCAGAGGCGTCTGGCGTGGATGGCAGCAGTGTCGCTCCCCCTTCAGCACTATGTGGCTGCCCATTGCTGCTCTACCCACCTCTCCTCCTTATGCCAGTCCTTTCGTCACTACCGCTGGAGCAGGGGCTGCTTCTGAATGAGACTTTTTAAGTGAAGGGCTGATGCCACTTCCCCATTCCTGCACCACATGGTTCATACTAACCCTGCACTGGCCACTGTCACCCTGGGCCCAGATGGGATTATGCCTCCCCTTGTGAAGTGCTGGGTTTAGGGTACTGGGCTGGGAGTGGTGCTTGACTAGACGTGATCTTCTAAGGGCCCTGCTGGCCCCACTTGTCTGTGACTATAAGCAAGATCACCCTGTGCGCAGACAGAGGAGGTGCCCTCCCACCTCCCAGCCCAGCAGCCTGGGGACCAGCACAGGGCTTGACCCACCAGTACCTGGGCTAGGTACTGCCCAGGAGACCCTCCCCACTGACCCTTGCATTTATTAGTTACTGGATAAAGAGCATGGGGACGGTGCTGCCCAACCATGGGTGCAGGCACCTAGGGCAGAGCCTCAGGTCCCCCCTTTTAGGGCCTCAGTGCCAAGCCACTCAGCCCCTGGCTTGCCCCTGCCCTCCCAGTCCCAGGTCTCCTTCATTTGGCTGCCTGGTGGGCCAAGAGGAGGGTGGAGGACAGACTTGGGGTGCCTAGCTTGTTGCCTACTGGTTAAAGCACATTGCTGGGACACAGGGGTCTTAGAAGCTGAGTCACCTGCCTGGCAGAGGAGCCCATCTGTGCCCCTTTTCTCCCAGACCTGAAATGGCTGGCCTTCATCTTCCCCAGAAAGAGCAAAGACTCCGCCGTGCTTGTGAACATGGAGCTGGATGAGCCGCTGCGAAACTTCTCCGTGTGCCTGAGGTACTTCACGGAGCAAATCAAGTCCTATGCCCTCTTCTCCTATGCCACCAGGGGCCAGGACAACGACATCCTCCTCTACAAGCACAGGCTCCAGAATTACCGCCTGTATGTGGGTGGGGAATTTGTGTCCTTCAATGCCCAAGGGAAGGAGAGCACCAGCCGGGGTTGGATCCATGTCTGTGCCAGCTGGGAATCCAGCACGGGCATTGCTGAGCTCTGGGTGAATGGGATGCCTCTGCCCCGGAAAGCTCTGCAGGCAGACTATGCCGTCAGCCCCGAGGCTGCAGTCGTGCTGGGGCAGGAACAGGACTCCTATGGGGGCAGGTACAATGCCAGCCAGGCCTTTGTCGGGGAAGTCACCGACGTGTACATGTGGGATTTCCGCCTTGCACCTGATGAAGTACGTTCCATAAGTGAAGGCTGGGATATCCACTCCCCCGCCCTCCTTGACTGGAGGAACTTCCCTTATGAAATGATAGGCCACGTATTTCTGAAGCCCAGGCTGAGCTGAGCCCCACTGGTGCCTGGAGCTGTGCAGACCACCCCAACCTCTCACCCCAGTCCTGCTGCCCTATTGCAGGGGGTGCTGCCCGCCTGGTGGCCTCTGCCACTGCACACTGCCATGCCTCGTGCATCACATTTAAAGTTCTGGGTCCAGTGTCATTCCCAACCATACAGCTCCTCCCCTCCTACCCCGGGGTCCCCAGCCTCAGGGCACGCATGGCTTTCACTTGGCCAATATTCCCTGCTAGCAAGTCCCGCATGGCCTGGCTGGGCCTCCTCGCGCTACAGTTTAAGGGCATGTGCACACGTTCATGGTACCCAGTCTATGATCATGTGGCTTGCTTTAACCTGCATGGTCAGAGATTGAGTGTGGCATGTACACACGGTCACCAGTGCCAGGAGCTATGCCAGGAACCTGATCTTAGTACTGGAAGTTGAGGTGGGCAGAAGGGGGCTAGCAAGTCCACAGGGGGGTCGGCAGGATCAGAGGTGCTGGTGGGTCTGCGGAGATTCACCTCCTCAGGTGAACTAAGATCAGGCTAGCCCTTTTTTACCCAATCTAACCTCCCTGCACATCTGTACAGTTTGGTACTTAGATCGACCCTACCCTAATTATGTCTCCAAGTGTAAGGGCTGCACGTACCCTAAAGTATTTTAGATATAAGACCACAGGACTGGCCAGAGCTCCTGGGCCAGCCGTGCCCCTGGGCACTGCAGCATAGACTTGTGTTCATGTCCTGACCCCTCTTCAGCCTACAGGACCACTCAAACTGAACCTTCAGGGTCCCTTCCCCACCGCAGCTCCTCTGGAAACCTCCTCTGTTTCAAACCCAATTTATTCCTGAGTAGTCTCTGTCCATTTGCTGGAGAAGCCCTGGGCACACAGTCGCTCCACCTAGCAGGTGCCTTTGGTCTCACCCTCCCCTCCAAAACATCTAGCGCCACACTCCTCTGTATTCACGCCCCTTCGTATTCCATCGCCTCTCTGCGTTGTTCCACCAGTCACCGGCAGTAGCTGTGATTTTCGCTGGCATGCCGTTCGCTCGTCCTCTTGTTTCATGCCCTTGGGGCATACTCCATTGCTTAGGGGCTGGTCCAGATTTTTGGAGCGTATAGCAAGGTCTGTATACTACAGCTCTTTTCTGTCTCAGCCAACTGAAGTGCTTGTGACTGCATCATCTGAGAGTGGGGGGATAGTTTCTGTGTGAGGACACGTCTTGCTGATGCCATAGCTGGGTACCCCCACCCAGCACCAGGCCCAGGCCCATATTTGGCATCTCGGAGAGACAGTGCTGGAAGGGACCTCCAGACATCATCTAGTCCGCCCCGCTGCTTTAAAACCTCCCAGCTCTTCCCTATCCTGCCTCCCAGAGTCTCTGATGAGTGGTCAATATGAGTTTACCACTTGCTGCCCTGTTGATGTGCAGGACCCAGCTACTCAGCACAATTCATGATGGGGCTGGAACTGCTCCCAGCTGGGATATGTCTGAGGGGCTCCACACCTAACCATGGCTGCCCCCCACGCTCTTTGCTCAGCTCTCCCCTGGTCATGGGGCAAAGCTGGCACTCTGGGCTACTTGACATCTCCCTCTCAGTATTGTAGCTGTAGGGCACTTGTGCAGGGCACTTTGCCCGCCAGGGATGAGCACTCAAGTGCATTTGCTGTTGCGAGCTAATCACAGGGTGCATTGTATTGACACCGGCATGTACCTCCATGTTACCCACAGGCATTGCAATATTAAAGAAACAGCTTGCAAAAGAAAGCAGAGGTGTTTGCTGCCTCTGTCTGTTCTTCCTAGAGCCCTGTGCTGCGCAGGGGGCAGGGCCAGGAGGCCTCTCGTGCAGCAGGGGAGAATCCCACCCCTTCGGCCCTTCCTAGCTGTTGCAGGCATCTGTCCACATAAGTGTCACCTCCCTGGGGCTGCGCTGGCTCAGAGGGTTGTGGATGGCTGGTGCCATGGCCCTCTTTCACCTCACCTTCGGGCACAACCTGAACACAAGCCTGGGAAGTATCAATATGTGGGGCTCTTGTAAGAGCCAGATGGGACCAGATAGTGGACTAGCCAAGGTCTCCTGTTAGTAAGCGAACTCAGAAAATACCGGGAGCAGCAGAATGGAGAAATTAAATTCCTCTCCAAGTTCAAGCTCTCTAGAAACGTGGGGGCTGACTGGAGCCTGCTTAGCAGCACTTTGCACCATACCTGGCAGCAGCCTGGCCAGTGAAAACAAACCCAGTAGGTAGCTTGATCCGGACCTGAGCTGATGCTCAAGCGCCTGATGCTTTGATTGTTTTAGTTAACTCAGGTAAAGGAGGCTGCGAGCGTAGTACAGCCCCTCTAGCAGCGCTGCGTTCCGCTGGCAGTCAAACGAGGGCTTGGAAACAGAGTGCAAGGGAGGTGAGAGCGGAAAAGCTGCTGACTGCTCCAACCCTGCAAACCACCCTGGCTGTCAGGACCCCTTCTGTAACCCTACTTATGTTGTATGTCCTCCATCATGCGTGTCCTTGTGACAAGACCCGAGTTATCCACAGCCACAAGCATGCAAGCTCCCGCAAGGTGAGATGCCCAGTTACAGGAGAGCCACAAGAAACACAGCTTTACTAATTAGGGAAAAACCCTGTCACAGAACTGGGGAAGACAGCACATAAAATTAAGGTTCAAAGCACACTAACTCCTCACACTTCTCTCTCCTCCCCCCGGCCAGGGCTCAGTGCCCAGCTGGTTCCCGTGGCAGGCAGAGATCTTCACTGTCTGCATTGAAACTCCTCCTCCCACAGGTCTCAGCTTCTCTGTTGCCCTCTGCAGGTGGCCTCTGCCCCACTACCCCAGCCTTTCCAGTCACAGTCCCCATGTGGCAGGCTCCACTCTGTGGGGCTTCACGCCAGCAGGCTTTGTGGACTCCAGCAGGCTTCAGGCTAGCAGAGACTCCCACGTGCACACTCACATGCACTCTGGCTCCCCTGCTTCTATCTCCTTCTCTCCCACCAGAGTCAAGAAAGAGCAAGAGTTCTCAGGATAGGGCCCTGCCAGCACCATCCAGAGTGCAGACAGCCCCTCACCTCCCTCCCTGCAATCCAGCCATTAATCCTTTCTCCATCAGAACAAAACCCATCCAAAAAACACTTTCAACAGGGAACATCAAAGCAAACAATACAACCACATAACCATCGCAGTCCTTCTTGGTACGCCCTCCTTGGTATGTGTGTTCAGAGGTGGAGGGGCTTGTGCCTTCTTTTACTGCTTGTGAGCAATGGATTTGAATGTGAAGGGCAGAGTGACCCAGAGTCCTATGTTCCCAGGCTCTCCTGCTTGAATGGTACAGTGGAGAGGGGTGCAGAGGCACTGAGAGAGAGTTGGGCAAAGGGCACTGAGGGACTAGCACCCCCATGCCCACACAGAGGTCTGCAGTGGGGGGCCCTGAGGTCTGTCTTGACATGGGCACATGTGTGAGGCAGCACAGGCACCAAGCAGCTCGATGCCCCCGGGCTCACAACTGCCCCAGGGGTCAAACTCCACTTGCCGCCCCCGCCTTCCAACTGCCAGACACCTCCTGCACTCGCCTGCCACACCTTAGACCCTCGGCTCAGCCAGAGGCAATTGCTCTAGGTGCCGCTCCTCTGTCATGTAACAGGGCCCTGGGCCCTGGCCAGCTCCTGCCTTCTCATTTGTGCAATAGTCACAAGGGCCAGGTTGCAGACCTGCCCCGAACAGCTCACCCAAACGCCATCAGAAAACAAGCCCCCCAGGAAGGAAAACAGCTCGCACCACTCACTGGTCCCAAGCAGTCGTGGAGCGTCCTAGCTGCACCCTCCCTCCTTGCTCGCAGCCACCCCCTGCCCCTTGGCTCAGGCCCCTGATGCCAAGTTGCCTCCAGGTTCAGTCAGGTTTTGCTGGACCCCCAGCTCCAGCCTTCCCCCAGGCCTCCTCCTTCTCTGCTGGGCTCTCCCCACCTCCAGCTCTTCCCTAGGCCCCTTCCCCACTGCAGTGTCCAGGGTCTGGCCTGCCTAAGCTCTTGCCAGCAGATCCCACCCCTTCTGCTGCCACAGCTATTCTGCCAAGCTTTCGTGGAGCTGCGCTTATATAGTCCCAGACCCCGCCCCTTCTGGCAGATGTAGCCCGGCTCTTAAAGGCCCAGGCCCCTTTCAGGGGCTCCCATTACAGGGTGCATACTGCTGCAGCCAGCAGGGCTCTGGGGCTGCCTTTCAGGACCCGTGGCTGCCTAAGAGCAGAGCAGGACAGCCCTCGCTGGTGAGGAAGGGCAGCAATGCTGCCTTCTGGTGCCTGCTTCATGCCCCACAGAAGCAGAGGCTGTTGGTCAACCTGGCACTGCAGCCCAGGCTATGAATGGCCAGGAGGGCAGGCCACTGTGGGGAAAGCTTGTGCTTCACATGATCACATCCTGGGGCTTGCTGTACTTCTGCCAGAGGCTGGTAGGACTGGGCTGTGCCCATGGGTGGCAGGCCACATGCTGGGAGGTCGTGGCCATAGTGGCAGACAGGGCAGAGCAAGCTCTGTGCTGTGTTACTCTCAGTTGCATGAGGAACAGGGAGTGCCGAAGGTCAGACAGTGCCCTGTGCTCCCAGGCAGCAGCAAGGCAGAGGGACACAGCAACGGGGACTGCTCCAGGATGAGAGGACCTTCTGGGCAGACTTGCCCTTAGACATGGCAGGACGAGACCCACAGCAGCCAGCCCGTGGTGCTCGGAGCCCTGGGATAGTGCCCGGGGAATGCCAAGAGAAGACAGACTGGCAACAACCCTCCCAGGGAATGACAGACCCCCTTGGGGGTGCACGGAGGTGGGCACCCACCTGCACTGGGATCTGTAGCCTATGCCTCATGCCAGGAGCTCAGCACCTACACCAGCCCCCCCTGAAGACCTTCATTGCCAGTCCCACCTCCCAGGGCAGTCTGCTCCTCTGCCTTGCCACTCTAGCAGGGCTGTCCTGGCCTGAGTCCTGCCCAAGCCTACTGTTTCATGAGAGTAAAGCCTCTCCAGGAGACATGCAATCCAGGCAATGGTTTGGAAGGAAACAGAGACACGTTTCAGTCAAAGCTGTGAAATTTATTCTACGTTCCCATTTACACTTGATTTCAATCTTGCGATTCCTTTGAATTTAACTTCACATTTATGTCATGATGAGCTGCAGCTGCTGTTGATCCTGGTGGTGATGAAGGCCTGTCTTTTTTCCCCAGTAAGGTGTGTATGTGTGCAGCTGGGCCTGGCATGCTTGGAGGTGCACTAGGAACACGGGTAGTTGAGACCCAGCTGCACCCCACGAATTTTCCATATTACTGGTTTGTAGGAAGGGCACTGGGCACAACACAGAGGCTGTGCTGCAGCACAGAGACCGCAGGGACATAGATTATTGTATATATGAAATTCAAGCACACATGTGCATACTAGGCCCAGATACACACAGTCACACTCCTCCAGCCCTTTCACAGTTTCCCATTCTGTGCAGCTCGGAGGACACGGTACATTGAGGACAGACTGGGTTTAAGCACTACATAATGCTTGATTTCATAGGCCAGGTTTCTCCAATCAATGGCATGCGGAGGCAGAGCCTCGTTGTTCCTGACCAGTCGAATTTCAGCTGGGGTGAGAATACGGTCCCACATGTGCAGGTCAGTGATTTCCCCTACAAAGGACTGCATCTCGTCGAACTCACCCGCATAGGTGTCCTGATCCTGCCCCAGAAGGATTGAGGCCTCAGCCTTCACAGAGTAGTCCTTCTGCAGCCCTTTGCGGGGCAGGGGCTTCCCATCCACCCACAGCTCGGCAATGCCCGTGGCGGACTCCCAACTGGCGCAGATGTGGACCCACTCAGGGCTCTCTTTCTCCTGGCAATTGTAGGTCACAAAGTCCATGGCCACAGAGAGTGTGTATGTCCCAGGGTAAGCTCTGAAGAGGAGGATCTCATTGTCATGGACCTTGCTGGCGTAGGAGAAGAGGGTGTAGTTCCGGGTCAGGTCAGAGAAGTATCGCAGGCAGATGGTGAAGCTCTGCAGTGGCTGCTTGTTCTTGGTTCCCAGGAGGACGTGGGCAGTTGCAGATGTTCTAGGGAAGACAAACACCTGGCCAAAGAGATCTGCCAGGGCACAAGAGCAGCAGTGAGGTTGGCTGTGAGCCACAGTCACTGCTTGACCTCGCCCAGCCCCTCACACTGCAGGAGGGCTCTCAGCAATGGCAGTGTGGTGTAAGGGTGCAGGGGGTGATGCATGCACCTCCCACTGCTGCCCTGCGCCAGGAGGGGACTCCAGCAGGGATGGGAGTGTTCCCCCAAGAGGATGCAGAGAGCCGGGAGGGGACGGGGTGTTGGGGGCATGGTGTAGCAAGATTACTCTAGTGACAGTGTGTGGTCCTGACAGTACAGCTCCACATTCACCGATCCCCAGAGGAGCAGTGGCTCTGTGCTCTGTGCCCCTAAGATTCAGCCATTTCCTGGGACAAAAACAGCTGCTGAGCTGCCGGCACTGCCCTTCCAGCCACTTCCCTTCTTCGGTGCCATGTTGGCATGTGGAGTAGGCTGCAATGGGGGTGTAGGTCCCAGTGTTTTCCTGGGACAGGAGCCAGCTCCCACTCTGTTGCCTGCCAGGGTCCAGGGCTTTCTCTTTGGCAAGCACACCTGCACGCACAGCAGCACAGCTTGGCTGGTGCCCATCAGTCCCGTTCCTCAGCCCCCAAGATGCCAGTCCTAGGTTCCTGTAGCTCAGCTGTTGCTCCTTCCTGCAGCCCTCGGCTCTCCCTACCGGGGTTCTCCCCTCGCACAGCTCTGCCAGAGCCCCTCACTCCAGACCCAGCGCCTCCGCTCTCCCCACCCCAATGCAGCCAGCTGGCTGCTCCACCCCTGCCCCAGCCCCAACTGGCCCAGACCCCTCTGTCCCCTACCTTGCTGGGCAACAATCCCCGAGAGGCCAGCAAGGACAAGGAGCCAAAGCAGCAGCTTCTCCATGTTCAAGTGCAGGATGAAGCAGGGGCAGATTCTCCACAGCAAGGAGGAGGGAATGGGAGCCGGGCCACGCTGCTGGGGGATGTGAACCCAGTGATGCCAGTCCCTGAGTGCGGGGCCCTCCAGGCTCACCCACTTTATATCTCCAGCAGCAGCAGCAGAATCAATGTGTAAATGACCTGCCAGCCAGGTGGAGCCAGGAGCTGCTGGGGCACGGGCACCCAGGCAGGTGCTGGCACTTGCAGACCGATGGAGTTGATTACCACAGCTTGGCATGAGCGTCCGCCCCTCCACTCCGAGTCAGACTAGCTGACACCATTGGGATCTGAAAGAATTGTACCCCACGGTCACAGGCATGACGGGCTTTGCTTTCCTTGGTCGCTGAAGCATGGTCCTCTTCCTTGGATCTCTCTTGGATTTCTAGCTCTTAGGAGAGCAAAGATTTGGGATGGTCTGAGCAGAGTGGTGGGGGTTAAAAAACCCAAATCACTCCCAGATAGTGCTTGCCAAGTCAGCGAGAGGGGACCTGTGGCAGGACAGCTGTGTCTGGACACGTCAAGTAGCTGCCGTCCCCGTGTCAGAGTGGCGAGGCAGCTCTCTCTGTGCAGGAGGTGCCTGGCACTCTGTGCTCCAGAGATTTTGCTGGTCACCAGCGATCGTTTGCCCCCTGAATGCATTGGCTACTGGGTGTGTTTTGTTGTTTGTTCTTGATCCTTCCTCTGAAGCAGTGGGCTTTGGCCACAGCTAGTGGGGCAGAGCGGATTGGGATGTACTGCTCTCTTGCTGGTACTTTGAAACCTAAGTTTAGGGTGGCAGGCACCTGCCATACTCCTAAGACAGACTCCTGCCCCAGAATGATGATTTCCTATGATCTAGGGGCCCTCACATCGAGTGAGCCATTGGGGCCTCCAATATCCCATACTACATTTTCCCTCATTGCAGCCCATGCCCCACTGCCCCGCGTGCAGGGGATGGAGAAGGCCGGCCTAGATGACTCATGGGTACCGGGCCTGGAGTCTTGCACGTTTACTGTCACCCACTGCTCCCGGGCCTCCAAAATCTGTTGGGGGTAGAGGGAGCCCAGCTGCATAAGAGTTTCTCTGTCCCCAATCTTGGTGACAAGGGGGAGTAGAGTGGCTGCCCCTTAAAGCACCTGGGCAGAAGAACCAGGCTGCAGCCAGCGTTGATCTGGAAAAGGTGCAGACAGCAGGTGAGAGGGACCCACTGCCTGGACTGGGGTCCCGGGTGGAAGACTTGCGAGAGCTTCAGCAGGGCAGGGAGGGAAGAGGAAAGGAGGGAATCTGGGGGACAGGGAGGCTGACAATGGGCCCAGGCCCCTCCTGGGACAGAGAAAGGGAGGACAGGGACACCTGTTTGTCATTTTTTGTTGGACTTCAGTTTCTTTGTGTGTGGGAATAAATTGCGCTGAAGAAGCTGCCAACAGAGCCACAGCATGGCTGTCTGCTATGGCCTAGGTTGGGGTGCTAGACCCCAGGATCCATATGTGGGGAACTGTACTGTGAAGGAGTCCTAGAAGAGCCAGCCAGGTCTTGCACAGTCCTGGGCCTCCTATCACCGCAGGATGACTGGTCGCAGCTCAGACACTGAACCAGCAGTGCAGGCCTCTCCCACTCTTGGCTCTGGACAAGCAGCAGTGCCAGGAGCAGAATGGGCTAAGAAAGTGCCCACATGGGTAGGCTGGAGACACTGAAGCCCCCCAGAGCTGGGACTCTCCATCATGTGGAGGATGAGGGTAGTGGGCTCAGCAATGTTTCACACTGCACCTGCCAGCAAGCAGGCCAGAGAAAAGAAACCTGGCAGCACCTGACTTCAGCTGGTCTCGGGTGCCTGATGGTAACTGCTGGACTCATGCTCACTGTCAGGCACTCCTCGGCTGGGGCCCGTGTCTATGAAAACAGGGTACGGATGTACAAGCACCTGTTTAGCTACTGTAGCCTCCAGAAGGGCGAGCTTAGAGATCTGAGATGGGCCGCTAGGTCAGGTACGTGGGGCTTGCAGCCAAGGAAAAGCTTTGCCTGCTTTACTCCAATGGGCAAATATTTCCTGGGCTTGTGCTTGGCTTGGTCTGCTTTGGCATCAGTTGCAGGCCAAGAAGGTATTAAGAAAAATAGAATTGCTCCTAGATCATAGCTTACAGAATATAGATTTTAGTGAAGCAAAGGATCTGGGCTGAGAAAAAGCCATTTTAGGCCTAAAATTAGGAGTACTGAAGACAAAGGTATTATGAGTTAGGCTGCAGGATATGAAGCAAAGGTAGGACAAGACATGCAAAAGTGTAAGCAACTCTGGGGTTTCCTTAACAAATAAAATGAAACAGCTGACATGTTTCTGCTTTGGGTGCAAGCTGCTACTCTTTTTTTCTTGCTTGAATTGCTGCATATTTGACGTGCATTGACACATATTGAAAGGCTTGTTTTCAATATGCCACAAAACTACATTGTGATAGGCCAAGAAGTTACGTTGGGGGATAAAATAAGGAGTTACTTTGAAATCAAAGTCTCCGATGGAGGTCTCTCTCTCTCTATATATATGAGGTTATATATATTTACACCGAGTTTCACTCCACAAAGAAAACCTTAACCTGTTACAAAAACTGCACCCGTGCATCCCATGCAAGGCCCGCTGGCCACCCAAACCCATTACAATATCTACATTGCACACTACACACACAAGCAACTTCTGGTCTCTCAGACCAGACAGCCCCTTCCTTTCATCCCCACCCGGCTTGCAGGGTCATGTACTCAGTTCACCTGTCGTTCATGTCGCTGTCGCTCCAGGTCCCGCTGGCGGACCCGCTGCTGCTGTCGCTGTTCCTGGTCCCACTTGTCTCTTCCTCTTCCTCACTGTCACCACCCCCTTCTCCACTAAGGGGAAGTTGGAAGATCCTGTGCCACGTGTCTCTGTGCCAGTTGGCTTTGGCCATGTCCTCTCCATCCTCTGCTACCGATTACAGGTAGTAGGTCTGGAGTTTGCTCAGAGCCATTTTCACGCAGCCTACTACCTCTATGTCCGTGTGCCTGGACAACAGGAGGTTCCTGGCCTTTCACAGGACGCTCCTGATGCAGGATGCAAACTGGTCAAAATGGGGCAACGGGCTCCCCTGGTGTTTGGCGAGATGCCCGTACAGCGCCGGTTCTCTGGTTAGCTGGTTGACACCGGTCATCGCTTCGCAAAGCTTCTTCACCCTTTTCCATACCTCCTTGGTGCAGGTGCAGAGCCAGAGGACGTGGTCGATCGTCTCGGTGGCCACATGGCAGTTGGGCCATAGGCAGCTAGATCTCCCCAGCTGACCCTCTCTACACCTCCAGGCCCTCACTGACAAGGGTTGGTGGGTTATGACCCGGTTCAGATCCTTGTCATCTTTGCACAGGTCTTTGTGGTTGATGCACTCCCACACGGCCTGGCACGTGTCACCCGAGAACAGGTCCATGGGTGACTTGGTGTCCCGCAGCCTTGCTGTTGCCTGGATCTTCTTGTGCTTGCTTATGGTCATGGGGCCTGCGCTATGCAGGCTGTACAAGCTGCGGCTCTGGTTTAAGATCTCGTAGAACCAGGGTGAGCCCATGACCTGAGGCTGGTCAGGGTGAACACCCTCCCAGTGTCTCAGGATGTGCCCTGCAAAATATCTCACCAGGCAAGTGGATTTGGATTCCGTGTCCATCGCCAGCTTGCAGATCTGGCTCATATACGTGGCCCACAGGAACAGGAGGATGTCTGGCATGCCCCTGCCCCCAGCCCTCTTGTCCTTGTACAAGGTCTTCCTGGCGATCTAGTCGATGGTCTCTGTGGTACCTTGGCAGTTTTTCGTGGGGTAGCTGGGTCAAGTCCCTTGCCCCTCTGCATCGCCATGTCCTCACTGGGAGTGTGTGGTGAGCTATAGGCCAATTTAAGTCTCATTGGCCCGTTTGTAGGTCCTTGTGGAAGATCTGCTCCCAGACGGCCAGCTCAGCAGTGACCCCACCAGGCCCAGGCCCCCATGCAGAGTGCCCAGATGCCTGTGCCTTGCACGCTGTGATCCAGGCCTCCTGTGATGCACTGGGCACCCTCCAGCCCTGCTCCTGCCTCCCCTGCAGGCTACAATGGCCAGGGCCAGGGCCCCGCCGCTCCCTGCGTGCCTGCCCATGCCAGCCACCCAGCTGGGCAAGAGGCTGGAGGGGATACAGCAGCAGGGCGCAGAGGGGCACACAGTGCTGATGCTGACTCCACCTGCCTCCTCTCCTGGCACTGAGCCTTTTCCTTAAACCCTGCCTTAGCCGACTGAACGTGCTTGTTTGCCGAGCACCTTGGCCATGTTTGCTTTGGCTTAGCCAGGCTCCTTTGCACTCTCTTCTGTTTGCACAGCCCAGCTCAGTGCAAACACCCCTTGTTTGTGGCTGGCAGGTCTGCTGCGCTCCCTAAGTGGCACCTTGTTTGGGGCTCTGTGCAAACAGGCTTGTGATGAATCTGTCATGGCTCTTCTGCACTGAAGGGAAAGGGGTGGCTTGAGAGGTTGAAAGATGCCCTGGGAGTGTGGAACGGGAGCCAGACATGGGCTTGCTCTGTCCCCAAGCTCCAAACACGACTGTGGGTGTGTGGATATGGTGGGGCTGGTGGGGGATGTGGGAGGGTGGGGGGTGTGTTTGGGGCTATGGTGGCG
>NW_005842389.1:1251788-1254599 GCF_000455745.1 Alligator sinensis
GCAGCCGCCCTGGGACCAGCCGCGCCAGAAGCTGCACTGGCTAGGGCTGGGGCCAGGGCTGGGGCTGGCAGGAGTGTGGGCATGCGCTGCCCAGGTGGGAGCAGTGGGGCTCAGCCCCACGTGGAGCACTGCAGGGGCAGTTGTGGGCTCATGGGCCGTATTTTCCCTGCCCCTGTTCTAGCCCCACCTTTCCCAGAGGAGGCTTGAGGCTGTACGTCTCACTTCCCAACCAAGTGCTCTAAGCACCAGACCACAGGCTAGGCAATGCCCAGCCCTCCTCTTGAAGTTGGCCCACGGGGCAGTCAGGAGGGGAAGGCTCCTAGGGGCTAGGAATTAGTTGCCAAGCCAGGAGTGTGGCTTAGTGAGATGGATGCTCCCCTGCCCTAGGCTCTGGCCCTAGGCTCTGGCCATGCAGCCTGCTCTCAAAGGGGCAGAAGCTGTCCCTGAGCTGCTTGGTCCTCCAGTGAATCTTGGAAGCCAGATGTAGAAAAGCCACAGAAGCCCTGGGGAAAAGATGTTTCTGAGACTCATTATTAGATCACAGTATCGCTGTGATACTCAGGGTGTAAATATATATATATATATATATATATATATATATACACACACACACACACACACCGTTTGAATATTGACCACCTCCTGTGGTCTGTCCGTACACCAAGGGGGTGTGGAAAAAGGCAAACCAGCTCCACAAAGGAGTCAGGCTGATGCCAAGTGATGCGGTGCTGTATGGACACCTGACTAAGTATCAGGGGTCCCCGACAACTGGCTTCGACCTGTCCATGTCCTGCGTTACGAGCGCCTGTGGAAATGCAGGAACCTCCTGATGTACATGAGCCTCGAGGAAACAGACTGTGTTAAAATGTTTCTGAGCGAACTCTAATCCTACCATCAGAAATCGGCAGCAGTGTCAGCAGCAGCAGAAGTGATCGTGACGGTGACAGCAACGACGACAGTGAAGGAACTGAGAATGTAAATCCCAAAATCAGAGCTAGGACTAAAAGGCTGGGTTAGGGAAAGGACTGTGGACAGGTGCACGGGAGCGCGGATCCACAGGTGTGTTTATTGTAACAGATGGGTTAAGGTGCGTGAAGAAAATCTTTTGCTTGATGCTGTTTATATATAGCCACACACACACACACACACACACACACACACACACACATATTTTTTGTTTTGTCTTGAATCTGGGCACACTGCACAGGGCTCGAGCCTGGTGGGGTCACCGCTGAGCTGGCTTTGTGCAGGACCAGCCCAGCCGCATGGCTACCGTCTGCTTTATGGGGGCACTCGCCCTCCCAGCACCGGGTCATATTCTGCTCCCTTCTGCAGCCTTCTGCTCCCGACCCTGCTCCTGATCCTGCTCACGCAGCTGTTCATGGTTGTCCTGCTGCCAGGGCACTCCATACCCTGTGCCAAGATTGCCTCACATGTATCTTTCATTTTATTTAATTTTATGAGTTTCCTGCACCTTTTTGGGGAGGGTGGCATAGAAATCAAATAAATAAATAGGAAATTTCTGGATAGCGGGGTGCGCAGCTCTGCTCAGACTGTAACAGTGAACCACAACAAATTGTTTCCAGTGCTTTGTGGGAGCCCCTGGGTGCTGTGCTGCGGCCTGGGAGCAGCAATGCTGCCAGGCTCACTGCTCTGTGGGGTGCACGTTCCCTGGGGTGAGAACACAAGGTGTGGTGCGAGCCTCTGGCAGGGTAAGCCAAGGCCAAGCTCCATCCCGACCTCTTCCTCCCTGGCCAGCCATCAGGGACCTGGGAGCTGCCGGTGGCTGCTCCGGGCCCCGGGAACCTGCCTCAAGGGCTATTGGACCATACAGCACTCCAGTCCAGGGTGTGAATGACCATGGGATCAGGCTGCTGAGGACACAGCAATGGGGACGGTGGCCCGAAGGGCTGCTTCCACCTGAACTGCATAATGTGGGGCGACTGCCCCGCAAGCTGGGTGTGTGCAGAGCAGGTCACAGGCCTGGAAGGGGGCAGTGCTGGCCAGCCTGGCTGGACGTGTCCCTGATGTGAGGACCAACTGTGCAGCGAAGATACTGGGGCCAGGTCTGCATCTGGCCCTGCACACACCGAAGCACCTGGGGTACCACTGCCAGGTCGTGGTGCTGGGAGTCCCTGAGCCAGCGCCCAGGGAATACCACAAAAGCAGGATCTGGCCACAGCCCCCAAAGGGACCCACTCAGAGCTGCGGGGAGGTGCACGTCCCCAGTGGGAGCCACAGCCTGCGCCCAGAGCCGGCACCTACCTGCTGCAGACTCTCCTTGGAAACACGGGCAAGGGAGGAGGCCACCCCCAGCCTCTGGGATCAAGCATGTGCCCAGGACATGGGAGGTCCATGGTGTCCCTGGGCCTGATTGTAGCACAGGGTCAGGGCCCTCAGGTGGTGGCAGTCCCTGATCCCCTGAGCAGGTGAGGGCTTCGCAGCACCAAAGGACCTCCCAGCACCCTCTGCCTGGCTCTGGCCAGTGCAGGGTGTGGCGGGCCAGTAGGGGGCGCTCATCCAAGGCTCTGGACTCACTTCTGGCTCTGCGCACCTTGGAGAACACAGGCCTGATCGTCCAATGGGTGCTAGACCCAATACAGGCACTTGGGCACTTCCCCAAGTCAGGGGCTGATTAGGAAAGTCTCCCTTAGTCCACCAACCTAAGGGGCCTCCTCGGCATAATTTAGACCCACCCCTCAATAAGTCTCCCACACGGGTCACAAAGGAGAACTTTATTGATGACAGGGGTAGGGCGGAAACAGGGTAAAAGGTAGAGCAATATCAGAGAAATATCAGAGGAATCCCATA
>NW_005842389.1:1259426-1264153 GCF_000455745.1 Alligator sinensis
GCAGTTTCTCATCCCAGTCATTGGGGTTGGAGTCCACATAGGCCTTCAGCATCCCTTTCAATGTCCCATTGAACCTTTCCACCAGCCCATTTGTCTGAGGGTGGTAGGCTGTGGTCTTAAGGTGTTCCACCCCACAGCAGTCCCACAGGCACTTCATCACCTCCGCCAGGAAGTTCCCACCCTGGTCCATCAGGATCTCAGAGGGAAAACCCAGCTGGCAGAAGACCTTGATGAGGGCATCAGCAACTACGGGTGCCTCGATGGAGGTCACACAGGGCACCTGTCTGGTGGGGTGGACAGGCACTAGCACAGGGGTGGGCAATTATTTTGGGTGGAGGGCCGCTTACTGAGTTTTGGCAAGCCATTGAGGGCTGCATGACAGGCAGCCCAGGGTAGATAAATATTACTTTTCTAAATTTTTTAGGGGCCCTACAGGCTGGGTAGAATAGGCTGGTGGGCTGTGTCTGGCCCACGGGTCGCCCACCCCTGCACTAGCGCCATCAAATCCCAGGTTGGAGGTGGTTGCCTGGCCCAGACCCTGCACAGGCCAGGGACCACTCCTCCTAAGCCAGCCTGGTTCAGCGTTTCTCCAGCCTCGCCCGGAAACCTCCAGTGCCCGTTCCATGCCCCCCGTGCCCCACCCAGGGCAGGCAGCTCCCCTGGCTCTGCCCTAGCAGGGCCAGCCTGGACCAGGCCAGACAGCAATCTCTGCCTGGGTAGCCTCTGGAAAGAAACACTTCACAACGCATTCAGAGCAAGCCAGTGGTGTTTATTGTGATTCTGCACCATCATTTCCTTCGGGGTTTTAACCTTCATTTCAGCTGTGATTTACCCTTGAATTTCATTTTACCTGGATGCTGAGATGCACTACTGCTGCTGACGATGACAACAATGATGATGGTGGCTTGTCTCTGATAAGATGAAGCTTCTGATAAGATGTGGGTGTATGTGTGAGTGTGTGTGTGAGTGTGGGTGTGTGTGCATGCATGTGCGTGTATGTGTCTGGGTGCAGCTGGGCCTGCAATGCTTGGATGTGTGCAAGGAGCATGGGCAGTTGAGACTCAGCTGTGCCCTGTGGCCTTTCCATAGCGCTGGTTTTGTGCAAAGGGCACTGGACATGACAGGGTCACGTTACAGCACAGAGCCCACAGGGACACAACAGCAGCTTAAATATTTGCATAAGCTACATACAAACACACCTGCACACTAGGCCCAGCTGGACACAGCCACACATGCACACACAGAAAAACATTCCCAGAAAAGCCATGGGCCCAGACCCCTGGGGCTGCCCCATTATACGGTCACACTGGCACAGAGGAGCACCGGTTTGCCTGGCCCTTTCACAGCTCCTCTTCCTGCGTGGCTTGGGGTGCACGGTACACGGGGCACAGGCTGGGTTTCAGCAGGACATAGCCTTTAATTTCATAGCTCATGTTCCGCCAGTCCATGGGGTGCAAAGGCAGGACCTCATTGTTCTTGATCAGTCGAATTTCAGCTGGAGTGAGAACATGGTCCCACATGTGCACATCAGTGATTTCCCCAACAAAGGACTGGTTCTCATCAAACCCGGCCCCATAAGAGTCCTGATCCTGGCCCAGCAGAATAACAGCTTCAGCCTTCACAGAGTAGCCTTTCTGCAGCCCTTTGCGGGGCAAGGGCTTCCCATCCACCCACAGCTGGACGATGCCCGTGGCAGACTCCCAGCTGGTGCAGATGTGGACCCACTCAGGCCATTTCTTCTCTTTCTCTGGGACTCGGAAGGTCACTGCTGTCCCCCCTATGTAGATCTTGTACACGTCAGGGAAACTTCTGAAGAGGAGGATCTCATTGTCGCTGGTCCTGCTGGCGTAGGAAAAGAGGCTGTAATCCCGGGTCAGGTCAGAGAAGTATCTCAGGCAGACGGTGAAGCTCTGTAGCGACTGCTTGTTCTTGGTTCCCAGTGGGATATAGGCAGTTGGAGAAGCCTTAGGGAATATGAGCACGTGGCCAAAGAGATCTGCCAGGGGAACAAGAGCAGTGGTCACTGCCCAACCTTACCCAGCCCCTGTCCTGCACTGCACTGCATCCACCCTCAACACCTTGAGCACAGGTGGCTGGAGCAGCCCAGGACCAGGAGCCCACAGCAGCTGAGCCAAGCAGTGCAGGAAAGGGGTGAGTGACACAGGCAGGGGGGCGGTTTCCAGGTTGATCCTGCACTGTCAGCACGGCCTCTTCAGGGAGGGCTGAGCACAGTGCTGGCCCTTTGGGCTTGCTGCAAGGCCCCAGAGCCAGCTCCTCATCACATGGCAGAGGCCTCCCAACCCTGGATGGCACAAGTGCCCATACAAATGCACATGAGCAGCCCAGCTGCTGCCCTGCAGCTTTCTGCTACCCCCAGGCACAGCTCTGGCTGAAGTCCTCACTCCCTACCTTCCTGGGCTGTGATGCCTGAAAGACCAGTCAGGACCAGGAGCCAAAGCAGCAGCTTCTCCATGTTCTTTTGGACTTTGGGAAAGCAGCAGCAGTCAGGGCAGGAAGAAGGAGGAGGGATGAGAGCCGAGCTGCTTTGCAGTGGAGCCTGTGCGTCCCCAGTCACAGGGCCCTCGATGCTCGCCTCCTTATATCCCAGCTGTGATGGCAGCAGCAGGAGTGTGCAAACAATGTGCCAATACTTCCTGGTCAGCTTGAGCTGGAGATGCTGGGGTAGGGGCACCTAACGGTGTTGACACTTGGAGATCAATGGAGCTGATTACAGCTGCCTGGCAAGAGCAGGCCTCCAATCAGAGCAGAGCAGAGCTGGTCAGAGCCTCCAATCTGGGCAGCAGGTAAGGTGACCCCCACATCCCTAATTGGACGGGACAGTCCTGAAATGTGAACATCAAGTCCCAATCCCAGGCTGAATGACTCCGGGACAGCATTTGTCCTGGACTCACCTTGACACAGTCAAATCATAATAATTATTGACCCAGTATCATGTGCAGGGAGCTGGGTTTTCTGTTCGCCACAGAAAAACGTGAGAAAATGCAGGTTTTTCTCCTTTGAAGGAAAAAAACACGAGAAACCATTGGTTTTCCCTCGAAGGCTGGAAGTTACATCCTGCAAGAGGCTGCTTGGGGCTGGGGGGTGGACTCAGGGCGTGCTGTTAGGGTTACCACCCATCCCTAATTGGACGGGACAGTCCCGGAATGGGAACATCAAGTCCTGGTCCCAGTCTACACAACTCGGGGACAGCTTTTGTCCTGGATTCTCCAGTATAGTTCAGGGGTCCAGTTTTGGGAAGTGGCAAGTTTCCCCTGGCAGGTTACTTGGGGCTCCTGGAAGCGGGACTCAGCGGATGCATGCACATTCCTACCCACATGCACATGGCCAGGAATACAGTCAGGCAGTGTGGAGAGCAGCTCCCTGAAGGTAAGTTTATGGGGGCGAGGGGGCTTAAGGGTGAGAGTTGGGGCACAGATCAAGCCCCCCATGGTAAGGAAGGCAGAGGGGCTAGGGCAGTGCATGGTGCCTGGGGCCGGGGTGGGAAGAAGGACTGAGCCATGGGTATCTTGTCCAGGGGGCAGGGACAGTTCCTTGCCTCTGTGTGCACTTCCCAAAGGGGGGCTTGTGGGTGACACTCCCCCAGATTTGTGTACAGGGTGGGAGTCGATGCAGGTTGCCTGCTGTGGGCTCAGTGCTCCCTGCCCTGCTGCCCTCCACACAGGGGCCCTGCACCACCATGGCAATGTGCCTCCCACCTGCCCAGCAGCAGTGGGGGCAACGGCCCCATGGAGTTGTGCCCCCTGCTGCTGCCAGGCATGCAGCGGTGCATGGCCAGTGCAGTGCTCCCGGGGGAAAAGCAGCAGGGCAGGGAGCCTCGAGCCTGCAGAAAGCACCCACATCTGCCCCCCCACTCTGCTCATATCTGCTCTGGCCGTGCCACCAGTGAAAACTCTGGGGGCATGGGGGCGAGCTGGGTATGTGTCTCACCTTTTCATTTTGAAATGGTGGTCACCATATGCCACATGCATGTGTGGACAGAAATATAGCTCCAGGCAGAGGTGAAGAGCAGCTCCCCCAGCTGCCTGCAGGTAAGTCAATGGGAGGGGAAGGGGTATTGGGGATGCAGGAGTAGATTGAGGCCCCCATGCACATGCTACTGGACAAGGCATGGGGGCAGCGGATCCCCATCTGCTTGTGGGCCCCCAGGATTGGAGCTGGGCTCTGCAGAGGCACTTGGGCAATGTGCCAACCTTGCTGCCTTCCTGGGCACAAAGCAGGCTTTGGGCCTGTTTGTGCCAGGCCCTTCCCTGCCCCAGCGAAGGGGGTTGGGATTCAGCAGGTTTTTGTCACGTAGGCAGGGAGGAAATTCCTCCCTCCCTCAGGAATTCGACCCCAGTGTCCCAAGCTGACAGGGACAGATTTCTGGAGGGAGACACAGACGGTGGCATTTCTGCCACAGGCTGCCAGCTGGGAGAGGGAGACGGATGGACAGCCAGCCCAGGGGCTGACCCCCTCACTAGTTCCACCCATCACATTGCTCACTTGTTTGAGAGACAGCTCCCGCAAGGCTGACAAGGATGAGGGCCAAGGGCTGCATGTTCTCCACCTGCTCAGAGCCCCGCGGGGCAGGAACCGAGCGGCCGCTGCTGGGCCTTTCATGGCCAGTGTAGTTAATGAGTAAGGGATTCTCAGAGCAAATATTTAACCTGTCTGCAGGCAGCCAGTGGAGTTGAAGGCTCCGTGGGGGAGGCAGGGGAGAGCGGGGG
>NW_005842389.1:1264184-1280408 GCF_000455745.1 Alligator sinensis
ACTGGGCCTGCTCTGAGCAGACTGCTGGCAGCTGAGCTGGTGCTCTCCCCAAGGGAAGGTGCAGGTTACTACGGGGTGCCCGAGGCAAGGAGCTCCAGGCCAGAGAGATATGCAGATGCTGCTGCTTCTCCCAAAGGCTGCTAAGTGCCTCAGGCTGCCTGGCACGCTTCAGTACTGGAGAGGTGCAAGTGCAGGTGCGTGTCTGTGCCTGCGCAGCAGTGTGTGCAAATGTGTCATACGCAAACCAGACCAGCCAACTGTGTAGGGCACACGATCTCAAGTGGAGGCCTCTGTGCCCTCAGGGCACAGCAAGTCTTGGACTTTTCAGGGCTGGTGGCAGCTGACAGAACAAGAAGCAATAGTCTCAAGTTGCAGCAAAGGGGGTTAGATTGGATATTAAGAAAAAAAATCTCACTAGGAGGGTACTAAAGCACTGGAACAGGTTTCCCATAGAGGTTCTGGCATCTCAATCCTTGGGGAAGTTTAAGACCTGGCTAGACAAAGACAAAGCTTTGGCTGGGATGCTGTAGTTGGGGCTGGTCCTGCTTTGAGCAGGGGGCTGGACTGGATGTGACCTCCTGAGCTCCCTTCAACCCTCATTGTCTGTGATTCTAAAGAACAGGGCCACATTCATACCCAGGGGTCTGGATCACCGCTGTAGTGGCGGGGTTACTTCCCAGGCACACGGACTCCTGCAGATCTGGCCCCAGGCACGCACACAGCCCATGGCCCATGCCCTGTGGAGCTGTATTTTACCCTCCTGTCCTATGTGCCAAGCTGAGCCCCCAGCACATCTCACTGCTCCATGAAGGGTCCAAGTACTGCCAGCCCGGGGGCATCCTGAGCCCAGGGCCAGGCTCGGAGTAGGCCAAGAGATCCTGAACGATGTTGAGCTGATGCTCCCAGAGTTCCCCCAGGGCAAATCCCTTCTTGTTCCAAAGCCAGTAAGGTTCAGCCCAAAGCCTGCCACAGAGACTGCAAGCAATTGGACTCAGCGATCCAGTACGCCAACCGCACTCCTGGGGTCCTCTGCCCTGGGCATTTTCCTGTTGGCTCCGAGGGATTTAGGATCTAGCCCCAGAAAGCTCATGCAGTATGAGCCAGTGCCACTTCCCCCAAGTGGAGGCTGGGACAGCTGGACTAGAGGGGAATGTCCTGGAGACAAATCTCTCTCCAGGCAGCCAGGAGCAGGAGTAATGCAAAGGGCCTGCATGGGACCCGCCTTGTGCAAGAGCAGTCATTCCACCTCCCAGGGCCAGGGCCGGGGCGAGGGTCAATTCCTGCCCCTTGCATGGCTCGGTGTGCTTGGTAGAGTCTAGTGTGGAAGCCCTGGGGGTTGGGCTCCCACCCCTCCCTGGCTACAAGCTCCATGGCCTCCCTCGCCAGCAACAAGCGCCCCTCTGACACCACCAACACACGTCCTGGCCTGGCTCATTCTCCAGGTGCACATTCCCATCAGTTGCCCCTTCCGGTGAGTTCAGGTCCCTATTGAGTCTTACCCAACCCTAGGCCTTCGTCCATGACATGTCCCACCCTGAGGAGCTCTTCTTCGTCCATCTGCTCTCACTGACATCCCTGGATAGGAGCCAGCCAGGGCAGTGCCCAGCACAGCACGTGGGCAGCGCACCTCCCAGGGGGCCTTCCTGAGCCCCCAGTGGATTCAGGCTGGGGCCCAGTGCAGACACTTTCTCTCTCAGCCAAAGACAGCGATCCCTTGATCAATTGATTGCACAAAGTTCAATGCAGATGTCAGTGTGGTCCTGACATGAGCTGCCAATGCCAGCTTACTGCCAGAAAGTGCTCTGCCCTTGGGGCTGAGCTGCCTGGCTTCCCCAAAGTTTGACCTGTGTCACTGCTACAGGGACCTTGTGTCCCAGCTCTGAGGGGCTGATAACACTGTTGGATCAGTGTTGGAACTGGAGCGAGCATGGACACCGGCTCTGGTGGCTCACTGAGAGCTTAAGATCCTAAGCAGAAGCCTCTTCCAGTTCAGACTGCAAGGAGGAAGGACTCACTGCCTAGGGACAGCCAAGGATCTCCCCACTGACAGCAAGTGTGCCTCTGAACTTGCTGTTCTGCCTTTGCCTGGCCTTTCCAGCATCCAGAATGTCCCTTCCTATCCTCTGCTCGGTGTCTAAGTTGGTGCCCGATCTACTGACCCAGTGCTGGTGGAGGCAAGTGGAAGAAACTCCTTGAAGAAAGCAAATTCTGATCTTGCAACCAGCAATTCCTCCTGCCGCCCTCCCTACCACTGTACAGGCCAGCCCACAGCTTCATGCATCCACACCGAATTCATTGATTCATTGGGTTGGAAGGGACCCAAGGTCATCTGGGCCAAAACCTTGCTGGACTGCAGCCAATGCAATCCAAATGCCCAGTCTACAAGCTGAGAACCCACCGCAGCCTAGTGCCATGGGCTTGGAAGGGCCCCTGGGGCATCGCACCCACAACTGCTTTTGGAAAGAAGTCAGCCCTGTGCCCCAGCTCCTTTGGTGAACAGTCAGGAACAGGGAATAAGTCTAAGGAAACTGCCCTGCTCCCAGCTGTTTGCACACAGGAGGGGAACAAGGGCCTCACTTCTTCCAACACCTTGAATCAGCTCCTGCCTACGACTGCAGCTGCTGTCAGGAAACTCCAGGAAAGCAACATGGGACCAAAGCTATTGCAGGCTTCTGCTCTAGGTACGCTGGTCTGGACCCCACAGCACATGGGTCAGAGTGCCCGAGCGGACCTGCTGGGCACGACGTGGTGCATTCCTGGTGCTCTGCTCCTGCTTGCTCAACCAAATATTCTGGTCATTTCCCCTCATTTTACTGACCTCATAAAACCCTCCGGATCCATGACATGAAAAGCTTCAGGACAAGCTCCAGCTGAGGTTGTCTCCAACCAGGAACCCAGGGGCAGAGCCCAGCCCTCCTACATGGAGAAGACTTAGAAGTTAGTAGAGTCTACTGTGAAAGCCCAAGGGTTTAGGAGAATGAGGCTGTGGGTCTGAACAGCCCACCATATCCTGAGCTTTGGGTGTTGCCTCTCCTAGGAGAAGGCCCTGGCACAAGTCAGTTTTCTCCAGTGCAATCCTGCTTAGAGGAAGCCCAAAGTCCTGTTTTCCTGCACCCAGAAGCAGCTTCCTGCTTTCGGTACTTCAACCAGCCTCTCCTACCAGGTAAGGGTCCCCAGAGTTATCTCCATGCCCTCTCAGGGCCACATGACTGCGTTGCTCACTGTCTGCTGCTTCACAGTGGCCCTTGGACTGTTTTCTTCCTTTCATGTGTGCAGTGATCATTGGCTTTAATAAACACAGGGCATGTCTACATGAGATGTTTACTAATGACCTGACTAATTAGCTCCACAGTAAAGCCTCAGCATCTATATATGCAACCCTATTAGGCCACAGTAGGCACATCTATCCGTACGCTACACAGGTCATTTCCAATGCTCCTGTGCACAGTAGTGTCAGCGTCATGATTTGGGCCTGCCATAGCTACAGCAATGTAGCGTCTCGTGTAGACGCACCCAGTAAAGTCATTAACACCGCCCTGGGATGGTACTGCACAACACAAATACTATCCTATGGAGGCATTATTTAGTGCACTGCAATGCATGTGTAGATGGTGACAGGCTGCCTGGGGCATGAGGGTGCTTCAGCGTGGGGGCTGCCTGACAGCTAGCCCCACACTAGAGCACCCTTGTGCCCTAGCCAGCCCTGCTGCAGCACATTGAGCCAGGGTGGAGCAGCCCCAGGCTGGCAAGCTGATCCCCCGGGCCCTGTGCCAGCTGGGGCAGCTCTGCACCAGCTCAGCATGCTGAGGTCCTGGTTGCATGTGCAAATGCAGCACTTGGGAGCAGTAAACTCTGGCACAAACTGCACTGGAGTTGACTGTGTTGCATTAATAGCACGTGAAGACGTGCCTACTGACATGTGAATGAGAAGCACTGAATAATGAACTTTATTGTGGAGCAGTAGGCAACCTATGCAAACCCTTGGTTTCTACCTAGCTAACAAGCTGGCTGTTCTCTAACTGAGGGGTCATCTCCCAATTTCCAACTCCTTCAGTCTACTTTTAGGTAGCATCTCTAAAGTATAACATCCCTCAGTGCAACGTGTGATGGATGCAGCTAGTACCAGTTGATACCCCAAGCGCCTGGGCTTGTGCAGTAGCATAACTGAGTGGGGGGGCAATCAGGGCAGCCGCCCCAGGCACCAACTTGTGAGGGAAGGGGCAGAAAATTAACAGCTACCACTGCAGGCGCATAGCCACGCCAGTGGCACTGCAGCAGTCATGCTGTCCCCATGCATCGCTGCTGCCCCACATGCCTAGCTGGCCTGTTCCACCTCTGTGCCAGTGACCAGCTCCACTTCTGTAGATGAAAGATACATTGAGAAGTGCCAGTAATACCTCCCATATAACAGGATGGTGGAAATCCCTTTTTAGTGTAGCCTAAACCTCAGTGTCTGCTCCAGGGACTCAGCTGCAGAGCTCACAAGATGCCCAATGGTTTATGCTCTGGAAGACACAGGGGTCTGGCACTGAAAATCACCGGAGGACATGTGTCCAAATGCTGGAGCTGAAATGGCCCATACTTAATAGGTGGTTCCACTGTATTGTCATAAGGTAGCACTTAATGAACAGAATATCCACAGGAAGAAGATGGTCTGGCTTTCACCTGCCTCCATGGCAGAGCCAAGAGCCCAAGTATTTTACTACAATCACTGAAAATATTTGGCTCGTGCTGTTTGGTAAATAAAGCATACTCTTTGGTTTGCTCCTTGCCACATCTCTGGCCCCTGCCTTCTTTGCCAATACAAAGCAGAAGCATTTATCGAGCCCTTCTGCATCTGCTGTGTCATTACTGCTTTTACAGTTTCTTTCTAGTAATACACCCAAGCAACTTGTCCCTGCTCAATTGAAAATTCTTTCTAAGTCTTCAGTCCTGTTGGCCATATGTTTTTTGCTGATACCCAGCACTTCATGGTTATCTGCCTCTGCTTAGTTCCAGGTTTTATATATTGTTTTCTAAATTGTTTTTCCTGCTTCTTTAAGATGGATGATTTTTTAAGTCTAGGTAGCTTAATCAGAGGACTTAAGATGGTTGCAGCTGTAGAGTCTGACGACCATGGATAATGAAATCTGTAACAGAATGTAAGACTTCCAGATACAAATCCCACTGAGAATTGTCTGGCCATGTGAATGCTGAACTGGGGTTTATGCTAGTCACAAACTTAGCAATGACAAAACCAAAAGCCACATGTCCCTACTATGCAATAAGTGTGTGCATCCTCACTTCACTGCTCCACCTGTCTTACCACGTGATGCACTGCAGCTCCCTTCAGAAGAACGTGGGACCCTTTGCTAGCACTGGATGGCTACAGCAAAGGCCAGGCTCAGACTTAGGGGTTTCACACAACAGTTCTACGTTGGCCCAGACATGTGGGAAAGATGTTCCCCTGGGTGCTCCGGAGTGAGCAGACTTCCACTCCTGCAAGCAGTAGTGAACTGCAGCCAGGTTTATTAATGGGGACAAACAAGCAACCTTAGGGAGACCTTAGCAGTTAGTTAATAGCTGGTCCCAACTAATTGCCAGCAGTCTATCCCAGTCACCACTGACAGTCTTTCCCAGTTCCACACTGGGAGACCCTGGTGGCTGATAAGTGTGGCTGGTAGCCCCACCCTGTCCCCTGTCCCTTGGGATGGTGCCGTTCCCCCGAGCTGGGGCCAGTCCTGCAGCAAGGGGCTCTCTGGCCTGCTGCAGAGCAAACCCAGAGGTGCTCCACTACCTCACCCAGCCACCAAGGGTGGCCACTGCCCTCTGGGGACTCGACTGCCCACATCAGACAGAGCCCACATCAGAGGCCACAGTACTCACCACTACCAAGCCGTGCACTCCTGGCCACTCTTGCTCCTTACCACTAGGGGTGTTTTCCCAGCTGGAGCATTGCAGCCACTGCATCACGGCCACTGCTTCCCCCAGGTTGCAAGCATCAACCCATCAGCTCTTCTCAACCTTGTGCTGCTCAGGGGCAAGCTCAGGAATAGCAGAGCTTCTAGGAGCCAGCTGACAACAGACCCCAACCCAAACCTGCTTCTGGCAGCACTTATCATAGAATCACACAAAATGAGGGTGGGAAGGGACCTCTGGAGGTCACATCTAGTCCAACCCCCTGCTCAAAGCAGGACCAGCCCCAACTACATCAATCCCAGCTAGGGCTT
Source organism: Alligator sinensis (assembly GCF_000455745.1). Lineage (NCBI taxonomy): Eukaryota > Metazoa > Chordata > Crocodylia > Alligatoridae > Alligator > Alligator sinensis. The sequence goes on from NW_005842389.1 coordinate 1,270,394, forward strand.
TGTCTAGCCAGATCTTAAAAACCTTCAAGGATGGAGATTGCACCATCTCTATGGGTAACCTGGTCCAGTGTTTTACTACCCTCCCAGTGAGAAAGTTCTTCCTAATATCTACCCTAAAGTCCCCTTGCTGCAACTTGAGCCCATTGCTCCTTGTTCTGTCATCTGCCCCCACTGAGACCACCCCAGCTCCATCCTCTTTGTAACCCCCCTCAGGTAGTTGAAGACTGCTATTGAATCCCCCCTCAGTCTTCTCTTCTCCAGACTAAATAAGCCCATTTTTTCAGCCTCTCCTCGGAAGCCATGTCCTCCAGCCCCTGAATCATTTTTGTTGCTTTTCACTGGACTCTCTCCAATGTGTCCACATCCTTTCTGTAGCGGGGGCCCAAAGCTGAACACAAGACTCCAGATGTGGCCTCACCAGTGCTGAACAGAGGGGAAGAATCACTTCTCTGGACCTACTGGCAACACACCTACCAATGCAGCCCAGGATGCTGTTAGCCTTCTTGGCAACAAGGGCACACTGCTGGATCATGTTCAGTTTATTGTCCACTGTCACCCCCAGGACCTTTCCTGCAGAACTGCTGCCCAGCCCATCAGCCCCCAGCCTGCACCGGTGCGTGGGATTGTTCTGTCCTAAGTGGAGGACGTTGCACTTGTCCTTGTTGAACCTCAAACATGAGATTCCTTTTGGCTCAATCCTGCAAGTCACTCTGAATCTTAGTCTTACCCTGCAGTGTATCTACTATTCCCTCCAGCTTGGTGTCATCTGCAAACTTGCTAAGGGTGCACTCTGTGCCATCTTCCAGGTCATTGATGAAGACATTGAACAAAACTGGTCCGAGGACCAACCCTTGGGGCACACCGCTTGATACCAGTTGCCAACTGGACATTGAGGCATTGACAGCTAGCCTCTGAACCTGATGCTTCAGCCAGTTTTCTATCCACCTTATAGTCCACTCATCCAGCCTGTACATCCTTAGCTTGCCTGCAAGAATGTTGTGGGAGATTGTATCAAAAGTCTTACTAAAATCAAGGTGCACCACAACCACCGGTATCCCCACATCCAGAGCCAGTCACTTCGTGTAGGAAGCAATCAGGTTGGTCAGGCATGACTTGCCCCTGGTAAATCCATGCTGACTGTTCCTAATCACCTTTTTCTTCTCCAAGTGCTTAGAAATGGATTCCTTGGGGATGTGCTCCATGATTTCTCCAGGGACTGAGCTGAGGCTGACTGGTCTGTAGTTTCCTGGAGCCTCCTTTTTCCCCTTCTTAAATATGGACACTATGTTTGCTCTTTTCCAATCATCTGGTACCTCTCCTGTTTGCCAGGAGTTTTCAAAGATGATGGCCAATGGCTCTGCAATCTTATCAGCCAGTTCCCTCAGCACCCTTGGGTGCAGCCCATCCAGCCCCATGGACATGTATATGTCCAGCTTTCCTAATAGTCCCTATCCTGTTCTTTCACCACTGAGGGTTGCTCCCCTCCTCCCCAAACCATGCTGCCCATTGCAGTAGTCTGGGAGCTGCCCTTGCCTGTGAAGATGGAGGCAAAAAAGGCATTGAAGAGTTCTGCCTTTTTGCATCCTTTGTCATGAAGTAGCCTCCCCCATTCAGTAAGGGACCCACACTTTCCCTGATCCTCCTCTTGCTAACAATGTACTCGCTACTGGTGCGCTTATCACATCTACCCTCATAAATTTTACAGTTTTGGAGGGGAGGGTCTGGGGAACACAAAGACTGGGTTACCTGGCACTTTACCTGTAAACATTTTTATCTCAATACAGCTAAAGCAGGCATAGGGAGCTCCCATCCCTCTGTCCTGATAACTGATACCTGATACAGGGTGCTGGGCATGCAGATAACGGACACTCGAAGTGTGTCACATGCAACGCAGATCACACCAGCAAAGTTTCAGCCAGCTCCCAGCAACATGCCGTGAGCCCTAGGGAAATCAGCACATGTTCCACAGGGTTCAGCTACAAATCATCTTTATTCCCAATTCCAGTGGGGAGGGCTGAACCTTTGTTGGTAGAGACACTCGCCCTGTGCTTCAGGGATGAACATCCGGTATCCTCATTTCTTTCTTTGCTTTATAACCTGTGAAGAGAAGAGAAAGCCCATTATCCCCGTAGAGGCAGCTGGCGCCACACAGGTTAAGACGAAGAGCTCTCAGTCTACCTGCCTGCCTGTTCTCATACAGCTCCCATTGCTGGAGGATCTGAATCTCTCTCAACTAGTTAAAGCTACAAGCAATAAGAATAGCCTCTTTTTCCTTTCCAGCCTGTAAGAGAAACCACGTAATGCGTGTAGTTAGTGTGTGTGAGCAAGTGCATGCATGTGTTTTTGAGCGAGGGTCTGAGGTCCTGGGCAGAGAGACCTAGGGTGACTCTGCTCAGATAAGGGAGCCTTAGGGGACATGTTCAGAGCAAGGTGCAATGGGACATGGATGAGCTGCTGTATTTGGTACCAGATGGAGCCCTTGTGGGGCTTTTCTCTTCACACCCCTGCAGGCCACTGCTCCACATGTCCTTACCAAGAGGAGGATGAATCTGAGACTGCCTGCTCTCTCAGAGAAAATGGGCATCAATCACACAAGGCCCCTAGTGCAGAATCCAGCTGTTCTGCTGGTTTTTTTCCAGCTGTTCTGGGGCTGGAAATGTTCAGAGTTTAGTCAATTAAAAACAAAAAACCTAGAAAAATGTTTTTAATTATTTTTGAGAAAAACTTGAACTTCTCTGCAGAAAACCTAAGTCTACTCTGCCAGGTTTAGTATGAGCAGCTTATATAAGCAGGATCAACTCAGTGTCCCCAGCTGCTCCAATATGAGGCTTTTATGACATCAGAGGAACCTTAACAGATCACCAGTCTGTTAATTTGCCCAGTGCAAACTAGGAGCTAATTTGCCCAGTGCAAGTCAATGGCATGAAGAGACTGGCACATGTGGGTCAAGATTTCCCCTTGGTAGATCACTCTGTCCCAGCTGGCTGTGTTAAAAGCTTTGTGGCTGTGAGCCTGCTAAACAGAAGCCAGACTAACAAGCTCCCTTTTCTGCTTTTCACCTTCCTAGTTACTCATGTAGATACAAATGTGCAATCGCTGCCGGCGTTGTGCTCCTCGGGGGCCCTCACAGCACCCTGGTGAATCTGGCCTTGCACATTAAAAGTTGTAAAAAAATGATTCCAGGCAGATACTCCATAGCTCCAAAGGCACAAAGGCAGTTAGCCATTGCCTCCAGATGTTAAGTGCCTCGTTCATCTCAGCTGATCGAGGCAAACCACTTATTACCTCTCTTAGCCCCTCTTCTTATCCCTTTCCCTTCTACATACAGAATCATAAAAATGAGGGTTGAAGGGACCTCAGGAGGTCACATCTAGTCCACCCCCCTGCTCAAAGCAGGACCAGCCCCAACTATATCATCCCAGCCAAGGTTTCATCAACCAGAGTCTTAAACACCTCCAAGGATGGAGGGTCCATCACCTTTCTGGGTAACCTGGTCCAGTGCTTCAGTACTCTTCTCATGAGAAAGTTTCTCCTAATATCCAACACAAACCTCCCTTGCTGCTACTTGACACTATTGCTCCTTGTTCTGTCATCTGCCCCCACTGAGAACAGTCCAGCTCCATCTTCTTTCAACCCCTCTTCAGGGAGCTGAAGGCTGCTATTAAATCCCTCTTCAGTCTTCTCCTCTCTGGACTAAATAAGCCCAGTTCCCTCAGCCTCTCCTCCCAAGTCATGTGCCCTGGGCCCCAAGCCATTTTTGTTCCCCTCTGCTAGACTCTCTCCAATTTTTCCACATCTTTTCTATACTGGGGGCCCAAAATTGGACACAGGACTCCAGATGTGGCCTTATCAGTGCTGAAGAGAGGGGCAGAATCACTGCCCTCGATCTGCTGGCAAGGCTCCTACTAATGCAGCTTAGGATGCTGTTAGCCTTCTTGGCAACAAGGGCACACTGCTGGCTCATGTTCAGCTTATTGTTCACTATCACCCCCAGGTCTTTTTCTGCAGTGCTGCTGCTTAACCAGTCAGTCCACAGCCTGTAGCAGTGCATGAGTTTCTTCCATCCTAAGTGTAGGACTTTGCACTTGTCCTTATTGAGTACAAACCTGTCTTTCTGCCAGTTCATTCATAGCTTTTGATAAATTATAAAAGCTCATGCCTCTGACTGAATCTCTAAGGTGCTCCTCTGCCCTATCCTCTTCCTAATGTCAAAGGCAGCATTCTTTTTGGAGGTTCTGTCTAGTGTTTGTGCATACATTTTTAACAAGAATTAAAAAAAGAAAGTCCTAGCAAAAATATCCCTAGGCTAAATTCTATGTGCACATCTCATCAATAACCTTGACCCTAAGGATAAAAGGTTGTGCAAGAATATTTAAATTCTCCCCAAAAACAAGCAACACTCATTGGGACAGGCTACCTGCTCCCTAGCCTGGAAACTTCCAAGAACTTCCCAGACCCTTGGCTGGGACGGTTTTAGTCATGGATGATCCTGCCTTGAGCAGGGGACTAGATGACCTTGTGAGGTCCCTTCCAGCCCTGCTTTCCTAGGATGCCCGTGATTTCCCTGGACACGTTCTAACAAGCAGGGCTGCATGTGCTAAGCTTGCTGAGTGAAAGCTTGGGATAAAGGAAAGAACATGCAGAAGACACCAGGCAGCGTTTCAAGTACTGACTACAGAGAGTAGGCAGGTGCTCATGGTCGGGAGGTGCAGGAATTTGGTGCTGTTTCTCAGCAAGCAGGAAATGGCAACCCTGCCTGGAGCATGGATGGACACAGCGCGGGCTGTTCTCAGGGGCTCTGCTGCGCTCCCCGCACCACCGTGGCCTCTGCCTTTGTGGGTTAGAAGTCCAGGGTCTCCGCCAAAGGAGTTGGAAGCATCTGAAGCTGCAGGCGGGGGTGAAGGATGCTTGCCAGCAGAAGGGCCCCATACAGTTCTTGAATGACTCACGGGTTTAGAATTGAGCTGACTGATTTCACTAAAGACACAAAAACATTTCTTTAAAAAAAAAGAAGAAGAAGTCCAGGGTCTCCCAGAACCAGTGCCCGTCGCTCTGCAGGGTGCGCACACCAGCTAGGCTCCTGCCTGGGCACTTCCATATGCACTGGGCTCATTGGGAAGCCAATAGGAGAAAGGGCTGTGCAGCTAGGGAGGGGTTTAGTTCCTTACAGCTGTCCCTTGGAGTGAACCAAACCTGAATCACCCACCTGGATTCGACTGTGCATTTCCGATTTGAGCTGTAATTTGGAGTTAAACATGTTTGTTTTGAAACAGGTGAGCTGGAGTCTGTCGCCCTCTGCTGCTTTCACATTACCCACTTCACCAAACGCCATGACTTCTAGTTCTCCTGTGTCGTCCGTCACTGTAAAACGGGTGTAACTTTTTTCCGGCCATTTCTGCAAAGCAAAGGCAGCACCTTGTAGGGAAAGCCTCACATTTCCCAGCTTCCTATGATCCAGTATAAAAGCACCAAGCTCCTGACATGGGCTGCCTGTGCTCCTGGCCACACAGGCTTCTGCCCCTGCGTAGCTCTTCCTGCCTGAGGTTGTCTGCACTCAGAGCGGAGAACAGGTGGGGACAGGCAACCAATGCAACCCAGCCAAACTCGCTGGGGCTATGAATGATGGAGAGGATGCTGGGGTAGGCATCTTGCACCCCAGCAACAATGAAACCCCCTCCTTTTTAGCCAGGAACCTGCAAAACATCACTCAGTCGACTGTTCTCAGCAAAACAATGCTACTGCCATCACGGTGCTATTTTAAAAAAATTAGACTGAAAAGGCTCTCAGCTGAAGGGACCGTTCCCACCATTTGCACTGAACCCCAGGCAGGGCTCCAGGATGGGCTAGAAAGGGGTTGGTGAACCGTGATTGGGATGGCTGGAGGGTTTGCTCTCAAGGATGCTAGACAGCAAAGCAAGAGAGAGGTGAGCTGGACTTTTCAAGTGCTGGGGGATCATTTGAGGAGTCTACTGTTGTTTCTTAGCTGTGGGTTGTTTCCCATTTATTGTACACCACTCTGAGCCTTTCTGGATAAGGCAGGATCTAAATCTAAAACCAAATCTAAATAATAATAATAATAATAATAATAATAATAGAAGTGTATTTGAATAGAGACATTCAGTGCCTGGTAAATTGTCCAGACCCTGCTAAATCATTTCAGAGGTTAACTGTCTTCACTGTTAAAAGCATGCCTCATATTTCTAGTAAGAATTTTCACTGAAAAAAATGGAAAACTTTGGTTCCCTAAGAACTGAAGTTCTTTGAGAAAAAGTCTGAAATGTTGGCAGTATTTTTCCCTCCAGGTGATAAGCTTATGGTAAAAAATAGCAGTCCTCTCTCAATTATAATTCAATAGGCCCCGATTTTGTCCTTGAAAAAATAAAATAAAGTAACAAAGATGCTAAATGTACAGGCTCGAATTTATGGAGAAAAAATGGTGCATGCCTCTGTGACTTTACCTTCTTAACTGTAAAAGTTCCATCCACATAGGACTTTTCTGGCATCTCCTGTATGTCTTCAATCCTGGTTCTTCTCACGGCATCTTTATGCATTTTCTTTGGAATGACAAGTTCCACTTCTTTTATCTCACAGATCGAGTGTTTCACTACTTGCAAATACCCCTCTTTTTTATAATAATTTGATATTTCAATTGTTTTATTTTTTTTAAAAAGCGGGTGTTTTTCCACATCAAAAATTCTAATCCTTGTTTTTGCAGATGCATTTAGCACAACAGCATGAAACACCTGGTTCCTTTTACCATCAGAATTGCTGTACTTGAATGGTTTTGTCACTTTTATTACTTTGGCCACAAAGGGCTCTTTGATCATCGTTTCATTTTTTGTACGTTGATTCTTGCAGGATCCAGTGTTTTGTCCCTGGTCAAGACAAAGAATAACAATCCAGGATGAGGAAATAAAGCCCCCACCAAGAAAAAATACAGAGTTTAACATCATCAAGTTGGAGAGGTATCCATTTTTTTACACTGAAGTGGGAGAGCCGGGGAAAGTTTCTGCAGCACCTGTAAGAGTCTTTCCTTTGGGGAAACTCACAGTGCATCTCCTGTGGACAGAGAGGGAGACGGTCTCCCAGAGCCTCTATCCCACACCTCTCCCCAACAGGAAAGGTGACAGGAATAGGGACAGATGCCTCATCAGCATTATGTCATTGCTCAAAAAGAGAAGTGACACATTTAGCCCCTCGTGGCGGCATGCTGCTCCTGGGGTGCTCCTGCATTGCAATCAGAGCTGTGACTGCAGCACGTGTGGGTATTTCCAAGCTAACTGCAATCTAGCTGGCAGGGTGCCTGCAGCAGTGACCAGACCACTTAATCACTTGGAGACATTGATACACACTGGGCATGTCTACACGTGTGCATTAATGTGCATTAGCCTATTCTAATGTGCTTTAAAGCATCACAAAAAAAACCCACGGACTTTCGCTAAGGTGCATTAAAATAGGCTAATGCACCTTTTTGTAGTACCTCACAATAGGCACTTTTACATGTGCTGCAGGGGTAGGGGGATGGCAGGGACTCTTGAAATAAAATTTGTTCGACAAGCACCCCCTCTGCCATTTTGAAGCGTGGGGACACCGATACATGAGATGCAGGAGGCTGCTGGAGCGCAGTAGTTAGCACACTGCAGCAGACTCGATTAATTGGAGGAAGGGTCTGCTGTGACGTGCTGTAATTACAGCACATCAGAGCACCCAATAGAGGTACTAAATTTAATGCACATTAGCAAAAGCGCATTCATTAATGTGTAGACGCACCCACTTAGGGCTAAATCCTGTTTTGCTTTATATGTCTAGCCAGCACGGACACAGCTGCACAACTGCCGTTGTGGCACCGGCACACCGTCTGGGATCTGCTTTCTCTTGAGGTGGGAAAGAATCACTCTGAATGTGGAGCAGCCAGCAACAGCGTGGAGGAAAAGAAACCTCCTTCCCTCAAGCCCAATAGCGTAGTAGTTGGGTCCAGGTGCCAAGGACCTATAGGACCCCTCACCCAAAGGGGCTTGAACCTACATTACTTGCTCCCCAGCACAATACCACAGCCACTGGGCTGCAGGCTGGGCATCACCTTGCTCCCTCTCCAGCCTCCTCTTGAAGCTGGCCCACTGCACCTGGCATTCAATCTTTGGGTAAAATAGGCAAACAGCACTGGGAAGGTCTCTGCTCTGTTAGGAGCAAAGGTCCAGGCTGGAACTGGGGCCATGTCCCTCCAAGATAGCGGCTACCTTTCAGAGCCAAACTCCTCCTAGCCAGCTCTGAGGGGAGAGCTGGGAGGGGTCTGGGCCACACCTGGAGGTTGCAGCAGGAGATACAGCTTCAAAAACCCTCCAGGCGAGAGAGGTCTCGAGCCATGGTCTCTTGCTGTCTGCACCAGTGCCCTATTCCCTAGGTTGGGCTAACCGGTGGGAGGACATCTCTCCCCGCCACTGATCATGTAGTTTGCTCAACTAAAATTTCAGGAGTCATTTGGCCTTGTGCACATCCTAGGACGAGCCTGTTTTCCCTCCCAGCTGGCCAGGCAGAGCACAGCCCCGCCAAACAAGCTGGCATGGGCAACAGTGAGACACAAGCTGTGCCAGCAGTTATGCGGTATAAGGGGGTGGACAGCCCTAATAAGCTATGTCTGCTGTGGGGCATTTGGGTAACGAGGGAACACCCCCAGCACACAGAGGCAAGCTGTGGGGAGAAGCAAGGTTGCTGTGCAGGGGGAGAAGCTAGAACAGCAAGTGGCTCTTCTGATCTTGGGAGAGGATTGAGGCATTTGTTTTGTTCTGGTTGTTTGTTAGACTGAAGTTTTTATGGATCTAGCAATAGAGCTTGCTCTTGCACATGGCAGCGGGGTCAGTGACTGGCTTACGTGCAGCTTAGGGACAGCGACATGGGTTGCAGCCCTTTGTAAGTTTGCAGAGGATTCGGAGCTGGGCAGGGAGCAGGCACTTTGGAGGATACGGCTGGGATTCAAAATTACCTTGACAAATTGGAGGAAGGGTCTGCAAGTCATTGGATGAAATTCAATAAGGACAAGAATAAAGTCCTGCCCTTAAGACGGACCAATCAAGTGCATACCTACAGACTGGGAATGGGTGGCTTGGCTGCTAGGGGCCAGTAAGCCGAGCACGAGGTCAGCAGTGTGACAGCAGTAGACAAAAAGCTACTAGCATACTGGGATGTCATAGCAGGAGTGCATGGGCCAGTCAAAGCCCGTCATTTTACTTGGTTTAACACAGGAGAGGAGAGACATAGACAAACTGGACATAGTTCAGAACAAAAATGATTAGAGAGGCAGGAAGCATGACACCCAAGGAAAGCAGGGGAAACTGTGATGATTTAGTCTGGGGAAGAGAAATTGGAGGTGAAATTTGATAACAGATTTCAAATGCCAATGGGGTTATTATAAGGAGAAAAACGATCATTTGGTCTGTGCTCACAGAAGACATGACAAGGAGCAAGGAACTGAAATTGCACCCAGGGAGATTGAGGCTGGATCTGAGGAAGAATATTCTCACTCGAGAGGTGGGTCAGCACTGCGACAAATCCTGGGGGGTGACAAATCTGGCACTGGAGGTTTGTATGTTCAGGTCAGACAAATACTTGGCCGGGCTGATTTAGATTCAGATAGATTCATAGATTTATTAGATGATCCTGCCCTGAGCAGGGACTTGGACTAGATGTTGCCTGAGAGCCCAGCCTGCCTGATTTTACTAGGATTCCTTGAAATCTTTGAGCCCGAAAATTCCCCGGCACAGATGCCAGCACAGAGAGCTGGCTCTTTACCAGCGCACTGACTGCTGTGTCTTACCCACACTGGAACACAGTTACCGTGTTCTTTGCTGGATGGCTCTTCAGTTTCTTCTCCAGAGGCTTTTTTCCTTTTGCCTTTGATAATCCCTTAGCTACTCTTAGAAGAAGGAGAATACGGTTCAGTGAGCTACCCAGACAGCATTCCCAGCCCAGAACCCAGCAAACATATCTAACAAAGCAGCCCAGGCATGCACTTTCCCTA
>NW_005842389.1:1280439-1292797 GCF_000455745.1 Alligator sinensis
ATGTCCACTTCCAACAGCATACACCCAACCTCTCTCCCTCTGGCACATTTAAATCATAGAAAAGTTGAGCTGGAAGGGACCTCCATAGGTCATCCAGTCCAAACCCTGCCTGAAGCAGGATCATCCCTATCCAAACCATCCTATACAAGCTATAATCTAAACCCTACATAAGCCTATCATCAACCCTGACACAACACAGACCTAACACCCACAGGGAAAGCAGGGGTACCACTATTCCAAACGCCAGCAACTGAGCATATATTAACAACCCTTGACAGAAGCGGGAGTTGGGGAAGGCATGGGGCAGTGCGCTCAGGGTACCAGTACTGAGCCCCAGCCCTGACTCTGTCTCCAAAGGGCAGAGCTCGACCAGGCCTGCTGGGTCACCATGGGTAAGTCACTCGGCCTTTTTGTGCCTCAGCTTCTAGTCCTGTAAAGTGAGGACCATGGCACTGACCTCCCTGTGAGTGGCAGAGCTGGGTGTAGCTATTAAATTACCTTTCTCTTTCTCAATCATTATGTTAAGAGCTTCTTTTAAATGGAGGTCTCTTAGGATGCGTTTTGCTGTTGTCACTGCTAGCTTCCTGCCGAAGTGCTGAATCATGAGACTGGCTAATGTCGGGACATCGGCATTTTGCAGTTTGCACCGGGGAATTTTATCGGAACGCTCCGCATCAGACAATTTTCCTTTGAATTTTTTAAAATCGTACTCTTCCAAGTCGCCCAGGCCACAGAGCAAGATATCAAAACAGTGCTCATCTCCTGCTTCCATCCTGTCCAGGAGCACGCTGAAATAATGACATGAGGAGCAGAGTTGAGCCAAAGCCAGAGGCTGACTGTATTGTATCTGTTGGTCACATGTAGGTGGACAGGGAGAACCCAAGCATTGAAGAGTTATGGATATTTTCCCAAAGGCATCAGTTGAATTGATCAGGTTCTTACCCGGGGCATCATTGACTCATAAATGAGAAGGTCAAGGAAGGGCCACTGTGGTCACCTACCTAAGCGCCTGTGGAAAGTAGCCCATTGCACTTCCCCGGCAGGGCTTCTCCCAGAAACAGAACGTCTCTTTTAGAAAAACAGGATGTTTCATTTAAAATGGACAAGCCAGCCCCACATAGAGACGCACAAGGAGGTGAAGACCCTGCTCAGAGGGCCCCTGGTGACTGCACTGCAGTGGGAGACAATGCCCTGTCCCTGGACAAAGTGGCCAGTTGGGACCTGTCATTCATATGCATCCAATCAGCCCATGGACAGGCCACAGATGGAGTGGCTGGGGCTGGGGCTGAGAGCTGAAGCTAGACACAATCCAGCTAAGAAGAAGGTACAACTGTTAACTAGGAACAACAGACCAAGCCTGGGGGAGTTTTCCACTGCAGGCAGCAGCCGGTGCTTGAAGCTGGCCAGTCAGACACTGCATGGGGTTCAAATAATGTCCTGCACAGCAAGCTGATGGGCAAGGAGGAAGGGATCCACCAGAGGACTGTCTTGAAGAAGTCTGGGCTGGCTGCTGCCCGACCTGAAGCACAGTTTTTGCATGCCGGCCTGCCAACTGACAGCACTCCATGCCTACGTGCTATATACATAGCACCACGTAAGGAGCTGAGTTTCGGATGGGTGCAACAGGGTGAGAAGGTGAGGGAGGAGAATGCAGGGAGCGAGGGGCTGGCTTTGCAGCTGCCAGCTCTGTGGGCATGTCGCACCGTTTGGCACTGACCTAGTCATTCGTGCCAGGCACAGGGACTGCACGCTGTGTCTGGCAGGGAAACCCCAAGCAGGGGCTCAGAGAACGCCGGTGGCGGGCCTGAGCTGCAGAAGCCCCAAGCTCCCGGCACTGCTGGGAGCTTCCCTTACTTAACTACAGTAAACTCACCTGCAGGAAACTGGGATGTCACACGGAGGAAGCTGTCACTGATCGGCCGAGTTCCCCAAGAAGCTGCAATGAAAGAACTGCAGAAATAAGTGGAAAGAGTTCTGGCTGGAGATGGAAGGATGCACCAGGAAACGGAGAGGGGCAGACATCCTGCCTCTGTTGTCTTTTGCTCGTGGAGGACAGACTGTTGGGGATACTGGGCGGGAAGCATGGAGCCTATTGCCAAAAGACACCTCCAGGCTGAGACTGGAGAGCCAGTGAATTCTCCCATCCAATGCCCAGGAACTCAAGTGACTATATATAGATATGGAGGTTCACAGCAGGAGTGCAGGGGTGCAGGAGCTCCCAATAGTACCCCCATCTGGGGTCGTGCCAGCCTGTGTGGAGTAACGGGTCTCCAGACAGTGTTTTGAGGTGCTAGTGTGCTATACCCTAAACTGGTATAGGACCCAGCGGAGTCTGGACTAAGACCACGGAGGATTTAGTGGACTTTGGGAAGCCAAGAGAGGCTACAGAAATAAGCCAGGCAAGGTGGAGGTCCCGCTGAGAATATGGCGCCATTTTCCAGCAAGGCATGGTGAGCGAGTCTTAAGTGGGGACCAAACCCTTGCCCAGAGAAGGTAACAGGCAAACCAGTTTGACCCCAGCTGCAGCCCCTGTTACAATGGCATTAAAAAACAAATCTTTTCTGGGTCACCCCATATCTGTGCCACCAGGGGACTCCCCTGAAGATGCCTGGGCAGTCCCCTCTCTGATCCAAAGTAGTCTGTATGTGCTAGCCAGCCTAATGCCAGACCCCCAGGCCTGCGTGCTAAATACATTGCTATGATTAAGGAGCTGATTTTGGGCTGGGATTATGAGGCAAAGCCCACTTTGGGCAAAATCCTTTTTGGGTCACCCCAAACCTCACATCTCTGTAACTGGGGGACTCTCCTGAAAAAGTCTGGGCAGGCTCCTGCCCTGCTCGACCCAAAGCTCAGTTTTCATGTGCTAGATTGCCAACTGACACCCAGCCACCCAGGCCTGTGCTATGCACAAAGCCCAGAATAAGGACTTGAGTTTGGGCTGTGGTTACTGGGTAAAATCTGCTTCGGGTCAACCCAAACCACATATCTCCACCCTGGCTACTGTCCCAAATGCATGACCCAAAGTCAAATTTCTGCATGCTAATCTGTCACCTGTCAGCTCCTGAGGCTTGTGTGCTAAGTAAATTGTCCCATATCAAGAGCTGAGTTTGGGCCAAGATTGTGGGGCAAAATCCTTTCCAAGTCACCCCAAACCACATGTCTCTGTCACTGGGAGACTCTCCCAAAGAAGTGTGGGCTGTGCACTGCCCAACGTGAAGCATGGCTTTGAGTGCCAGCCTGCCAACTGATGGCTCCCCGGGCCGGCGTGCTATGTGTGGCAGAGCTGAAGGAGCCTGCAGAGCAGCCTGCGGGTGGGGGCCAGGGCTGATGGGAGAGAGTCGTCTGACCCAGGAGGAGGGCCAGGATTCAGGTGGGGATGAGTGAAGACCCTGAGCAGAGTTAGTAATACGATCGTGGAGCCTGCTGAGAGAATACCACCTCGGCAGGATGGATGCAGCTCCAGAAAGTCAGCATGGAGGGCAACATCTTAAGCAGTCTGGGGAAGTAAAGGGGTGGATGAGGTTCCCAGGGGCCCACTGAGGGGTCCAGAGCCCAGAGAGAGGAGCTGGATGTATGGGACCTAATGAGGGGTCCGGGACCTAGAGCAAAGGTTTGCAAAATGGCAGATCCAGCTGGTAGCCAGACTCCATTTCCTAGCATCCCCAGCATCCCCATGGAGACCCCAGTAGCGGTGGGGCCATGACAGCACGGAGCCACAATGGTCTCATGCTCCCAGGATCTCCATGCAGACCAGCCTGGAGCAGCGCTGGCAGGGTGTTGGTAAGGTGTGCGGTTAGGTGGGGAGCTGCTCTAGGGCCAGGGTCTTGCAATGGTGACAGTGTGGGGCCAGAGCCAGGGCACAGCTGCGATCCACTGCCTGTGTGCCCCTGCCCATGCAACCCGTGCTCATTGGGGTGACCTGATGAGAGGTCTGGGACCTGAAGAGAGGCCAAGAGTGCAGGACCTGAGGAGGGGTCCAGGGTCTAGAGGTGAAAAGTGTGGGACCTGAAGAAGGATCCAGAGGACCTATTGAGGGGTCTGCATGAGCCCAGGGAGATCAGAGGCTGGGAGAGCTGCAGCCAGGGGGCCTGGAGGTGAGAGCAATCTGGGGCCGGAGGGCCCAGAGGTCTGTAGTCCAAGAGGGGCAAGGAATGGGGCTGGAAGTCCATGGCCCAGGAGGAGCGGGGGACATCAGTGACAAAGCCTAGGGAGCCTGATATTAGCCATGACAGGCAAAGTGCGGATGCAGCACAGCTAAGCCCTAGGGACTGAGGCCAGGGCCCAGGGTTGGTCCTGGGTAGGACCAAACACTGCCCCACCCCAGAATTCACTCTGGAGCTGGAAAATAGCATGAAATCCTTCCCACACCAGCGTCAAGAAAACTACTTCCACTTATCCCCCCACTTTGCCACCCCAGGAATTTTCTATATACTCCCAAAGATCCACAAACAAGGCAACCCTAGCAAACCCATGATATCCAATGATGTACTCTCACTGAAGAGCAAACAGGATTCATAGAAACCATCCTGAAACCACTCACCAGTCCCGGCTGCCCACAACCTGGCATGACACAAGCTTTGTCTGGAATACACTCCCACGCTAACGTCAACCTGGGTGCAGGCAGAAGTGCAGCTCCCAGCCGTAATTCAGAAGGTTTCTGCAAAGCGTCCTGATTTACAGCGTTATCCCCGACCACACAGAAGTTCACTGCTGGCTCCAGGGGGCAGGGGAATCTAGCTGTGGGCTGGGAGCCTGCAGGCAGGATCCCTTAGCAGGGTCCCCGGGCTCTCTGCCGGTGCTCACTGCTTTCCGAATGGGAGGGGGAAAGGCAGTGGAGGGTGCTCATTCTTGGGGCTTCCCAGCTGGTGCTGAAGGGTGGGGTGGGGGAACTGGAGCCTCCTCCCCCACCTCAGGGGGGCTCCAAAACATCTGCCCCACCCTCTGGGGAGGTTGAAAACCCCCCAGACTGACCCCCGCTGCTCCCTTTCCCCGCCTCCCATTCTGAAAATGGGAGCTCAAAGACACAAGTTACAAAAGATGCTACATTTTGAAATGTCTTTATCTGATATCTCAGGTGATGAGGGGTCAGATTTTTCACCCAATCAGATCAGCCATTTTTTAAGCTGATTTTTGCCTGTGGCCGTGCACTTGTGTTTGGTTACGGCTATAGACTGCTTTCTGTGGCCAGATGGAGAGAAAATTGTCACTTCTGTCTGCACTCCTAGATACCACAATCCACATCCAGAATGATGCCCTACAAACCACTATATGCAGAAAACACGGAGACTGCCATACCTATGTCCACAAGACCAGCAATCTTCCCAAGTGCACAAAAAAAAGCTTTAATCTACAGCCAGGCCCTCAGATACCACCATGTCTTCTCTGAGAAGAATGCGTGTGATTGCCCACCTGCCCAGCCTTTGTACAAGGCCACTGCAGTAGAGAGACAGACACAAGATTTGAAAGAGCTACCCAAATACTGCGCAGTAACCTGCCACAACACAAAAAGAAAACCCACTGAGACCACACACCCTGGTGCTCACCTGCCACCCTGCACTGGCACCAATCAGAGGAATCACCAAACACCTACAACCTATACTTGACAAAAATCAGACCTGGAAACAAATATTTCTAGCTCTTTTGCTCCTGGATTTCAAATAACCCCCTAACTTTGCCCAGCTCCTCATCGGAAGCAAACTCTTCACTGCCCAGCAGACATCAAATGGGACACAGCCTTGCCTTGGCAAGACACGCTTAACTGACCAGCAGTTCTCCGCTGGCACTACTATCATAAACACCCCATCAGCATCCGTGGTTCCTACACATGCCTTTCACAATATGTGATATACCTGGCCCAGTGCTCCAAGTGCCCTCATGGCAAATATGTGGGTGAAACGAAACAAGAACTAGACACCAGAATGAACTCTCACAGAAAAAAAATATAAAGTATGGAGACACGCACGCACCACTAGGAGCCATTTCTCCCAGAACAGCCACTCCCACGCTGGCCTTGTTATCCTTGTTCTCAAGGGAAATCTACCTAGCACCTTTAAAAAGCAAACCTGGAAACAAAAATTCATAAACTGGCCTGGCACTAAGAACCAAGGATGAACATTGATGCTGGTTTTATGGCACATTATATTTTACCCTATTCCTGGACTCTTTCCACTCAGAAAAGGTGAGCATGACCCTCCCCCACTTTTGATGGGGCTTGATATTCCAGTAATCAGTTCTTTTTTTACTCTACTTGTGTGTCTGCTACCCCTGCAAATGTATCTCCCCCCCACTGCTGATTTTTACTTATGCAGTGCCCGGCTCCCTGCAGTCAGAGACCTGAGGGAAAATGTCTTGCATTGAAAAGCTTGTCTAACACAAGAGAAGGCTGAAAGAGGATCTGGTGGCCATCTATAAACTCAACAGGGGGGACCAGCGGAAAATAGGTGAGGCTCTGTGCCCCCAGGCACCACCCGGGATAACAAGGAATAACGGCCACAAATTGATTGAGAGCAGGTTCAGGCTTGATATCAGGAGGCATTACTTTACGCTTAGGGCTGCCAGGCTTGGGAATGGGCTCCCAAGGGAGGTGGTGCTCTCCCCTACCTTGGGGGTCTTCAAGAGGAGGTTGGATAGATATCTGGCTGGGGTATTATGATCCCAGCACTCATTCATGCCCATGGCAGGGGGTCGGACTTGATGATCTATTCAGGTCCCTTCCATCCCTACCAACTATGAAACTTTCTCCCAACTACACTGTTGGTCCAATAAAACAGACCAACCTAAGAAGCCCTTGCCTCTGGCATAATACCTGTACCCTCATGGCTACAACATCACCGTTACACTACCAACGTTTATTATAATGTTTTATTTCAATTGTATTGTATTTGTTTTATTTCAGGTTTATTTTTCTCCGTTTTATTTCAATTCTAAGTTATTTTCTCTTTTTTACTTCCATCCTTATATTACATCTCACTACAAACATTTTCCAAATAATCCACATATGTTCTGTTGGAACTCAAGAAAGTCACCTCACTGGTGTCCTTATAACAAACAAGACTGATGACATTTCCAAGGAAGAAATTTTAATTAGCCCCAAGATGAGTGCATTAACCCCATGCAGGGCGTCTCCCACTGGGTGCTCAAAGCGCCTCTGACCAGAAACCAACTACTGTGCATGCGCAGGCTGAGCTCAGCTGGGGACAGCGACAGCAGGGGTGGTAAGAGGATGGGTTTCCTGCCTGTGTTGGGTGCTGGACCAAGTGCTGGGAGGGTGAACATCTGCACCACTACTGCTGCCGCTATCCCCAGCTTTTGGCCACTGTGTAGCCCAGCTGGACTAAGTGGGAATGGCTCTGAAGCTTTCCACACCCCTGGGACAGTGGGGAAAGCAGCAGCAGCAGGGAGGAGGATAGAGGAGGAATTGTCTCACTGAACGTGGATTCTTAATTGTGTTGGAGACTTAAAAAAGTCCCCGGAGGCTCTCTCAGTGAGATCATCCACAGAAGTGGGTGGGGGGAGGTTGGGAGTGGGGTGCAGCTACCCCTGCAGTGTTAGTTGCTGCTCCCACGCCCCACTTTGGGAAATCCTAGATCCTCCCCTGGAAGAAAGTACATGACACCGTTGCTGATCTAAGACCTTCAGAGCCTCTTACTCAGCAAGAAACACGGAATAAATGTCCACATTCAACACCAGCCAGCTCCAGCCAGTCTAGGACCTGTACTGCACACGGTGCCCTCTCCAGCTGGCCCAGGCTGGCTGCCGTACGAAGCGTGGGCCCCAGACCAACTGGAGTGGGTGCCAGGCTCAGTGCATATGCTGGACAAGCTGAGGTGGGTACCAGTGTGTCACGGCCCCAGACTGGCTGGGCTGGGCACTACATGTAGTGCAGGTCCTGGACCAGACAGAGTGAGCACTGCATGCAGCATGGGACCCGGACTGGCTAGAGTGGGCGTTGCATGTGGTGCATAAAGAGGGTTTTTCCCCATAATCCCAGCCCAAACACAGCTCTTTATTCAGGACTATTTACATAGCACACAGGCCCGGGGGACAGTCAGCTGGCAAGCTAGTATATGAAATCATGCTTTGGGCCAGGCAGCACCCTGCCCAGATTTCTTTGGGATATTCCCCCTGTGGCAGGCCAGTAAGGGGTGCTCCTGCGCACAGCCACAACCTTGCTGCGCCTGACCACCTACCAAGCTCCAAGTGCCTCCCTGGGGGCACGTCACATCTGGCCGCCCCCCTTCCTGGAGCACACCCGCTAGCCTGGGGGTAACGCTGCCACCACTTGCAAGTCTCGGTCTGTCAGTGGCTCCGTGCCTTGTGAGGTACACAGCCTTTATAGACCTGAAGCGGGTACTCAACCCACGGCAAGAACTTGGGGTCCTTCCCTTAGTCTGAAGCACAAATAGTGGTCTTAGCTGAACCAAGGGGACCCTAAGGCATAATCTAGATGCTCTCCCAATAAATCTCGCATGCTAGGTACAGGGGAGGACTTCATTGATTACAAGGAGTAGGTCTGGAATAGGATACAGGGTGGAGCAATATCCAAGAATAACCTTTAGAGCAAACAGTGGCATGGTAGCCTTTGATCATGCATCTGAATTACTGCAAACTATATATCTAGTTAGATGTCAAGTAGCTTACTCAGAAGTATCATCCAGAGGCAGATGGAGATTCCCTGTGGAGCCAAGCAGTTCATTGCTTAGAACAAAAGGGAGCTTAAGCCTCCTCCCAGGTGTGTGATGCCAGTCATGTAGGCAGAGGGAGCAGGTTCCCCCGCAGGAATGTCTCCAGCTCAGGCTACAACTCAGGGTTACCTGAAGCAGATGGGGGCAGGGGTGCCTGCCCTCTGCATGGACTATGGTAACCAAATTGTTAGATAGGTAATAAGCCTAATAGCAGAGTTTGGGGAGAGACTGAGATGGCACTCTGCCACACCCCCCATGGTGGAGACATGCAGCTTGGGGTGACCTGAAAACAATTTCACCATAATCCTAGGCAAACTCAGGTCCTTATTCAGTGCTATGTACAAAGCACAGAGGCCAGAGGCTGACAGCTGCTATTCATAAAATGATCTTTGGATCAGGCAGCAGCCTGCCCAAACTTCTTCTGGAGAGTCTCATAATGACAGGGACTTGAGTTTTGGGGTGACCAGAGGCTGATTTTGCTTTGTAATCCCCACTGAACCTCAGATCCTTATTCAGGGCGATGTACATAGCACACAGGCCTTGGGGGCTGTGAGTAGGCACGCTAGCATGCAAAAAACACACTTCTAGTCAGAGACAGGACTGCCCAGGCTTCTTCTGGGGAGCCCCCCAGTGATGGTGAGGTGTGGTTTGGGATGACCTGAAAAGGATTTTGCCCCATAATCTCAGCCCAAACTCCACTCATTTGGGGCAATGCCCAAGCCCCTCTGCTCCCCCTGCATTTAGAGCTGGCTTTGCCAAAAATGTGGGGTCTTCTGAGCACAGCACCCCAGCACAGGGATCAGCGGGGGGACACAGGAAGCCAGGCCAGTCTAAACAGGGGAAGGGAAGCCAAAAACAGGCTGAAAAACTGCAGAGAATCGAAAGTGAAACCCTGGTGCGAGCCGTTGGTGTTCCCGCCTTGGAGGCATTCAAATGTTTTTCTCCATTTTGGGCGGCACTTCATTGGCGATTGCTGTTTCTAGTTATGCTGCATGCTACCAAAAGTGGCCTCCAACAAAGTCACACAGAGGATTCCACAAACTACTTCCCAAATCCCAAGAGCTCCGATTTCCCCGTTCCCCGTTCCCCCAACCACCGCCCCCCTGCCCACACCCACACACAAGCAAACCAAGCCGAGCCCACCTGCTCCTCGCATCCAGCAGCAAAAAGCCCTTTTCCCACCCCACACACACACCCCGCTGCCCTGCCTTGACCCCCAGATTGCCCCTTGCCCCCCACCAGCCTCGCCTATCTCCTCCCACTTCCCCAGCGAACACATCACTGACTTCCAAAGTCCCTAACAAACAACATTGCCTTTCTGCGGGAATCCCAAGTGTCCTGAAGACTATCACAGGCATGCAGGGGCCCGTGTGGTTGGAGTCAGTCGGGCTCCATCCCAAACCTCCACCTCCCTCTTACCGTCTACTGCTGACTGGATAAAACAGACTTCCCTCTCTCCCCACTGCTCACTCGTGGCCAGGCTTTTTCTTGCGTGTCCAGGCAGTGGCAGAGTTGGGAACGAGAAGCCTCGGCAGCCAAAGCATCACATGTCCCTGAGAGATGAGCCCAGGCAGCAGAGCCGAGCGGGGAGGGACGCTGTGGGCAGGAAGGAGGTGTGACAACGTGGGAGAGTTTCTTCTTGCCAGGCTCTGGCAAGGTGTCGGGATGGTTTCAGCTGTGTCCTCACAGGTGAGTGCCTTCTCGCAGGTGAGTGAAGACCGTTTCTGTGTGTCATGAGGCTTTCCTTCTGGGGCCAGCCTGCTGCCTCCAGTCTTTCTCCCTGACTTTCGGTTGGCATGGGCAGCTAGGCCCTGGCTCAGATAGGGAAGTTTTGCAAGCAGCTCTGCCATGCCACATGCTCTTAAAGCAGTGATGAGTATCATGCTACGCGCACCTCCATCCCTGCCTGCCCTGTGGCAATGCTGTCCCTGCCCTGCACATCTGTTTTGCCGAGGCAGTCCTGCCCGGCCCCTCAGGCCTGCCCCACTCCACTGCTTCAGTGCTACCCCCGCCCTGAATCCTGCCCCCCAGCCCTGCCCCTGTCTTTACTCCTGCCCCACCCCCCCAGTCCAGCTCCCACCCCCTAGTCCTGCCCCAACACCCCTCAGTCCTCTCTGCCCCCCTCAATGTTGTCCCCACCCCCCTCAGTCCTGCCCCATGTCCTCAGCATTGCCCCTCACCCCTCTTGCAGCCCCCCGGGTTCTTTGCTTTCCGACCTTTCTCCCAGGCATGGGGCAGCAGCAGGGCTCCCTCCCCTGCCGCCAGACTTCAGAGCTTCTCACCCCCTTGACCCTGCCCCAGGGAAGGAGCTTCTGGGATGGAGGGGGAGTAGACCTGACACCCCAGAAGCGAGGCCAGGAGGGTATGAGCTCCCTTTGGTTGCTGGGCTCTCCCTACTCCTTCCAGCCAGCCCCACCCTGGAGGAGGTGCCTGGGCCTGCCAGGAGGCAGGCAAGGAGAGAGGCTTAGCTTAAGCTGCATGCTTAGCTTGAATTGTGGTTGCGACTTGCACCCAAGTGAAAAGGAGCAGTTGAAAATAAAACTGTCGCTGACTTAAACTGGGAAATTGGCTAACTAAATTGAATAAATATAGTCTGGGCAAAAAGAAAGTCAGAGCAAAACCTACCCCCACCTAAGAATGAAACGATTCCAGTTAAGGGTGACCATATTTGGCAAACAAAAGCAAAATTATGAATATGCATTAGGAGAAAGGCTTAAGCTAATTGTATGTATGAAGAAATGCAAGCTATACGGTGTATCAAGCTCAACGTGAGAAAGCTGTGGGCAAGCTCGGGGACCTGGAGTCCCCGGGGGTCTCTGTCCCCCGCGAGGGCATCAGGATCCTTGGGATAGATTTCAACCCCAAGCTGAGCAGCAGGACAGCATGGGAGAAGAAGAGGCAAAGGTAAAGCAGAAACTGGGGCTCTGGTACATGCACTCCCTTTCCGGGGGGGGGGGGGCCGTCACACTCAAGAAAGCGGTGTTGTTACTGGTGCTTCTGTACACCCCACTGGTCTTCCCCCCCTTCCAAGCATGTTGCCCACAGGATCCAGAGGGCCATGTACATTTTTTTCTGGGGCTCCAGATGGGAAGAGGTCACCAGGAAGACCTTGTACAAGGACAAGTGGACAGGGGCATGCCAGACATCCTCCTGTTCCTGTGGGCCAAGTATATGAGCCAGATCTGCAAGCTGGCGACGGACACAATCCAAAACCACCTGCCTGGTGAGATATTTTGCAGGGCACATCCTGATTTATTGGGGGGTGTTCACCCCGACCAACCTCAGACCGCAGGAAGAGACAAGTGGAACTGGGGACAGCGACAGCAGCAGCGGGTCCACCAGTGGGAGCTGGAGTGACAGTGACATGAAGGACAGGTGAACTGAGTATGTGAGCCAGCAAGCGGGGTGGGGATGAAAGGAAGGTTTGCCTGGTCAGAGAGACCCAAAGTTTCTTGTGTGTAGCGTGTGATGTGGCTATTGTAACGGGTTTCAGTGGCCAGCGGGCCTTTGTACGGGTGCGCAGGATGTGCAGGTGCAGTTTTGTAATGGGTTAGTTTTCTTTGTGGAGTGATACTCAAGAGTGTAGATATATATAACCTTACAGATTCATAGATGTTAGGGTCGGAAGGGACCTCAATAGATCATCGAGTCCAACCCCCTGCACGGGCAGGAAA
>NW_005842389.1:1293075-1293390 GCF_000455745.1 Alligator sinensis
TCAACCTTCTCTTGCGGAGGCTGAATAGATCCAGTTTCTCTAGTCTCTCCTCGTAAGGCTTGGTCTGTAGGCCCTTAACCATACGAGTGGCCCTTCTCTGGACCCTCTCCAGGTTATCCGCATCCCTCTTGAATTGCGGCACCCAGAATTGCACGCAGTACTCCAACTGCGGTCTGACCAGCGCCCGATAGAGGGGAAGTATCACCTCCTTGGACCTATTCGTCATGCATCTGCTGATGCACGATAAAGTGCCATTGGCTTTTCTGATGGCTTCGTCACACTGCCGACTCATGTTCATCTTAGAGTCCACTAGGA
>NW_005842389.1:1296209-1297881 GCF_000455745.1 Alligator sinensis
TCCTCCTCTCCTTCCATCTCCTGCAGGGTCGCCAGGGCCTCGTACCTGTTCTCCAGTCGGACTGGAGGAACTGGTACCTGTTCGCTGTGAGCAGCTCCGGTCCTGGCTGTGACCGTCTGCCACTCTGCTGTGGAGGGCATTCCCCGGGCTGCTTCTTCCTTAGGTGCCTGGTCCTGCAGGGAAAGGATATATAAATATATATATATATGGACATATATTTTTACCAAAAAAAAATCCTTATCAAGGCCAAATCAGTTCCAATTCTATTGGACAAAGCCCAAGTTCCAAAATTTGACTGAGTAGAACTCAGTTGTCAAGCCCATGTGGCTTACCTCCAGGCAAGTATCCTCCCTCCCAGACCCATCCGTCTGGGGCTTCGGATACTCCCCAAAACCAGGCAGGCATCCTACGTGCACCCCCTGCCTTGCTTGCTCTTAGCCAAAAGGCCAAGCAGCTCCTAGCTGAGGTCTTCTTTTTTTATTAAAATTTTTTAATTACATGTTTCCAAATCAGTTTCGAATTCTATTGACTAAGCAAAGCTCCATCGTTGAGGTCTGCATGGTTCAACCACCGGCAAGTTTCCTCCTGCCCAGACTCTTCAGACACCTCCAGATCTGTGGCAGCTTCCTACATGCCTTGGGTTTCAGATGCCCCTGAGTCTTGCTTGTCCTGAGCCAAAAAGTCAAAGGAGCAAGCTAGGGAGAAATCTCCCATCTCCATAAAATTAAAGTACGTAGCAGAGTTCTTGCCGTTGGGCGGCTATAGTAGACTCTCGTAGGGCGGGTTGTGCCCAGTGCACTGGTCACGTCTCCATTCTTAACTACACAACAGCATTCAAGGTGATCCTGGCATCTCCCCTGCCTGAACAAGGACTACACTTGATGTGAGCCAAAAGGCCATCCTTAACTACGCCAAAATACTGAGGACTTCTGCAGCCAAAGCTTGGGTACGTACCCAATGGCAGGAGCCTGCCGGGCGCCCGTGCACTGCCCTGCGTGCGCTGAGAAGGGATGTGCAGGGTGAGCGTCACAAGCAGCGAGGGCCAGAAACGCAGCTACAGCTCCCTACTACTCCAGACACGCGGTCACAGAGCATCAGCAAAGGGATGAGCCCAGCCGTCCTGTCCGGGGACAAGAGGACTCGCCCAGGGCGGCTAGGACGAGAGCCAGGACCCGTTTCAGCAAAACAGTAAGAACTAGAAGGTACTGGGAACCGGAGCCCGACTGCCACCTGCCGCAGGGATTTGCATAGTGCCTTCACCTAGAGACCTGGCAGAACAGCGCCCGAGTGGCCCTCGGGAAGGGCAGACTGCAGTGACACGCCGTGGTCTTGGGAGGTTGGGTTGTTTTTTTTTTGGAGAATATAGATATATTTCCATATTTAAAAATAAAGAAATAAAGCTGGGATGGGCTTCACCTGTCCCCCAAACTTCACGGCCCAACAAACGTCCTGTCCTGCTCCGCTTGCACCACAAAGAGCGAGCGCACAAAAGCCTCCTGCCTTTTCCAGCTTCTGCTTCCTCTGCGCAGACATGCCGAGTACGTCCCTTTGACCCCCCGAACATGCTGCTGCCACGTCCCGGGAGCTCCGCTAGAGTCTCACTCCGGGGGCAAGACTTTGGCCTTACGCTGCCGCGGGCCCCCGAGCGCCCCGGCGCGGCGTGCTGGGCTGG
>NW_005842389.1:1297942-1301041 GCF_000455745.1 Alligator sinensis
AAAGCCGTGGCCCCTGGTGCTGGGGGAGACTGGGTGTCGGGGTGGGAGCGGGGCACCTCCTGGGACCCGGGGTAAAGCAGTGCCTTGGAAGAGGCCGGGGCGTCTTAGTGTCCTAGTAGGCAGGGTCGGAAGGGACCTGAGCAGGTCAAGTCCAACCCTCTGCCGTGGCAGGGAAGAGCGCGGGGTCAAACGACCCCGGCGAGGTGACTGTCTGGCCCCCTTTTGAAGACAAAGTCGTTTCCCGGCCTCGGGCAGTGGCTAGCGCGCGGTGAAAACCCAGCCGCCCGCTCCTCGGGGAGAAGCGCTTCGCTCGGTGAGGCCCGTTCCTGGCTGCCGGGCACGGGCGGGTGGGGTGGGACGGGCTGTCCGAAGCCTGCGGCGTCCCCAGCAGAGGGGGAATCTGCGCCGCCCTCGGTGGGAGCTGCAGGTGCCCGTCGCTGACCAGGCTGGGCCTGCCCGCGTGGGGCAGCTGCAATGCGCCCTGTCCCTCCTCTGCCTTCCAGGGGTGCGATGGCCCTGGTGCCACTAGGCCAGGATGCCGCAGCCCTGGCACGGGAGGCACATCTGCCCTCAGCTGCACGGCTCAGTGTAGATCAGGGTCCGCAGCGACCTCTGCGCTCCAGGGAAGGGACGTCCACGGGGCGGAGGGGTACTGTGGGAGTCTGGTTGTGGCTGCTGTCGGCTCCAGGCTGTTTGCCGTGAGTGAGGCTGGAGACTCAGGGATGACTTGGGTAGCTGTGGCTATCTTGGGCCCAGCCAGAGATCTCTGCAGGGGCTGCGTTGGTCTGGTTGCACTGCTTGGCTTTTTCACTGTGGCTGTGGCCCTGGGCTGGGACTGACCAGCTCCATTCCTGGCAGTGCAGAAGTGGGCACCAGCCCGTTTTCCAGCTCTCCTTGCTGCTGTCATCAGTCGCAGTGTTTCTGCATCTCTACCTCCCAGTCCTGCTGTCGTGCAGACGTTGCAGTGGATGTCGTGGCAGCAGGTTGCACAGTGGGTTTGCTCTGGCCTTGAGGCTGGGCTGTGGCAGCTGATGCTGCCACTCTGGGGGAAAGGAGCCAGACTGTGCGGCTCTGGGACAGGGAAGGGTAGGATGGGGCACATGTCTCGAGGGGCCCTAACCAAGTCCTCTGCCCCTTTCCAGCCTACAGGGAGCTGCTGGGCCAGCCCCTTGGCCAGGCAGTGCGGGGCTGCAGTGTGCGTGGCATGGAGTAGGTGCCACCATCCTCTCCACCCCAGCAGGAAGCAGCAGGAGTTGGAGCCACTGGGTTGTGATACAGGAGCCAGGGAATGGGGATTGTGGCAGAGGGGCCTGGTGGGAGCTGGGCTGGGACTGTGGTGGGAGGACCTGCAGAAAGTGTGTGCTGGGCAGCTCGCTCACTTGCTTCTCTCTTGCTGCAGCTGTGATGGCATCAGCCGTCCCTCCAAACTTCTCCTGGGTGGTGCCCGACAAGCTGGCAGGGCTGGCAATGCCGCGGCTGCCTGCACACTACCAGTACATGCATGAGCACGGCATCCGACACCTGGTGTCGTTGAGCGAGCGCAGCCCACCCTACCACGACACCTGCCCTGGCATCCAGGTCCATCGCCTCCGCATCCCTGACTTCTGCCCCCCATCCGTGGAGCAGATCCAGTGTTTCCTGCAGATCGTGGAAGACGCCAACGCCAAGGGGGAGGTGCGTCCCAGCCAGGGCCTCGCACACATGCACAGGCGGCCTGCCAGGCAGCAGGCCGGGTGCTCAGGCGCTGCCCCACCAGTTTCAAAACAACATGACCTATCATGTCATGATTATGTAGGCTGTTCCTGTCCACTATGCATATGCACAATAAGGCACCTTGGGGCGATCTCCTTTCTGCCCCAATGGTGCATGCGTAGTGGAAACACTTGACCAGTTTGAATAATTGAAATTAGCTACTTGTTTAAGTGGGCAGCAGGGCGCTTGTATTGACGCCCCAGCCTGGGTAAAAAGCTGTTAGGAGGAAGGCGGAAGACAGGGCACCATGTGCAAAGACATGCAGTGGCCTCAGGCAGTCTGCAGAGCAACTCCATCAGATAAGTGGGGGAGAGGGGGATTGAGGCTCCTGTAGGAAGGGAGCAGGGCAGGCTGCTGCCCAGCCAGGTGGGCCTTGGGACTGGGGCCTCAGTGTGCGGCTGCAGGGCCCCAGAGGGGAGCAGGACGGGGCCGCAGGTAGCTTGTCCAGGGGAGGGGGAGGGCCAGCTCCCCGCTGCCGCGTGCATAGGAGGGGAGTTGGGGCACGTTTCCCCTCTTTGGCTTCCCCACGCTGTGCCCCTGGACGGCCCGCCAGGATCTCATTGTCCCACAGCCCAGCCTGGCTGGAGCTATGTTCACAGTGAATGGGGTCCCGGCCGGGTCGGGTCGTGGAACAACGAGCCTGGTGGCACCGCCAGGGGCACAGCACTGGGCAGCCAAGTGGGGCTTGTGGCCCCCTGATCTTTGCAAAGGGCACCAGCGGGCTACAGCTACAAGCTGCACTCTGCCTGCTCCATGTCTCACTACTGCCTTTGAAAGCGGTGTGGCTCGGCGCCCTGTGCCTCGCTGCCCGGCCCGCCCAGCAGTGGGACTCACATGGAGCCATGTTGCTTTCAAAGGCAGCAGCGAGGTGTGGAGCAGGCAAAGCGCAGCTCGCAGCTGTAGCCCACCGGTGCCCTGTGCAAAGATCAGGAGACAATGGGTCCCCCTTGGCTGCCCAGTGTTGTACCCCTGGAGGAGTCACTCTTCCCAGGGACGATGTGGGGCAGGCACAGGAGTCCCGTGGGCTCCATCCTCTCTGACCTGGCAGTACAGCTGAGGCTGGCCCCGTTCCAGGCCCCCCTGGGCAGTGTGGGGCCAGGGCCAGCGTGTGGCAGTGAATTTACAGGGACCACCAGCGCCTGGCAATGACTCCAGGTGCGGGGGAAGGGATGGGCACAGCGGGCCCCGGCCCTGCTCTGATCCCAGCCCCATTCCTCCCACGGCCCTTCCCCCCTCCCCTTGCAGACTTTCCAAGGGGGGGTGCATGCATGCATGCATGCACACATGCACATTCAGACTTCCCCCCCCCCCCCCCATTTTTTTTTTTCTCCTCCCCCCCCCCCCCCC
>NW_005842389.1:1301051-1310593 GCF_000455745.1 Alligator sinensis
TGTCTCCAAGTTCACCAGTCGCACCTGCCCCAGCCCCAGCTGGTACAGACTTCCCACTCCCCTGCTCCCACTGTCCAGACTGAGCACTGTGGAACAGTGTCCTTGGCTATCAAAGCTTATGAAGGGCAGCTGTGCTATTGTGGTCCCATTGGAGAGAGGGCTGCAGTATGGCCCTGCCTGGGGGGTGTGGGCAAGGCTGAGGAATCCCCAGGGCCAGGGCTGGCAGGGCCAGGTTTGCCTCCATTCCCTGGGAAGGGCCTTGTGCTGTCCTTCTCCAGAGCCAAGCATGTGTAGATGGCACAAAGGTGCCTGCCCCAGGAGGTGTCTCCCCTGTCAGTGCCTTGGCCACTGCCCTGAGTGCCCTAGCAGCTACTGCCCCAAATGCAGCTTGTGCAATGAAAAATGCTGGGCAGGATGCGGGGTATGATACAACTTTGGCCTGTGCCAGGACATTTCATGCTGCTCCCTCCCTGCAGGGAGTGCCAGGCACAGGGCTGGCAGAAGGCAGTGACAGAGCTTCAGGGCACCCCCCTGCCAGCTGCACACAGCAGCAATCATTAGGGGCCAGAGCCAGCGCAGTTATGTCCTAGCTGGCCAAGGCACAGGCTGCAGGAGGCCTGGGCCTCCTCTAGGCTGGTGCATCACTGAGGCCATGAACAGGCCCCTTCTCCATTGATCCTGGCTCTGGGGAAGCTGCGTGTGCCCTGTGGGGCCAGTCTAACCCCCGCCTATGCTCCTTCCCCAGGCAGTAGCAGTGCACTGCTTGCTGGGCTTCGGCAGGACAGGAACCCTGCTGGCCTGTTACCTTGTGAAGGCTAAGAAGATCACAGGGGTTGATGCCATCCACGAGATCCGGAGGATTCGGCCCGGCGCTATCGAGACACACGAGCAGGAGAAAGCCGTCATTCAGTTCCACCACCGCATCAAATAGCGGGCACTGCAGGCCCGCCCAGCCCACGGTCCTGCTGCATTGTGGGCACCAGAGACACTGGACTGCTCGGGCACTGGCACTGCAGGGTGGGCTCCTAGGCTGGGGAGGGTGGGAGCCCTTCTCCGTGGCAGTGGCAGAGATGCTGGTCTATGGGTCTCGCTGAGTGCCTGTGCCACCTCCAGCCCCTCCTGCCTGGGGGGTGGCACCCCAGCCTGTGTGCTCTGGGCAGAGAGCTGAGAGGAGGTGCTGAGCACAGCTGGAGAGGAAGGGAAAGGGGAATTGTAGAGCAGCATCTCCCCAGCCCCTTGTGAGCACCGCACTGCATGAGCTAGACAGTAGAGCCCCAAGACAGCAGGGCTTGGCAGTCCCCTGCACTGAGACCTGCCCAGATCCTGCCATGAAGTCCTTAGAGAGAGAAAGCCATGATCAGGAATCCCCTGGAGCTGAGAGCTTCCTGCATGAAGCAGGTCCTCACGGGGAGCTGAGCCAGACTGGGCTGGGCAGTGTGGGGGATCTTCTTTGAGCTGCTGCAAACACTCCTGCACCACCCTGAATAAAGACAGCTGTGTGGTCTGCACTGGTGTCTGTGTAGGGGCCCCTGGCTGTGTGGTTTGCTCTGGTGTCTGCATAGGGGCCTGGCATAGCACTGCTCTTCCCATAGACAGGGGCACAGCACACACGTGCTGCATGTTTCAACGGAGCCTGGGCAGGTCTCATGCTACCAACCCAGGGGCAGTGGCTGCAGGAGGCCCCGCTGGCCGCTATATCGGTCAGGCTGGGCTTTGGTTCACAGGGCAGCACGAGCACTTGCTGGGGCCCTCAGGCAGTGCACAGGGAGGCAGTGCCCTGCTGGCATCGATGCTGTCACAGGTCAAGCAGCTGTGCACCTGCTTTCCGCATGCAGGGTGGCTTCTCCAGCGCCCGCAAGTAGCAGAGCCTGCCCAAGGCTGGGGTTCATTCCCTTCAGGGTGTCTCAGCCACCAGTCTGCAAGTGAGTGCACTGTAAAGCCATGGAGAGCCCAGAAAAGGGGAGTCAGCCCCCAAGGACAGACCATGAAGCCTTCAGTGCCAGCCTCCCTCCTGAGGGCAAAAGAGGGACAGGGGCTGCCAGTTCAGGGCTCCAGACTGCCTGCCTCTGCCTCAGTGACACAGCAGCCATGCACTCACTGCACCTGGAGGCGCCAGCACTGCAGCAGCAGGCCTTGCACACAGCCCATGGAGCTGCTCCCATGCCAGCTTGGAGCAGTGTTTGGCATCTGTCTGGCTGAGCTTGACAAGGACACTCAGGGCTCTGAGCCACATCAGACTGACTCAGACATGCGCTCATACCCCAGCACCTGTGTTGAAGCCTGCTCAGGAGCACTCCCAGGGACTCCTACGTGGCTCTGCCACCCCTGGCTGCAAGGTTTCTCAGGTCAGCTGAGGACAGCAGCAAGGAGGTAAGACTGCAGCCTGTCCCTGAGGGTGCAGACAGTCCCCAGCCTGCAGGAATTGCACCCCAAACCCCTCCCAGGCTCAGCTGTCTTGTGCACCCGACATCCTGTGTCATCGCTGCCCTATCACCCTGGTTTGTGCTGCATCCCAGCCATCTGCCCCCAGGGAATCACCCTGCCTTGGCTGCCCTTGGGCTGGGCAGGTGCTTCTCCTGGGCAGCCCTGGTGCTGAGGCAGCAAGCATGGCCCCCACCACTGCCTCAGGGAGGTGGCACACCCCCAGTCCAGATGAAAGGCCTGACTGCCAGCTTGCCAAGTAGCTTCTCCAGCCTGCTCCCCCGCCAGCCCCTTTGACAGTGCTGGGGATTGTAGGCGCCAGTGACTGGCCCCCTCCAGGGCAGGGATTAGGGGAGCCAAAGGGTCTCAGACTGAGGCCATGACCCAAGGCCTCTGGGGAGCCTGGGGCTTGCTGGAAGCTCCCTTCTGCCAGGGTGTTGGACTTGTCTGCTTTGCCTGGTGCAGTGGGGGTTGATGGTGTCTGTGCTGCTCACTCCCATGGGGATGCATTGCCATTATTTCTCCTACGCTGCACAGGCTGTCTGCAGGCCGCTCCTCACACCCAGCCCTAGCGGTTTGCCCTCACTGCTTGGGTCAGCGCTGGGTAAAGCAGCCCCCTGCCTGTCCTCCCTGGGCTGGGCAGGGCATCGACAATGCCTCCTCACCCCACTGCTCCCTTTGGCGTGCAATTGGGACATCTTGGTATTTCAGGGCCTTGGGGGTGAATTGGCTGTTTGGGGGCTTCTGTGGGTTCCCACCTGCCCATGAACATAGGGACTGGATGCAGCCACCCCGGAGGCCATGGTGCTTAGGGAACTGGAGAAGGTCTGGGTGTGGCCGGGCCCATGCTGCCACATGGTGCCTTCCCTCTACCATAGTACCCAGCTGGCGCTGGCCATGTCCTGGCCTAGTGCAGCTCTTCTGCTCCATCCTGGCAGGGGCAGGGGGCATCAGCATTTCCTGGAGCTGTGAGTACCACCAGCACCTGCTCCCTGAGATGCTTCTGTTGCAGAGCCTCTGTTGGGGAGTGCGGTGGCAGGGGCATCTCCAGGACTGGGGTAAAGGGTTCAGAGGGTGAGGGGCAGTCTGGCAGAAGCAATCATGTCAGCCCAGGGGCTGGGTCTGAGTAGGTTACACAGGGCAGGACCCGCTGGGGCTGGACAGTTGTCTTGTACAACTGACACAGGGCTTCCCCTGTGCGAAGTGTGGTGTTGTGGGGTGGCTGGTGCTACTGTGGGTTTTCTCTGGAGCCATCACAGCTTCTTTTTAGCAATATCTGCAGCCTGGCACACAGCTTGGCATGAGCACCCAGCATGGTGCTGATCCCTCTGCACCCCCATCTCATCCCAACCCAGCTGGCACCAGCCCCTCAGCTGCCCCGGGCAGCTATTACTAGGTGCCAGCCTTTCTCCAGCCCTGTTATTTGCCCAGAGTCCCAATTGCTGGTTCTCCTAGGCAAGGCGCTCGGAGCACTTGCACCAGGCACCACCGCTCTGCATCGCTACTGCTGCCCCAGGATCCCAGTGACAGATGGTGTCTGGGCATGGCCAGGAGATGTTCCCAAGGCAGCCTGGGGCCTAGGCAGCAGGGAGCCCACACGGGCCTGGCCTTGGGGAGCAACGCTGGCCGCAGGATGCGGCAACACTGTGGCATGAGGGACATCCTGCCCCAGGGCCTCCTGAGCTCACTGCCCCTTGGAAAGGGAGTAGGGCCAGGACTGGAGAGCACTGCACCCTGTCTGCTGGGAGTGCACTTCTCCAGCTTCCCTGCATGTAAGCAGGCACCATCCTGACCCTGTAGCAGGCCTGGGCTCTGCTCGTCCTGGTGTCCCACTGCCCAGAGGTGCTGTGATGCAGTGGCCTTTACAAAGAACAGGCTCCGACCTAGGCTCGGGAGACAGGCAAAGTCCTCCTGGCCCAGAGCCCTGGGAGAAGGGAGGCTCCTGGTCCACACTGCTGCAGAGAGCAGCATCCCATCCCATCCCCACCGCGCCCCTTGCATCTGCATTGTGAGCACATCCCTTGGACCCCTGCCCACCGACCTGGCACAGGGCAAGGGCAGAGCCTGTTTGTCTCTGTTGGCAGCGTGGCCCCGTCTCTGTGGGAGGGACGCCCCAGGCACAGGGAAGGGACTGCCCTCTCCTGTGCTCCCTGTGGTACTTTCTGCTGTGCGGCTGGGGTGGAAAGGCCCATCCCTGCCCCACCCTGTGCTCAGCTGCAGGCAGTCTGTGCCAGTGCATCCTGGCAGAGTCTGCGCTCACTGCATCCGGGCTCTCAAATCCAAGGGAGTGGCTCTGGCTGCTGGCCACAGCCCTGGGCTGAACAAAGCAACAGGAACAACAAGAGGGGAGGCCGAAGGGAGGGCACAGGGGCTGCCAGGGCAAGGGTATGGGCACTGCTGCTGAAGACCCGCACTCCACCCAGGGGATTGCTGGAGCACTGAGCACCCACCCCTCCATCCTGGGCCTGGGTCTCCAGCCTGGCACAGCCAGCCAGGCAGGACTGGGCCTCCCTGACCACAGACTGGGCACTCAGCCCTGGGTGCTGTCTAGAGATCGGTGCCTGGCTGCACAGGGGCTCAGGCCTTGTCTGCGGGTGAAGTCCCTGCAGGGTCAGAGAGATCCACGTTCTTGTGTGCAAGGTGCGCGGGTGCAGATATTGTAACAGTTTTGGGTGGCCAGCGGGCCTTTGTATGGGTGCATGGGTGTGTATATTGTAACAGGATCATGGCGTGTCACTAAGAATGTAGATATACATAACCTTATGTATAGATAGATAGATAGATAGATAGATAGATAGATAGATGTTTATAATAACCCCTCCTCCCCCCCGCAGGGGCTGTGCAGTGACCTATGGACCAGGCATGGGAACAGGTGTTGAGCTCTGAGGCCAGAGGGCCTCTGGCTCTGTCTGCTGCATGTTCCTCCAGGGAGGCCTTCTGCTGGCTTGTCCAGG
The DNA here is from genome assembly GCF_000455745.1 of Alligator sinensis. Taxonomy (NCBI): domain Eukaryota; kingdom Metazoa; phylum Chordata; order Crocodylia; family Alligatoridae; genus Alligator; species Alligator sinensis. The sequence continues at coordinate 1,306,427 of NW_005842389.1, forward strand.
AGGCAGGTGCTAGCTGCACACAGGCTCTTGGGCCTGAGCAGCCCCCAAGCTGCACCTACCAGTGCTGCAATGCTTTGCTCTCCTCCCCTGGCATTGTTCTGGGGCTCGGGGTTATCTGTCCTCCAGGGATGTCCCACTCTTGGCCTGTGCTTTGTGCATTGCTGCTGAGCCTGCCCCTCCCTTACCCATGCACAGCTCAGCCCTTGACTGGAGACTGGCAAGTGGCCTCTGCATCTGGGAGCTGCAGGCTGGGCACCAGCAGCTGAGCCATCCATATGACTGCTGAGGGGGTACACTGGCATTGTAGCTCTCTCCTGGCAACGTCCATGTCCTGGCCAAGAGCCCAGCCAGCTCCAGCTGCCCCTGGGGCTAGGACTAGTGCAGGCTAGGGCTGGAAGGCTCAGGATGCAGCCTGGGGCAGGCAGGCTCAGCACCGCTCTCGGGCTCAGCCACGGGCAGGGAGGCAATCATAGAATCCCAGAGCAGTGGGGCTGGAAGGGAGCTCCAGAGGTCGCATCTAGTCCAGTCCCTTGCCTGGGGCAGGATCAGCCCTGTTCAAACCCACCCAGACACATCACAGAATCATGGAAAACGAGGGTTGGAAGGGACCTCAGGCCGTCACATCTACTCCAACCCCTGCTCAAAGCAGGACCAGCCCCAACTAGATCCTCCCAGCCAAGGCTTTGTCTAGCCAGGTCTTAAAAACCTCCAAGGATGGAGATTTCACCACTTCTCCGAGTAACCCATACCAGTGCTTTACTACCCACCTGGTGAGAAAGTTTTTTCCTTATATCCAACCAAAACTTCCCTTGTTGCAACTTGAGACCATTGCTCCTTGTTCTATCAAATCTATAAGCTAAACTCTTATTAAAACTACCATCAGCCCTGACACAATACAAAACATCACACCCAAACCTGCCGCAGGTAAAGCAGGGGAACCACAGCAGCCAACATCCTGCTTCTGTAACAGGTTGTTAGTATACACTCAAGAGATCCCAGGTAAAAAGCTATGCCCCCACTGCAGAGGAAGGCAACCAACTCTCCCCCAGTCCATAACAATTCGACCAGGGGATAAAATTCCTTCCTGACCCCAATGCAGCGCCCATCTGAGCCTGAATGGAGGGACAAAACCAGCGCCATAGCAAGTGAGTGGGGGTGGGAAGCAGGGCAACCGCCCCAAGCACCAAAGCAAATGGGCACTAACCAGCACTCCCCAGCCGGGGCGGGGCATGGGATGGAGCTGTGAGCAGTTCATTTCAGAGGGTACGGGATGGGGGAAGGATGGCTTCTACCGCTGCATGCACCCCCAGGCAAGCATTGGTGGGGGGGCATGTGCCCCCTGAATCTGTGTGCAGGGCAAGTGCGGGCTGCCGCTGCAGGCTTTGCCCCGGGCACCAAACTTCATTGCCACAGCACAGGGCAAGACCCTGTAGCTAGGAACCTCTGGGTTTGAGTCCCAGCAGGAGCATTGGCAGAGGCCAGTCACAGCCCCCAGCCTGGGCTGCAGCCAACAGCCAGTGCCTCTGAAGAAGGCTTAAGAAAACCTTGACATAGGGAGGGAGCAGCCAGTGAGATGCAGAAAGCAGAGGGAAGATCCAGACCAGCCCAACCAGCCGGGTGAGAACCAGCCCGGGCAGGGGAGGGGAGAGGCCAGCAGGGATCCACTGGAGAGCAAAGTCTGGGGGTGCGGCCGTATGCACTGGGGGCAGACTGTGTTTGTCCAGCACCTGGCCATTACCCAGCTGGCAGCTCTAGCAGATGCACCTGTCTGCCCAGGCCAGGAGGGGCCAATCTGCAAGGGACGGAGGAAGTGTCTTCCCTGGGCTGTCAGTGGGATTTGCTCCTGAATCCACCATACAGACCGGCAGTCGGGCTTGGCTGTGAAGCCCCCAGTGCCCTAGAGCAGCACCTCTGTACCTGCCCAGTGGCATCTCAGCTTTCCCAGGGCCAGCCATCTTACTGGCCTCACATGCTGTTTTTGCTTGTACAGCACATGCACCTTTCCCACAAAGCCGGCCCTCAGGAATTGTGGGGTGTGCCTTAAGCAGGGAAGGTGATTTTTCTTAACCTTCAGTTTGGGGGTGTTGCCTGTGGGCTGCATGTAGTATGTGAGTAGGCACAGCTGACAGCAGCCTCCAGGTTCAGGTGTGGGATGTAAGGGTTCAATTCTTCCCTCTGCCTGCAAGTATCAGACCCCTTCCCCCCCAGGGCCCTAACCTCCTAGCTGGGGCTGCTTGCGCTGGGGAATGGGCAGACTTTGTCCTCCTGGTGAAACTGTTTGTCTGCTCCCAGGCACTCCCTAGATCTCACAGGGAGCAGTCACTGGAGACAAGGCCCTGGGAGTAGGGACCTGTTTCCCCTCCACTCAGCTGGGACCTGGCCCCCACCTTGCAGAGGGACACTCCTTCCAGGACTCTTCCTGGCTCAGCGAACTTTGCACTTTTCATGGCACCCTGGTGCAAGTCCCACAGGAGCGGGGCTGTCTTCTATTGTGTGGGCAGAGCACTCTGGGGGAGCTGTAGGTGTGAATCCCCCAAGTCCCAGGAGGACCTGGGTTTCCCATCTGCTGGGTCTCTCAGGAGGGGTGGGCGCCTGCTCCCGCTGTGCTTGGGCAGAGGGAACCCCTCTGCATGCTAAAGGATAGAGCACTAGCAGCTCCCTTGAGGAGAGGGCTCTAGGCTGCAGTCCTGGGTGGAGAGAGGCACCTCCCTACTGTCCTGTCTGAAGTACAGAAGCCCCAGAGCAAAGGGAGGGTAAGACAGCCCCTCCCCACCCCATCACAGCTTATAGTGGCTGTGCGCTGGCCTGCAGCTGCTCAGCTGCCTGCTGTGGATCCCACCCCACGCTGCAGCACTAGCTCCCCACGCACAGCACAGCACAGCACAGCACAGCACAGGGCACCTGTGTCCCTGATTCACACTCTGTCCCCCTTCTAGGGCAAGGCACCTGGGGGCATCTTGGTCCCTGGGTGCTGAAGTCGCTAGGCCTCCTGGACCTGCCCCGACCAGAAAGCACTGCCAGGGCCTGGTACACCGACAGTGGGTGCCTGCCCCCACACCCACAGACCCAGAGGGGCAAGGCCCAGTTGGCAGAGAGCCGCAGCCAAACACTGAGCCTGTACAGGGCTCCTCCAGCCTTCTCCCACGCAGGTCAGGCAGCCTGGGCGCACAGCCAGAGGCTGGCAGGAACAGGGCTGCCAGCCAGAGGCAGTGCCCGGGAGCTGACTGTGGGGAGAAAGCTGGGGAGCTGGCTGCAGAGGTGGGGCAGGGGAGCTGGCAGGCGGGCCACCTGGCTGGGAGCCAGCAGACAGGACACAGAGCAAATGGGGGTCCAGGAGGGTTGGAGGTATCTCAAGGGAGTGATCCTTGGGGCTCAAAAGGAGTCTATCCCATTACGTAGGAAGGGAGGTAAGGGGGCAAAAAAGCCCCCTTGGCTGAACAGGGAACTCCAGGAGAGTCTGGGGGAAAAGAAAGAGATGTATAGGCAATGGAAGCAGGGAGCAGCCACCAAGGAGGAATATATCTCCCTGGCGCGCTATTGCGGGGAATCAGTTAGACAGGCCAAGGCAGGGTTTCAGCTCAGGCTGGCTTCAACAATCAAGGACAATAAAAAGTCCTTCTTCAGGTATATAGCAGGCAAAAGGAAAGCTGAGAACAACATAGGGCCCCTGCAGGACAGATCAGGACAGTTGGTGGTTGACGCAGGGAAAAAAGTGGAGCTCTTCAATGAGAGCTTCGCTTCAGTATTTCTGTGTACCGACCAAGCCAGTTCCCCCACCTCAATCATTGACGGATGTCCACATGGCACCAGTCCGCCTACGGTTAGTTCTGAAATAGCTAAGGAGCTCTTGGAGGAGCTGGATGGTACAAGTCAGCAGGCCCGGATGACTTCCATCCACGGCTCCTGAAAGAATTGGCCAGTGTCATAGCTGAGCTGCTGGCACAGCTGTTCGAGCACTCGTGGTGCTCCGGCCAGGTCCCTGAGGACTGGCAAAGGGCCAGTGTGGTGCCCATTTTCAAGAAAGGGAGAAGGGATGAGCCGGGTAACTTTAGACCAGTCAGTCTTACCTCTATTCCTGGGAAAATGCTAGAGAAAATAATCAAAGAACACATTTGTGCAGGCCCAGCAGGGGAAACGATGCTGAGGGGAAACCAGCACGGGTTTGTC
>NW_005842389.1:1311246-1315078 GCF_000455745.1 Alligator sinensis
AGAGGGATCTTGGAGTCATAACTGACTCCAAGATGAACATGAGCCGGCAGTGTAACGAGGCCATCAACAAGGCCAATCGCACCTTGTCGTGCATTAGCGGGTGCATGACTAATAGATCAAAGGAGGTGCTGCTCCCCCTCTATGCGGCTCTGGTCAGGCCGCAGTTGGAGTACTGTGTCCAGCTCTGGGCACCGCACTTCAAGAGGGACGCGGGGAATCTTGGAGGGTCCAGAGGAGGCCACTCGCATGATTAGTGGCCTTCGTGATAGACCCTACAGGGGGAGGTTGAGAGAGCTGAATCTCTTCAGCCTTCACAAGAGACGGCTGAGGGGAGATCTTGTGGCCGCCTATAAATTTATTAGGGGAGGTCAACGGGGAATAGGGGTCACGCTGTTTACTAGGGCGCCCCAGGGAGTGACTAGGAATAACGGGTGTAAACTAGTTGAGAGTGGATTTAGGTTAGACGTTAGGAAGACATTTTTCACAGTAAGGGTGGCCAGGATCTGGAATGGGCTTCCAAGAGAGGTGGTGCTGTCACCTAACTTGGAGGTCTTCAAGAGGAGGCTAGATAGTCACCTGGCTGGGGTCGTCTGACCGCAGTCCTCTTTCCTGCCAGGGGCAGGGGGTTGGACATGATGATCCATTGTGGTCCCTTCTGACTCTACAATCTATGAATCTATGAATCTATGACAGTTAGGGGTAGGGCTGCGTGTGCCCAAGCCCCCAGCACGGCACCCTCTGCTCCCCAGTGCCAGGTGCCCTGCTCGGGCCAGAGGTGCCCGGGTCTTACTTGGCATGGCCTGGCTGGTACCGCAGGAGGCACTGGCCATAATAGGCAGATCCCATTGTGTCCCATGATAACAGACCTCACAGCTCTGGCCCCCATGGGACAGAGCAGCTCTCAGCAGTGCTGCCTGCATGCCCACTCACACCCCCACGCTGCCAGTGGTCCCTGCTGGTCTAGACTGGCTGAGGCATCCCACCAGGTTTCACTCACTGGGGTCTCGCCCCACAAGCCAGACTAAATGGGCCTAAGCCTTCAGGGCCAGGGCGGGGGGTGCAACCCAGCAAGGCAACCAGGGACCTTGTCCTGGGCTCGGACAGACTGGCAGGGCTCTCATGGGTCAACATGGCTCTTGTAGCAACTGTATTCGTGGTTGTTTTACATTCAGACCGCAACGGTGCTGCCTGGCCCTTGCATCACAAAGGATGTTACTGAAAACAGCCACCAGCCAGGATTGGCCAACAGGTGGGGAGGGACGTGTCCTGGGCCCAGAGCCGGCAGTGGGCAGCGCTGCTGGAGACTCCAGAGGTGGTTCAACAGGGAGAACTGCACCAGGCCTTTCTTGGGGGGCGATTGGGATCAACCTTCTGGAAACTGGCCCAGCCTGCACCTCCTGCCCCCGGGGACTAATTTGTGGAGGCTTCTTTTCTTCCATTCAGGGATGCCATAATCAACCCTGGGCCAGAGCATCACAAATGATGGGCCAGGAGGTCGTAGGTTTGGGCCCTGACCCTACTGAATGGACCCAGCTGGACATGTGGGCTGTGCTCTCTGCTCCCAGAGCTGGAGCTGCACCATGATGGGGAAGCAGAGGGCAGGACCCGGGCTCAGGGGCAGGGCAGGGGCAGGGGTCGTTCCCCAAGGCATCCTCTAAGCCCGGCAGAACCCGTGACACACATGGTCAGGAGGGACAGGAAAGCTGCTTATCCATAGTATTATTTCCTCTTGACTTATCTGACTTCAGCTTTGTCCTTAATACTCTCCTGGGCTCAGAGGGACAGGCAGGGCCATGGGGCCAGGCGAGTGGGGGGCTCTCAGCCACAGTGAAGGCAAAGCCAGAGGGATGAGGCTGGATGGGCTCTGCCAGGTACCAGCTATAGGAACTGGATGAACTGGCAGGATGGGACGGGGTCACAGCGGGATCACAGGTTTGGGCTGTAGGGGCCAGAGGAGCAGGGTGCTGGGTCATAGTCATGGGCCGAGTGTGAGCACAGTTTTGTTACCCAACATGTTTCATAGCAGCTTTCAGCTCAGCCTGAATGAAACACACCTGCTCCCACCTGACCACCAGTCCCTACCAGCAGGGACAGGCCGAGCATGGCGCAGAGGATGGGCACTGCTATCAGGTGTCGCCCCAGACCCTCCCCCCGCTACATGCATGGATAAGCAGCCAGCCATATGCATGCATCTGCCCCTCCTCCATTCTCACAGCCCTGCCAGCCACAGGCACCTGCAAATACCCCTCCTCCACACATGCAGAAGCCCAGGCACACCCCCTTCACATGAGCACACACTCCTCCACACACAGCTCTGCTCCATATGCACGTAGGAACCCTGGCTTGCACACATGAGAGCTCACACTCCCCAACACAGACATCTTCTACACGCATCTCTGCCCCATACACACACATGGGAACCCAGATGCAGGCACGTGCTCAGGCTCCGCCTACACACGTACACCTACACACACATCTCTGCTACATGAGTGCAGATGCACACACCTTTCTCACACGCATGCCTACTACACATGCACGCACACATGGACCTTCTAAATACACCCATATCTCTGCTACACACAGGTACAGCCAGCCAGGTGCACACAGTCCTGTACCCACACAACACACTGTTCTCCCCTTTCTACACACATGCACACGCACCCACACACAGATCCCTGCTACAGTTACAGACATCCAGACAGAGACACACCGCCTACACACACAAGCAGGCACCTATATGCATACATTCATTCTGCATACATTCACAGACACATCTGTCACATGCATGTGCAGGCAGCCAACCCCTCCCCCTGACAACACCTGCGACACACTGTCCTGTGGACTCACATGTCCCGTCCCATTCCCCCCACCCCCCCCACACTTCCCCAGCATGGTGGCACTGAGGCCTCGCTCAGCTTGTAGGGCCAGGCAGTACTGCTCATGCCCTGCCCTGGCTGCCAGCCCAAGGCCAGCTCAGCAGGCGACTGCCCAGTGGACAGGGACACTATAGCACCCCCATCCCATCCCCCCGAGTCATTGAAGAGGGGATTATCCAGGAGCTTCCAGAGCACAATGATTTGCAGCAGGCAGGGAGGTGTCGCAAAGGGCAAAGCGCTGCCATGGGGCCCAGCTGTGGGGCTGCGCAGAGCCCAAGGGACAAGGCAGGTCACAGCTGAGGGGCAGAGATGCTCACAGCCCCTGGCTGGACTCAGCATGGTCCTGGAGCCCAGGTTCCCTGGGCCTTATCAACAAAGGGATCCTCTGCCCAGTCTCCGAGTGCTTTGGAAACCTCCCCAAACTGCATGTGCCCCTGGGTTCAGCCCCTTCCCCTCAGCCCCAGATTGTTGATCCACTGCCCCAGACATCACCCTCACATCCCAGGCCCCCTGCAGACCTGGCCAGCCAGGGCATTGGCCCCTCTCGACTTGCTCCTTTAGGGCAGGCTGGAAAGTTCTGCAGATGCAGAAGGCTCCTGCCTCAGAGCAACCCCCTTACTGGAGAAGAGAGAGATGGGCAGGACCCCCGTGATACCGCATGGACCTCTGTTCCTCAGAGATCCTCTCTAGCTGAGTAGACAATGCAGGGAGGCAGATACCCCAGGAGGCCTCCCACAGAACTGGGCAGAGATACCCAAGGACCCAGGGAGCAAAGCATTTGCACAGGGTTGTGCCAGGGCTGTTGAGGTACAGGGCATGGCCGGCAAGGAGGCTAGCATGCCCTGCTCCTGGGCTGGCACTCAGCACAGTGCTGCCCTGTGCCACGCATGACCCTGACTGTCATCGGTGAGCTGTGAATGGCCCAACAGACATAGGCCTGGAGTCCAGCTTCCTGC
>NW_005842389.1:1315113-1318286 GCF_000455745.1 Alligator sinensis
TGCGGGCCACAGGAGGGGTGTCCCCCAGCAGCAGGGCATCCATAGGATTGTCCCAAGCCCAGGAGGAAAGAAGTCTGGCCGATGCTCTGAGTACTGAGGGCTGCTGCAGCACAGGCCTCAGGGAGACAAGCATGAGTCTCTATGTGTCAGAGCACCCTTCCCTGCCTGCTCTGGGAGGGTCTTCAGAGTGCGTGGGAGATAGCTCTCAGCTCCCTGAGCTGGTCTCCCCAGGCCACGAGGCCTTGGGCTGGAGAAGTGAGTGGTGTGACACTGTCCCCCAGATCCCCTGCCTCCCCCTTAGCTATGCTGCAAGATCCTGGCACAGGGCACAGTCCTCAGCCAGGCAAGGGAGCTGTGGCAGTGAGGCTGCAATGTTGCAGACAGGCTACTGAGCCCTCCCAGGCTGGGCACAGCCCTGTGCCAACACACCTACCTGCTTTCACGATGTGGCCTGCAGCTTGCATCATTTCCCCCTGCCTACAGGACAGCGCTGCTCTCCACTTCCCAGCCCTGCACTGCCCTGCACCTCAGGAGGTCTGCAGGGAAACCCTGCTCCAGCAAGCATGGGCACACTGCTCCTGCAGAGCACAGCAGGGCATCACAGTGGCGAATGAGTCCCTGCTGCTCTGGCCCCTCTGCTCCCTGCCTGCGACAGGGCTTGGCAGAGAGAGGGCAGGGCTGACATCTTTGCAGCACGGTGGCTGAAGCAGCTCCATTGCACATAGCTTTGCTGCTTTCTGGGCATCACCAGCAAGGCTTGGCACAGGATACTCACTTCCTCGGAGCGGCTGCTTTAGAAAATTGCCTCTACCCCCAGCTGCTGAGACTGGCTGGCAGTGCCAGGAAGGATCCTGTCCCAGAGGCACCAGGTCAAGCTGGCTTGTTCCACCAAGGTCTGGCCTGGCCCAGTTGAGCACCAGAAACCACTCCATCCCCCCACCTGGAAAAGTCCTGCCAACCATGTCCAACCATGTGACATTCACCCGGACACGCTGGCACCTTTCCAGCTCTTCGCTACCTGGGGAAAGAGGGCTTTGCTGTGTGCAACTCCTGATAGGTAACTTCTGCCCACTGCCTGCCAGTTGTTGCTTGGTGGGAGCACCTGGGATTTGTGTGCCCGAGTCTGCTGACAGGAAGAGCCCAATCCTGCTTATTACTTGGGGGCACAAGACCAGGATCATGTCACTCCTCAACCTGCTCTTTGGTGACCTAAGCAGGCCAAGTTCCCAGAGCCTCCCACAAGGACTGCTTTCTGATCTTTGCATCACTCCATGCCCTTTCCAAGCCCTCTCTGATTCATCAGAGCTAAGAGCCAAATGTTGGTGTTAGGCATCAGTAGCAAAGCAAAAGGTCATGGAGCAAGTCCAGGTGGGTTTACGCAGGGGCCACACTCACCTTCCAGCCAACTAGGGGGGCATACAGGCATGGCCAGCCTGATGTGCCTCCAGGGGCTCCTGGGAGCTGGCAGCCCTGGGACTCTCCTGGCACCCTCTAGAAATCCCTGCTTAGTGATGATCCCCCACGTGCACTTCTGTACATTGCAACCTGAGCCCTGCCAGTTAGCCACTTTTCAAACATTTAATGTGTGCTATGTTGATTTAGTATCATGGTATTGTTCTATGTGGCATTCACACCTTGTCAAACAAATTTATAATCTCATCCAAATAGGAGACCAAGCTATTTGGACCAAGTCTCCTTTCTGTTAGTCCATGCACTTTTATCACCTCCTACAGTGACTGAGTTATACCAGTCCTGTATCAGATGTTCCAGGATTTCACCTGGGATCAATGTCAGGCTGAAGAGACGCTGCTGGGCCTTCGTGTTAACCCTCTAAAATGCTGACACCACCATAGCTTTCCTTCAGTCCTCTGGAGCCTCCCCACTGCTTGAAGACTTACTGAAAATCAGCATGGACGGCCCCCAATCTCCTCAGCCAGCTCTTTTAAAACTCTTGGACTCAGGTGTCCTGGACCTCCTTTTATTAAAACTAGCTTAATATCTTCTTGGGTGATTACTGGAAGGAAAACAATTGCATCCTCATCTGCCAGAAGTCCATCATCTGGCTCTTCCCCAATACCGAACAAAACGATGTATTGAACACTTCTGATTTGGTTATTATTGACACTGCTACCATGCCCACAACATCGCTGGGTTTCCTTTTGTTTCTGCTTGAATAGCTCCTCCTTATTCTCCTGCACACCGCTGGCTACTTGTGTTGCATTGCTTCCTGTATTATACTTTCACTGCTCTTAGCTTCAGTCATATTTATTACTAGCAATGTTACCGTTTCCTGTTTAGACATACTCTCTTGTCCAGATTACAAGTGACGCTGCCTATAATTCTGGAGTTTAGGAAAGAACACCTTTCCCCCGTACGACATTCTGCACGAATGCATTCAGTGTTTCTGCTAGGATTAAGCAGACCCAGGCATTACACCGTGGTTTCCAGGGACCTGATTAGAGGCTGACATTTGTCAGCCCTTGTGTAAGTCAAGGGCAAGTTTTATGGGTTTTTTGGGGAACAAAGGTCAACTTCACTTTAAGAGCTGGTCTCACTTCTCAGCTGAGCCTTTTCATAAAATCCCAGAGCAGTGGGGCTGGAAGGGAGCTGTACAGGTCCTCTAGCCCAACACCTGCCTGAAGCAGGATCAGCTCTATCCAAACCCTCCCATAAAAACCATCATCTAAACTCTAGGAAAAGCTGCTCTCAGCCCTGATGCAACACAGACCTAACACCCAAACCTGCCACACACAAAGCAGGGGAACTGAACGAAGCAGCCCACACGCTACTTCTGTGAAATATCAATATACGCTCCAAAGATCTGGGGTACCGGCCAGGGGGGGGAAAATCCCTTCCTGACCCCAGTGCAGCACCAGTCTGACTCCACACAGGGGCAGACCCCCCCAGCCAGGCACCTCCAGGTTTAAGTCTGGGCAGGAGCATTGGTCCAGCCTGGCTCAACACACCCTGACCAGGGAGCAGCGAGGTCGGGGGAAGCAACCAGCAATGATGTTTGCAACTCATCGCGGCAGTGCAGGGCTCGGGGAACCTGCTCTGAACCCAGTCGGGTTTCCGTCGCTGCTAGCTAAGCCCCCACTTCCCAGCCTTGCTCTCGCCCCTCGCAGAGCAGCTCCCCTGGCCCCGGCCCCGGCCCGTGCGCAGCCCCGCCGCGC
>NW_005842389.1:1318766-1352936 GCF_000455745.1 Alligator sinensis
CCCCCGGCCTGGTCTCCGCGCGCGGGCAGCGCTGCAAGAGGGAGCGCTCGGGGCAGGTCGGACCGGGCACCTGTGCTATGATTTGGTGTTTCTGGCTTGTCTCCCTCAGCCGGTTCTCCAGCATCTTTGCTGAAGGTAAGGGGTGCGCGGCGTGCCCCCGGCTCTCTGCCCCAGGGCCTGACCCAGAGCCCCGAGTACCACCGGTGCTTCCCGCGTGCCCTGGGTCAGGCAGGGGCTAGAGAGGAGTGATGCATGGGCTGCTGGGGTTGTGGGCAGAGCAGTGAGGGGATCAGAGGTGGAAAAAGTCAATGCTCCCAAGGCTGTCCTATGCTAGAGGGGGTGTCCTATGCACAGCTGTGCAGCCCGTGACCTCCCTGAGCTGCCAGGGCTGACTTTCCCCTTGCTACAGGGGAGCACTCTACATCTTGTTGTGGCACGTGAGCAGCTTGGGGGTGCGATTCCTGCCCTGGTGCTCCAGGAAGGACCCTGCAGGGCTTTGAGGGGGGGGCACTCACTTCTCTGTGCTGATGGGCACAGGGGCCAAGACAAGGTTTCTGAGCAGGTCTCCTGCTGTCCCCCAACCTGGCACAGCTCCTTTCCTGCCCCTACCCTCCTGGCGCTCCAGGGCTGCTGGGAGGTTGGGTGCACCAGCGAGTGCAGCACAGGTCTGAAAGGGGGCCTGGGTTCTGCTCAGGGCAAGAGGCTGAGACCGGCGGGGTGGCCTTGGAGAACCATTTCTGCAGAGGGCAATGATGGCTGTGGCTGTTCTCTCTGTCCTGGGCATGGTGGTGGGGGCCAGACAGTGCTGCTGGTGTCAGGCACATGCTGGCAGGCCAGGACAGGCAGTGCTATGTGTCCTGCTGTGCTCTAACCAGTACTTTCTCCTGGCTCTGTGTGGCTTCCTCACATGGCAGCAGAATGGGGGCAAGATGCTCTGGGGGGGGGTTCCCTACATGTGGCTTTGTGCCCTTCCTTGCTCCCACCATGCAAGGCAGAGGAGAGGGCAGTGGCTGTGAGGGGCCCTGCCACCCTGCATAATGGCTTGGCTGGGGTCTGACTGCGTGGCCTCTCACTGGGGTGCCTGCAAGAGCAGCTGAGAGCAGGGCTTGGGTGACAACACAGCAGCTGTTCTTGTTACGCCTGAGCCCCAGGCATCGCTGTGGCTTTCCCAGGGAGCCTGGGGGCCCAATCCGGCTAAAACTTTCCTGTGGTGGCTCCTGCAGGCAACGGCAACAGCAGCACCAAGGGCCAGGCAGAGTCACAGGCTGTGGTTGGGCGCATTGGAGAGAGCGTGATCCTGGGCTGTGACCTCCTGAATGCACATGAGGCACGTCCCCCGCTCTACGTGATCGAGTGGGTCCGCTTTGGCTTCGTCCTTCCCATCTTCATTAAGTTTGGCCTCTATTCGCCACGTGTGGATCCAGAATACGTGGGTAAGTCAGCACCAGCACAGCTGGCGAACAGAGGAACTGGCCAGGAGGGAGGATGGAGCTGTGTGGATGGAGCAAAGGGTGCAGGGAAGTTGCTGGCATCATGCAGCAGTGGGGGGCATGGTAGCCCACCCTGCACCAGGCCCAGGGGTGTTTTCAGCCATTCCCTCTTGTCTCAGCATGCAGGGGCTGGCCTTGACCTCAGGGCGCCAGGCAGTGGCAGGTCCTGGCCAGGCTGGCTCTGGTGTAGCACTCTAACACACTGGTGCCTGCTGCGTGGTCTCCTCCCCTCTCCCTGGCTGGGCCCCAGCCAAGGGCTGCTGCTGTCAGACAGCATTAATCATGCTTCACTGCCCTGGGGAGGTGTGGAGCCACATGGCTAGGCTCTTGCCTTCTGCTGGGCTGGGCTGAGTGCGGCGGGAGAGGCCAGACCAAATTGAATGGTCCAGGCTGTGGCCCCGTTGCTGGCTGGGCAGGGAGCCTGGAGGATTGGGGTGTCTGGTTCCATCCTAGCAGGGCAGGGAAGGGCTGCTTGGCTCTGGCTGTCCAGCCTTCAGTTGAAAAGCAGGGACCCCAATGCTGGGCTGAGGCCCCCTGTTCAGAGGCAAATTGTTCCCAGCTGCCCTGAGTAGAGCAGTGGGGACGGAGCGATGGGGGGGGCCAGCAAGGAACAGGTTGCACACGTCGATAGGCATTGGGGCAGGGTAGAGACAGTACATGCCAGAGGGAGAGGTGCATGTCCCAGCTCTTTGCAGTGTCTGTGCAGCTCTTCAGGACCCCTCTGCACGGGATGGTGTGCATTGGGCATGTGCTGGCATGTCTGAGTTGTAGGTAGCTGCTTTGCACAGGGAAGGGGAGTGCTGCTTGGCCCACCTCTTTTGGCAGTGAGATGCAGCAGGCAGCATCTTCCCTTCCTCAGTGCCCAGACAGTCCCTGGGATGCACATGGCTGTGACTCGGCCCTTGGAGCACATGGCAGCCTGTGCCGGGGAGCAGGGCTCTGTATGGCCCAGAGCACAGGCAGAGCCCTGGGCTGGTGGGACAAGGCAATATGATGCTGTTGGCCTCAGAAGCTGAGCAGGGAGCAGGCGATGGTCCAGGTGCAAGCAGGGCTTGGATGCTCTGTGCTGCAGGGAGGAGCATGGAGGTCTCGAGCCTTGGCTACACGGAGGCCCTTTCTTGCCAGGGTCAGAGGTCAGGCTGATGCTACTCTGGGCTCCCTGTCTCTGTCTAATCCTATAATCCCACCTGTGGGCTGCTGCTCCAGCAGGCTCTTTGTTTGGGCCCAGCTGGGATCCGCTCTGGCTCTTCCCAGGAGGCTGTGGAGCTTGGTGCAGGCATGAGCAACCTGCTGTAGCAGTCGCCCTGTGCTACTCCTTTCACACGGGCCCCTCAGCACACACATTGGCCTTTCCTGAAGCCCATCTGTTGGGTGGCTTCTGCTGGATAGGGCCAGGTCCCACTAGACTCCAGGGCAGAAAGCTGCCCCTCTGTGCCCAAGTGCTGTGATGTGAGGATGAACAGAGCTAGAGTATCATTGAGGGACTCGGCTGGAACCACCAAGGCATCAGTCCTAGTAACACACAGAGCAGGTGGCCCCATGTGCCCACTCCCCATGCCACAAGCCAGCCCCAGGCTGGAGCCTCGTGGCTGGGACATCAGGACATGTACCGTGCTGAGGGAAGCTCTTGCACGTGCATCTGCTGTTGGTGCCAGACCAGGGGCATTTCTGCAGTGAGTGGCAGCACAGAGGATCTGGGAGCCCCCAGGGCAGAGAGACTGGGGGTTTCTGGGTGCTGTCGTCTCAGCCCCGCATGGTCACTTGAAGGTTGAGCTTGGGCAGAGGATTTCAGGGAAGCCGGTAATTGGCAGTACTGGCCTGAGTGGGATTTGGAGCGAAGCTGTCCTGGAGCTGGGGCCGCAGTGTGGGAGGGGGATGTTCTCCTGCTCACAGGGCATTTAAGGAGGCACAGTGGCAGGGCTTTGGGGTGCTCAACAAGTGTGGAGGCGGCAGCAACGCATCTGATCTTAATTAAGGGACAGGATTGGCACCAGTTGCAGGAGAAGCTAAGGAAGGGGAGGAGGCTGGAAACTGGCAATCCAAGGCAGAGCTGGTGGCATTAACACAAAGCAGATCCCAGCAGGATGTGCCACAGCAAAGTACTGCTGCTCCTCGGGGGCAGGCCAGCCTGGTGGGAGGGGGCAGCTGGGGAGCCCAGACACTACTCGGAGGAGGGCAGCGCTGGTGTCCCTCCAGTATGAGCAGAGCTGGCTGCACACACGTGTGTGTGTGTGTACGCGCACACATGCGTGTGAAATCACTGGAATGGTTTCAGATCAGCATTGTGGGCAGGGGTTGCCCCTTCCTATCAGCAAACTTGGTCCATCCACAGCAATACATTGGGCACCAAAAAATAGGGCTGACTGAGCCAGTGGTAGGTGGGCCTGGATGTTGTGTGAATCCTCCAGGTCAGGATCAGAAAGATCTTGACTTTCAAAATGCTTGAGTTGAAGGAGTTGCTTAACCAAAAAAAGGGAGACCAGAAGTAGTGGGGTGTTGCTGTTTATACCATCTCTTCCAGCCCAGCTAACTGGGAAGGGGCTGGGAGCAGGGCAGGACCCTCCGCTGCAACTCTAGTGGCATCGCCTGTCTCCCCACACAGGGTCCCGCTCCTAAGCAAACGGAGAAGGCCTCTTCCTGCTGTCCTGTACCAGTGAGCACCTGCGGGTTCTGGCTGGAGCCTTGCAAGGCTCCCACCTCACAAGTCACCAGCAGGAAGGACTGACCTCCAACGGTAGCTGTGGCACTTGCCTATCTCAGAACGCCCTTATCCCCACGTCCAGTGGCACACAGATACGTGTGCCAGGCTCAGCTCCAGGACTTCTCCGCACCTCTGTGGGTCCAGGAGGAGAAATGGCACAAAGGCTCGCATCTTCCCTCAGCTGTGTAGGCAATTAGCAGCCCTCTGGCAGAAGATGTGCACCTTTAGGGACCACTAAATAAGAGCTATATAGGGCACAAGCATCTGTGAACTCAAGCTCACTGCCCTGGTCTGCTGACCAGGGGGTGCCGCCTCTGAGCAGCCACATGTCAGAGCAGACGTGCGGTCAGCAGTGGGCTCACTCCCAGCACGGGCTGCCCCTGCCTAGAGACGGGTGCTGGGGCTGCCCTCTAACCTGAGCCTCCTTTTGCATAAACAGTGCTGCAGACACTCAAGTCAGGCTGTCCAGCCAGAGAAGTGCCGTGCAGCTCAGTGCCAGCCACATAGCCCCTGCTCCAGCTGTTCAACCCCAGCGAGACCCTGCCTCTTGGAGCATGCAGAGAGTCCCAGGTTCCTCCAGGGCAGTTGTGCAGAGTGAGGTCAGGTCCCTGAGGGCAGCATGGCTGGAGAATGCCCAGGATCCCTGTGCTGGGCTGGTGCTGCCTCCTGGGAGCCTCCATGGGGGTGTGGAGCATGGCACTGCTGGCCTCTGCTGCCTGCCCGTTCCCGACCTGGCCTGTTTGCAGGCTGTCTCCCTTGCGTCTCCTGGAAGGCCCCAGGCTGTGCAGGGTGCTGCCTGCAGCCTGTTGCTGGGCTGGGTCTTTGTCTCTGTAACCCTGGCTGCTGCTGCTCTGTTACCTGAGCTGCTAGTCCTGAGGCCTCACCAGGAAGCAGCCCAGCATGCCCGGGGGCAGCCCAACATGCCCGAGTTATAAGCTGCCCACGGATGGCCACGGGAGCAGACGTGAGGGGCTCCCTCCCTGCTGCCCAGTGCCCATATGAAGATGCTGGCTGCCTGAGGGTCCTTGGGGGAACCTTTTGTGCCCTGGCTTCTTTGTGCAGCCTCCAGGCCCTTCCTGGGGGCACTGGGGATTTGCTGTGCTGCCTGTCCCTGCCTCGGAGGCGGCTGCACCTGGGCACAGCCATATCGGACACGGCGCAGTGGAAGGGAATGTGAGAAGGGAACAGCCTGCAGGGCAGAGCTGCGCTGGGGGATGTGGGCGGCTGCCGAGGCCAGGGCATAGCCTGCAATGGCCCCAAGCCCTGGGCAGAGCCGTGTTGTAGGGGTAGGGCACAGCAGGCTGAGCCGGGCTGTCTGCGGGGAGCCAGTCTATGAGTGTCCGTGTCTGTAATTAGGGCGAGGGGGTGGCTCAGCTGTTCCCATGGCAATGGGCTGCTTATTTTCAATCCTCCTGCAACCCCGGCTGTGCATGGGAGAGAGGACAGGGTGGGGAGGGGCTGCCTGGGCCTTAACGGGCAGGGCTTCAGCTTGGATTTAGCTCGTTGCCATAATTCCCAGGTGTGCCGAGCCAGTCGTGCTGTCCAGGGTGGATCAGATGCACCCTGCCATGCCCCATGTGTGCCCTGACCTCCACCAGCGGTCACCCCGGCCACCTGCTGTGCCCCATGAAGCCCACCGGGTGCAGGCCCTGCACACCTCCCAGCCCGATTGTGTGGTCCATGAGCTGCAACCCACCCTGCCTGCTGGGACCCTTCCCCTCCCCGCCACCCGCCTGCCAGGGACCTTGCCTGCCCAGCCCTTCCCCGTGCCATCGGCCTCCTGTGCTGCGGAGCCCACAGCCCCTGCCTTCAGCCTGGCTCCCCGAAGGGGCCTGGCCAAGCTCTCCACCCCGGCCCCCCAGCTTTGAGTTTTGTGCAGGGGACGAGTCATCTTGCGGGCCCTGAGCAGGCCTGGCAGGGCCAAGGGGGCAGTTGCTGTCAGGTGCGTTCCCACCCATTGCTGTGGCCCAGCTGGCGGGTGTGCATGATACGGGGAGCAGCCTTTTGGGGCCAAAGCTCAGGGTTGGGCCCCTGCTCTTTGCTAGACGCCAAGCCCACAATGCAGCAGGGCCCCAGTGCATGGGTCTGCCGGGGCCAGGGGGCATTTTGGGTGCAGGCAGGACTGTGCATCTAGACTGTGCATCTGCCAGCCCTGCTGCGCCCTGCTGCGCCCACCCCAACCCAGTGCTCCTGCTGCTGGGCAGCCCAGTAGCCAATGGGATGGGCCCCAGCCTCTTTTGTATCCCTTTGAAGGGCGGTTGCTAGGCAATGGGAGGTGGCGGTTGCTACGGACAATGATGTTTTGTTACCCGCTCTCCTTGAATGGGGAGGAAGGAGTGGGTGGGGCTGCGCAGGGGATTAGGGGGCAGGGGCTTGTCCCAGGCTTTCTCTTTGCAGTTTCATCTCTTCCAATGGGGCTTTGTTCAGGAGGCGACTGCTGCCCGGCGGGGGGAGGGGCGGGACTGCCACCAGCCGCACAAATCCGGGGACTGCATCCTACATCGCCCCCATCTTGCATCAGGCCCTGCCCAGTGCACGAGTGGGGCAAAGGTGGCTGCAGGTGCAGGCAGAGAGGAAGGCAGGCCCAAGCTGTCCCACTGCTGCCCTTGTCCAGAGGGTGGAAAGCCCCAGCCCCGCACCAGCCCAAGGGGCCGTTCCAGCAGGGCAGGGGTCTGGGCCGCGTCCCCATTTGTAGTGTGCTGCGGTGTCCTCGCTGGGGGCAGAGGTGGGGCAGGGGCAGGCACCACCATCACCCGTCACTGCCACCCTTGGCCGGTCCGCAAAGGGCAAGTGCTGCGTGGCCAGGCAGTGGGGACAGCTGGCAGCACCCGCTGCTGCAGCAGGAACAGACGCAGCTGACGGGTGCAGGCCCTGGGGCAGCATCTGGTTTTTCTTTAAAAAAAAAAAAAAATGTTGTGTCCCAAGCCAAATCAAGTCCAAATCCATGTGTCAGTCCAGAACCGTAAGTGGCCCTACAACCAGCAAACATCTTCCACCTCCACCAGGGGCTTCAGATCTCTCCAAAGTTTTTTGGCAAGCATCATCCTACATGCAGGCCCAAACCTGGAGGCTTGGGGTTCAGATGCTCCCAAGTTTCGCCTGCCCTCAGCCCTATGGCTGCAGGAGCAAGCTAGGGAGGAGCTTCCCATTTCCATAAAATGGGCATTAAGCCCCAACACCTCAGCGGGTACTAAACCACGCCCGAAGAACAGTTATCCCTGGGAGGCCTTAGAAAAACTGCCTTCTTGGACTCAGATACATGATGTTTCCTCTGCCAGGGGCAGCATCTGGTGCCTGAGTCGGGGGGTCTGTCCTGGCAGCTAGGCCAGCTGAGAGCGTCTTGGGGTGACTGCGGGGTGCGGTGCGAGGCCTGCGGGTGCTGCAAGACAGTCCTCTCATCTTGCAGAGGATACTGTGTGGGGCAGAGACCCCGTGTCTAGCTGCAGAGGGATGAGGGAGCACCCGCAGCTGGGAGCTAGGCAAGGACTGGTGCGCGTCACCCAGGGATGTGGCTGCTGTCAGTGTCATGCTGAGAGCACGTTGCACATTTGCACGTGTGATAGGAAAGCGAGTTGCATGTTTGCATGTGTAATAAGAGGCAGCCCACAAGGTCCCCAGCCCAGGAAGGGCCCTGCCTCCCCCTGAGTCTCTCTTGGAGAAGTTTTATTGAACAAAACTTGGACAAAGTGTTAAACCAAGGCTGTTCTGCTTCTGAGCAGCCCTGGCCACCAGCAACACATTGCATGGGCCACTTGTGTCCTCCACTGCAATGTAACAGCACCCCCACCACATGCCATGTCCTCTCCTACTGTGCCACAATGCAGACTCGAACGTGCTGCACTGTGCCAGTGCTCCTATACTGCTGCACAGGGTCCGTGGAGTGACCTGGTCACTGATGCCCTGCCCCCAGGGACGGGAGCCAGAAGAAGGAAGAGGGTGGGGGAGCCTGGAGACTTGGGCAGCAGCAGCTGTACCCAAATCAGGAGCTTGGGGGCCACATGTAAACCCCTTAGGGGCCAGATGGACAGCCCTACGTTAAACCAGATGCCCCCACAGGTTCCTCCCTGCCCTTACTAGATACAGGGTCTGCTGCTGCCACTCTAGGCGAAACCTTGGCAGCTTACCACCTGGGTCTGCTAACTGCATAGGGCTTGCTGGACCCAGGCCCCCAGCCCTTGAAGAGGTAGTCCCCGCTGTGGCATACCTGTATGCGAGTGTACCTGTTGGGCATTGGGGTGGGACACATGTCTGACCTGGTAGTGTTCTTGGGGTTCAGGCAGGTATAGAGATGTGGCTGTGAGTGTTGTGCACACTTGTGTGTGCTGTTCTGTGTGCTGACATGTAGGGCAGTAAGCGCGTGTGTTACCTGTGACTGTGCATGGAGCATTATCAGGTTGGAAGGGGGCTCTTGGGTCACTGACCCCAGTGCTCAGCTGTCACAGATGGCCACAACCTGTAGCCCTGGTTGCAAAATTACACAGCCCCAACTTAAGACCCGTTCACCTTCTTGCTTCCGCTGCTCTTATGATGGGGAGGGGAGGGGGCTTTAGCCCCTCACTCTGCATAGGGTTTGAAACCTCCTGCTGCTCTCCAGCTGAAGCGTATTCCTGGCAAGGTCCTGCCTGCTTGCCCTTGTGCCAGCATTGGCCTTTTCACTTCAGCAACTCTTCTGCCTCCCTTGTGTTTCTGTCTCAGCCGTTCATTGGCAGCAGGTGCCCCTCCCAGCGACTGCTCTGTCAGGCTGAACAAGCCACGCTTTTTTTTTTCCTTCCCCTTCCTGCAGGCTCTCCCCTCCCTGGCTCATGGGTGCAGTCGTTCCCTGCACCTGTCCTGGTCTGAGTCTCTCTCTTGTAAATATGGGCACTGGAATATAGTGGTCCAGATGAGATCTCTGGACATGTGCGTTGCACACATGCCCATGTGGGGAGGGGGGACATCCGTGCATGTCCTGAGCAAATCCCTTTAGCAAACAGCAGAAACCTCTGTTTCTGTTTTACACTGTAGGAAAACATACGGAGCTTACTGGGCCAATAAACACTATTGAATTACCTTACTTCCTTGCAGATAACATGCCCCTGTGTGTACCACTCACCTTGTTTTTGAACAGCATTAAAGAAAGAAATCTCTTTTTTTGCAGAGAAACCGAGTAGCAGCAGCTGGGGAGTCAACCCCACGTGCTGGGTGGAAGCTGGATAGGGCTGCACCAGGTTCAAGGCCACATGCTGGGTCTGTCTTGGCACCAGGTCCAGGGGCTGGGGTTTACCCTGCATGCTGCCTCAATCCTGCACATCACCATGATCCTGGACATGGGATCTGGGCCAGCATGCTGGTCCCAATCCCACATGCTAGCCCAATCCTGTGCTAGCCCGATCCTACATGCTGGGTCCAAGCTGGTGCACTAGGTTCAGGGCCATGTGCCATGTCCCAGATGGCATGCCAGGTCTTGGGTCACTGCAGGGTCCAGTTGGAGACCGACCTTGCATGCCAGCCTGTTCTGGCACACACGATCATATCATTCAGATGGCAGCTCCCACAGGTCTAGAAATGTGGGGGTAGGGGGATGATGGTAGCATTAATTGCTGCAGCTTATATGCCACCAAATTTCTGGACCTGTGGGAAATTCATATTTCTCTCATATAATGCATACCCTGATTCCCCCAAGCTGGTTTTGGGGGGAAAAGTATGTTATGTGCAAGAAAACATGGCATATTGCATGTACATGCATGTGTGCTTCTTGCAGTGTGTATGCATACATGTGTACCTGGCACTGCCTGTGGGGTGTGTCCAGATATGTCTAACAGGTATTATGTGCCTGTTGGTTTACCTGTGTGCATGCTGCTCGCTGTACATCTGCTCCTGCCTCCAACCTCAGTATGGAAGTGTGTGTGTCTGGGAAGTCTGACTGTATCGCAGGTGTTTCGGTACAGGTGTACCAAGAAGATCAGGTCACGTATTTCACAGCGAGGGATTTTTTGAACAGGAAATAGTGTCTCCCTGAAATGCTCTGTAGGAATGTGCCATGCTCAGCAGAGCCTTTCCAGTGGAACAAGTGAGGCCAGAGGCTGGGGCGCTGCAACGGAGGTGCTTGCACTCCAGTCCTCACTCTGCCTTGTTCAGAGCAGGTCCCTCACACCCCAGGTGAGTCCCCCGACTGCCTGCTTAGCTGTTGCGGGCAGTCACTCAGGTGCAGGAGACCCAGGTTCCAGCCCAGCTCCAAGACTATCACGTTGTTGTACCAAGCGGAGCAGGTGAGGTGAAGGGGCATGATACAGGAGAGCCGATAGCCTGGTAGCTGGCACTTGTGTGCAGGGATGGCAGAGCGGGGACACAAAACGGGGTCTCCCTCAGCATCTGTGCCTGGGGTGCGCGTGTGTGCTCTCTGCACCCCAGCCCTGTGCTGAGCCAATTGTCTGCCACGATCCTGAGCCGATTATGTCTCTGATAATAGCTCTGAGGATTAGGGGGTTGCATTTGCTGCTGCTTTAGGTTTCTTATCTTCCTCCTCATCGAAGAGCCTACACAGTGCTGGACCAGGAAATGCCCCCGCAGCCCATGGCTCTGGGCTGGATGCCATGCAGTTACAGAGAAAAAGCAGCCCTGCTTGCGGCCTGGCCTCTGGCTACTGCCAAAGCCCCGCACAAGCCCCATCTGACCTAGCCCCGGCATATGCTGGGGGCAGGGACACTGGGCCTAGCGGGGCTTGAAACCAGTAACTTCTTCAAGTGGCTGTCTAGCGATGGGGAGCGGCACGGAGGGGAGATCAGGGGCTGGGGGATCCGGGGGAGGCAGCAGTTAACATATGTGCATGGGGGAGCTCACAGGGAGGAGCACGCAATAGGGACTGCAGAGTGTGGGGAGGAAGGAAGGGGCTCCTGGAAGGGAGGCACTGAGCCCAGGCGTGCGCACTGGGGACAGGGAGGTGAGCGGCAGGACTTAGTGCAAGCCCATTGCCTGGGACAGGGGCCACATGGGTTGGGGGCAAAGCCTGAAGGGGGTCTGGGCTTCTGATGCTAATGCTCCCAGCCTTCCCTGCGCACCTCTCAGCCCCGCTGCCTGACAGCAGCCAGTGTGTGTAATGCTAAATGTCTGTTTAACTGACCTCTGCCCCGTGTCCCTGCCCTGCCTTTGTCCAAGGGGCCGTTCCCAGCCCCCTGCTGAGCTGCGAATGGGAGGCAGGGCCAGGAGGCCATGTACTGAGCTGCAGGGTCTCAGCCAGGGCATGGGGAGCCTGGTGGTCCCTCCGGGGCGGGGCTGGCAGCAACGGGGGAGGTTCTTGGTCAGAGCCCAGGGTAGAAGTGCAGGCAGGGTCCAGACCCTTGCAGGGAGGGCCCTGGGTGCGCCAAAGGGTGACAGACCTGGGTCTGCTGCCCTGTGTCTGTTTGCCGCTGGCAGCCACGGGCAGGCATGAGCTGGCACCGTCCTGGTCCGACTGAGCCCCCAGCCTACTTGAGAAAAGAGCACGCACAAAACGGCCGTGTGCCCACCCAGGCTTAGAGACGCACATGGGCAGATGCCCCGGGGCACGCGGGGTGTTCCCAGGCTGACACTGGGGCTGCTGCTTGCCGCTGTGCAGGCGGCCATCCGCTGAGCAGAGCTGTCTGTGGGCAGGTCGTGTGCGGATTCAGGAAGGCGCTTCCCTGTGGATCGACCTGCTGCGCACTGAGGACCAGGGCTGGTACGAGTGCCGCGTCCTCTTCCTCGACCGGCACAACAACGACGACGAGTTCCAGAACGGCACCTGGATCCACCTCACTGTCAACTGTAGGTACCAGGCCCTGCTGTGCCCTGGGCCGTGCCGCGGGGGTGGGCATGGGGGGAGGAGAGGGTGATATACAGCGCCAGGTGGGAGCAGCTCCCTCGATGCTCTGCCCTGCCTGGCTCTGCGAGGAGGCTTTGTCTTCCCTGCGTTACCTGGAGCATGCTGTGTCAGGCTGCGGCATCCCAGGACCCAGGGCTGTGCCAGGCTGATCCATGCCTGCAGGGGCAGTTATGCTTTGTGACCTGTGTTGGGGGGTGTGGGCTTATGGCACATTTGGGGGTCAGTGGGGTTGTGGGGCAGGCTTGTCTGCTCTGTGGGCAGAGGGGCCAGCCTTGAGCAGCACCTTCTCCTGTTGGATGCCTTTGCAGCTGGTGGCACAACTGGCTTTCCAGTGCGAGGGCAAGGTACGTCTGAGGCAGTGCTTAGGAAGGCTGTGCAGGAGCAGTGGGGCAGGCTGGGGTGGGAGCCTGGCTCTGCTCAGTGTAGTTGCTCTAGCAAGCTCAGGGCGTTTTCTGCAGAGCCTGCTGGAAGCTCAGCCAGCCTGGGCGAACTTTGCCCCTTGCAGCAAATCCTGCTTGTACCAGCTGTGCTTGTGTGACTCTCAGCCTGAAGGCCCAGTAATCCTCCCTGGGAGCCTTGACGCTGGGTGTGTGCAGGGGAAGCCCAAGCAGCTTACCGAGAAATAGGGCCACAAGCCGACATTGGCAGAGCAGCTCAGCCGGGCAGGACAGGTGGGATGCCCACGTCCCGCCTGCCTGTCTTAATCCCTGCACCGCTCCCCTCACATCCTCTTCTCTGCTCCCGGGGACTCCTGACCTCTTGCCTTCTCTGGACTTAACCAGATTCCTCCTCTCAGCCTGTGCAAGAGCAGCCCGTTCACTAGGCACTGCCCAGGGTGGCAGGGAGTGAGCCAGGCTCTCTGCAGCAGGCTGGCAGAGTCCTAGCAGCTGCCTTCCTCGAAAGCTCGGCTTTCCCCCTGGGTGCCAAGCCTATTAGCAGGGCGGCAATGGACGGCTCAGGCGGAGGGGAGGGGAGGGGAGCTGTGTCCTGGCTGGAGCATGCACACGAGAGGGAGGTGTCCTGCTGCAGCTCGCCCGGGAGGGGGCTGGTTACCTGCTGAGCTGTGGCTGCAGGTGTAGCTGTGGCTGCTGAGCTGCAGGGGTGTCCATGGAAAGCTGGCCAGGGACCCTGCTCTGCTAGAGTGACAGGAGCTCAAAGGCCCTTGGATTTGCACTGCCTTTGCCGAACGTTGGGTTTGGAGATCAGCTCGCATCCCACTGCATCCCAGGCGCACCCTTCCGAACAAGCTGTTTGTAAGAAGCCCAGTGTTAACTGTTAAACCTCAGGAGGAGCTGGCCCTTGACCCACCGGTTGGCATGGGGGGCTGGCCGTGGGGAAATCTCCCATTTGGAGAAACCCCCTCACACACACCTGCCTCTTGACACACGCTGTACTGAAGGGAGACGTTCCCGCACTCCACCCCTCGCATGCTGTACGGTACGGCCTTTCCACGCTATACTGAGGGGAACTCATCCAGTCCTCACCCACAGATGCACTGTATCAAGAGGAGGCCTCGTTTGGCCATCCCACACAAGCTGTACCAAGAGACACCTTCCCCCTTTGCACATGCACTGCCTGAGAGGAGACCCCACACATCCCAGCCCTCTCCCACCATGCCAAGGTGCTGCCCTCACACCCCATGGGAGGTTCCCCCTCGACCTCCACCTCACTTGCACGTGCGCTGTGCCACAGGGAGACGGGCTGTGTTGAGGGGGAAGCCTCCCTCCTTCCCCTCTTGCACGCATGTGTGTGCTGTTTGGAGGAGCCCCCTTCCCCACCAGTGTGCCCCCTCCACGTGCTGCCAGCACAGCACCGTGCACCCCTCGCAGTCGCTGTACCGAGGGAGACCCTTGCCAGCCCGCTGGGGGCTCACAGGCCATACCGAGGGGCAGCCTTTGCTTCTCTCACACACATGTAAAACCCTCTGCCCTCTAACTTACATGCTGCACCAGAAAGACATCCACCCAGTCCCTTCATATACATTGTACTGAGGGAAAATCCTCCCCTGTGCCCCTCTGACACAGCCTCTGCACAAGGGAGACTCCCCCATGCCAGCCTCACACATGCTGGACTGGATGGAGGTCCTCCCTAGACCTGTCGCCCACCCTGCTCATGCACTTGCCTACATGTACCTTCCCCCAGGCTGTCGTCCACACCCGCCCTGTACTTAGGGGGAGACCTCCCTTTACATGGTCCTCCTACACCTGCCTTGGTTCCCTCCTCTCTGCCCATCCACACCTGCCGTGCCACCCCTTGTAGCGCTGTGCTGGGGGCTGCCAGAATCAGTGTGAGGAAACTGAGTCAGAGGGGCAGGGATTTGTCCAGTGCCATGGAGTTAGGCAGCAGCAGATTTGGGGTTAGGGCCTGCATCGCCTACCCCTGCCCCTGTTGCTAGCTGTACTTTTCCAGAGGACTAGCTCCTTCCACCTCTCTCAGCCGGGAAGGGAACCCAAGAGTCCTGGCTCCCAGCCTCAGCTCTGTCCCTCCGATCACATCCCTGCTCCCTGCTGCTGGCCAGCCTAGACAGCAAAGCTCGTGAGTTGTCTCCTGCAGAGCTTGCAGGTGTCACCGCAGGAGGACGCTGGCGTGGCCTGGCTTTGGGGCCAGCAACGTGATTCTGAGGGGCTGGGTGTGTCTCTTCTGCAGCTCCTCCGACCTTCCTAGAGACCCCGCCAGCTTTTGTCGAGGTTCGAGACCGGGACCCCCTGAGCCTCACCTGCAGGGCTGTCGGCAACCCCCAGCCCATCATTATCTGGAAGAGGAGTGACCTGGCCATCGAGAGTGGGGACAAGGTGCAGGTAAGGGAGAGGCAGGATGCGGGGGGAAGGGGCAGTGCCCTGGGAGAGTAAGTGCCGTGGGCTTGGCAGGGGATTAGGGCTGCCTGCAAGGCCACCCAGCCCTGCTCCAAACAGGGCGGTGATGTACAGGGAGAATACCTTGCCCCCTTGCAGAGTAGAGGCCAGGACATGGCCCTGGTGCAGTGTCTCAGGCTGGCCCTGGCCCTGCCCCTGGGGTAGTGGGTAACATGAGGAGGGTTGCCCTGAAACAGCTGGCCTATGCCCCAGAGCTGGGTCTACAGGGCCTGGAGGACCAGGAAAGAGTCAGAGCCACAAGCCTTTGCCCCTACAGGCCAAGGGGTGGCACTTGGGACGGTCACCAGGGCAGTCGCTTTACCCTGGAGCACTGTCCCACCAGGGCCAGGCCAGATGGGGAGGAAGGGAGCCCTTCTCCCTGCCCAAAGTGGTTCATTCCTGAGCAGAGAGGTATTTAGCCATGCTGGTCTGAAGCCAGGCAGAAGGCAGGGTAAATATGCACCTTATAGCCTAGCTAACTAGTTAGTCTACCAAGTGCAATTCATTCCCGAGACTGGTCTGCCCCCTAGCCACCACTCCAGGTTGCACAAGGGAGGCATTTGCTTTTCAAGCTGGGCAGAGGAGTCGTGTGTGAAGGGGACTGGTGGCTCAGTGCTGGCCAGCCCTCCAGGGTTGACAGGCTGTTCCCAGCCGCAGCACTGGGCCCTCCCCAGGGTGATGGGAAGGCATCTGAACCAGTGCAGCTGCAGCCTAAAGGGGCAGGGCTTGAAGGGCCCACCTTTTTTGCATCAGAAAGGAGAGATGGCAGTTCCTTGCTAATAGGGAAACTGCAGATCTCAACATACACTGCTCTGCTGTGGTCCAGGCGGTAAGGGGGCACAGTTCAGCAGAGAGCACTGCTTATTGATTTATTTCTGCATTAGATGCACATGCTGTCCTTCTCTGAAAGGCTCAGGGATGCTTACAGGACGCCTCAGTTATGAAACAGAGAAATATGAAAATCAGGAATAACAAAATGCCACAACCACTCCCCAAGGTCAAAAGCCATGCACCTCACCTTCCTCTGCACCCCTGGCCAAGGAAGGCACCTCCCTCTGCCCAAGCAACCAGCTTCTCAACCCACATTCAATACCTCCGTGAAAGGAAACAACAATCCCGTCCTCGCCACACACACATTCCCTCCCACCCCCACCCACTCCCACTCCTCTACCTTACACACGGGGGATCACTATACCCCTTTACTGTCCCTCACCTCACGTGTTGCATGTGACAGGCAACGTGTGAGCTGAGCCCCGGCCAGTCTCACAGTGGTGCTGGGGCTTGCCCTGTGCATGGGACACGCTCATGATCCAGGACCCAAGTTCTCCCTGCCACACTGGAGTGCTCTAGTGCCTGCTTCAAAACAAAGCTGCCCTGCAGCTCCTTGGGACCTGCCTCTGCTGTGGGAAGCCCAAGGAGGCCGAGTCTCCCTTGTGCTCCCAGCTCTGCTGCCTTGTGCCTTTCTAGGTGAGGAATGGGACCCTGAGGATCACCAGCGCAGAGCGGACCAGTGCTGGGGCCTATACATGCCACGCGTCCAGTGAAGAGGGCACCATCACCCATACTACACGTGTGCTGGTGCAAGGTAAGGGCAGGGCAAGCACGGCAGGGTTCCTGATTGGGGTCGTCACTTGTGGGCACCTCTTGCTATGCACAACACAAGCTGGCTTCTCAGACCTGGAGCTGCACGTGGCAAATACAAGCATGCACTGGTACATGTGCATGCAAACAGCCTCTCAGAGCCAGAGCTGTGCGCACAAACACACACGTGTACACACACACACACTTCTCAGCCAGTCAGAGCTGCGCCAGGCATGCAGGATGCACGTGTACACACACATTGAGACTTGGCTAAGCTTGTCTTCTCTCAGCATGCACCATACATTGCAGGGATAGACCTGCCCTTTACCTCGGGGAGCACCCGGCCTCAGCTGAGCTACAGAGCCAAGTTCTGCCAGTAGTCCTGGGCCCCAACCAAATGTGTCCACTTCAGCGCTGCCAGCAATATCAGGACTGTAGTGGGGCCAGTTCAGGCCCTTAGTATCCCAGGCCCTCAGCACCCTATCCTAGTGCTGCCAGGGAACAGTGGCAGTGGAGCAGCGTTCCCTTTAAGCTGTGTGGCCGTGCCTGGCAGTGTGGCATGAGTGCACCTGCACAGCTTAGAGGCAACGCTGCAGTGGAGGGGCTTGATTTGGGCACTGCCAGCCAGAGGTCCCTCCATCCCTTGCTCTGCTTGGGCATGTGTGGAGCCTTTGCCCCAGGCCCCCTCCTCTCCCCCCACCCCACCACAACTGCGGCCCCTTGCTATTTGATTTGGGGGACGCACCAGACAGTGAAAGCACGCTGTGATGACAGCAGGTCTGGTTCTGCATGATGTGGAGCACCTCCAGCCCGCTTGACTCCAGAAGGACTGGGGGGGCTGACCCCAGAGGATGGGGCCCAGGGGAGGGTGTGTGTGTCCACCAGCAAAGACCTGCCTGAACCCTAGCTGGGTCTGGGTGCCATGAGTGGAGCAGGACACTGCTTCATCCATGGGGTGGCCTGCCTTCATCCCTGCCACCTCCCCCGTCTGCCCAGGGGTCCCCCTCCTGCCCAATCCTCACTCTGTGCCCTTTGCCATTGTATTTTCAGGGCCCCCGGTTATTGTAGTGCCTCCCCAAAACATCACTGTCAACCTCACCCAGGATGCCTTCCTGGCCTGCCAAGCCGAAGCCTACCCTGGCAACCTCACCTACAGCTGGTTCCAGGGCAACAGCAACGTCTATCACCTCAGGTATGGAGCAACCAGGTGGTGGGGGCACTGGCACAGCAAGACATTGGTCCCAGACACAGATGGGCATTGGCTACAGCAGGGAGTCATGGAGTGAGAACCAGGGACTTCCCTCTAATTGAGAAAGATTTAATCACACTTGCATTTACACATACATGCACTTGCATGCATTTGCACAGACTTGTAGACTTATATGTACATGCACCCAGCTCTATATGTATTCCCACAAATCCAAATATACAGACATGGATCCGCACATGAATTCATGAGCATGTAGGTGTGTGCATCCATATGTGCTGACATATGTACCTATGTTTGTTTGCCCATGTGCATATATACATGGGTGTATGCTTGCATGTATAAATATGTATACCAATGTGTATGGAGGGGTTTAGGTTGTAGCCGTGTTGGTCTAAGGATATAGGCAGACAAGGTTCCTTGGGTGAATTTGATATCTTTTATTAGACCAACCCAAATGGTTGGAGAATAGTTATTAAGCAAGCTTTCGGGTTCAAAAACCCTTCGTCAGGCTCAGGAAGCTGCAGCAGTTGGTGTGTGCTCCTCCTGGATGGAATGAAAAGTAAAGAAGCCAGGGGCTGGGCTGGGCTGGGGAGTCAGTTGCCAGGCGGATTGTAATGTATCAAAAATCCAATGTCTATGTTTAGTGCCTGATCTCTAGTATCCAGCAGGTTGATGAAATGGAGCTCGTAGGCTCGTCTCTGGGAAGTGTTGTGTAAATTTCCCTTGAGGATCAGGACTGAGAGATTGGAGAGAGAGTGGCCCTCCTGTGAGAAATGTGCCCCCACCGGTAATTGGGTGTTTCTGTCTTTGATGGATTTCCGGTGTGCGTTCATTCTGGTGCGCAGTTGTTGTCTGGTCTCTCCTACATATCTTCCATCAGGGCATTTGGTGCATTGGATGAGGTATACTACATTCCTGGAGGTGCAGCTGTAAGATCCTGGGATGCTGACGGCTCTGTTGTGGGGTGTAGTAATAGTGGGGGTGGTGGAGATGTGGGGGCAGGTTT
The DNA here is from genome assembly GCF_000455745.1 of Alligator sinensis. NCBI lineage: Eukaryota > Metazoa > Chordata > Crocodylia > Alligatoridae > Alligator > Alligator sinensis. The sequence goes on from NW_005842389.1 coordinate 1,337,426, forward strand.
TGCATTTCTTGTCATGGCACGGTCTGGATCCTTTTTGTGTGTTCTGGGCTTGAGGAAGTTTGCTTCTGGTGATGAGGTTGGCGAGGTTCGGTGCTTGTCTGAAGGCTAGGATGGGTGGCTCTGGGAAGATCTTTTTAAGAATAGGGTCTTTTTCTAATATGGGTTGCAATTTTTTGAGGATTTTCCGTACAGGTTCAAGGGATGGGTGATAGGTCATAACCAGCGGTGTGCGATTTGTGGGTGTTTTTCTTCTGTACTGCAGCAGTTCTTCACGTGGTATCCAGGTGGCTCTTTCAAACGTGCGATCTACCTCTCTGGAGGAGTGTCCTTGCTGGGTGAAAGCCTTTTTAAGATTGGTGAGGTGGCAATCCCGGGTGTGCCCTTCAGTACAGATGCGGTGGTATGATGTTGGTGTTGGAGTATTCTAAAGAAGTCGGATGGAGGGATGGTGACTGTTGAATTTCTGGTGGAACTCAAGTAGAGATTCCAGGTTCTCACTCCAAATGATGAAGATGTCATCGATATATCGTAAGTACAGTAAGGGTTTGATGGTGCAGTTCTTGAGGAAGTCTTCTTCCAGGTGGCTCATAAAAAGGTTGGCATACTGTGGGGCCATTTTAGTGCCCATAGCTGTTCCCATCATCTGGAGGAAGTGTTGATTATTAAAAGTGAAATTGTTGTGTGTGAGGATGAAGTGTATAAGCTCAGTGTATGGATGCACTTGTGTACGTATCCGACTTTCTTTAGAATACTCCAACACCAACATCCCCTTTTTAGACACAAGGATCAATATCCAGAAGGGTAAAATACAGACCACAGTATACAAGAAACCCACAGACCAACATACATATCTGCACAGAACCAGCAATCATTGAAGCACACATATATGCGTGCACCCAGGCACATGCTGACACTAACGTGCATGCATATTCACACAAATGTACTCACACATGCTCAGAGATTTGTACTCTCATTTATGCACTAGCACTCATATACATCACTCACAGAGGTGGCACTTGCACCTTCTCTCACATAGAGAAGTGCCTATGCACATACACATACAGGCATGCCTTTACATGTCAACACACCTATACTGTGTATCTTTATGTGTCTACATACCTGCTTGTACACACACATGCTCAGATGTAGATGTACCTGTACTCAGACATACTACCATGCATACACACATCTCTACTCACACAAATATAGATTTCATAGATTGAATCATAGAGAGGTAGGGCTGGAAGGGACCTTCAGAGATCGTCTAGTGCAGGGGTTCCCAAACTGGGGTACGTGTACCCCTGTGGGTATGCAAGTCATCTCTAGGGGAATACGCGGGAGATATTGTGTAATGGCAGCTTTAATTTTCATTATAATAATTGGCATTTAAGGGGTTAAAATATAAAACATATTCTGGTAGGGGTACGTGGGCAGCTGGTAAATCTGGAAGGGGGTACACAATCGGAAAAGTTTGGGAACCTCTGATCTAGGACACCCCCCTGCCTGAGGCAGGATCAGCCAGCCCTCTCCAAACCATCCCATAAAAACCCTTGTCTGACCTATTACTAAAACTACATAGTCAGCCCTGTCGCACAGCCACAAGATTTAACACCCAAATCTGACACGGATATAGCAGGGGAACAACAGCAGCCAGTGTCCTGCTGATTCAACTGTTCTTAAATATGCTTGAGGGATCCCAGGAAGAGGGCCACACCACCCGCTACAGAGGAAGGCAAAACCCCCACAGTCTGTACCACTCTCACCATGGGGTAAAATAACTTTTAGACCCCAAATATGGCATCAGTCTGACCCTGAGCAGAGGGACAAGGCCCTCTAGCCAGGAACCAACCTCTGGGTTTGAGTCCCAGTGGGCACATTGGCACAGCCCAGTTAAGATCTCCAGCCTTGACTACAGCCAACAGCCAATGTTTCTGAGGAAGGTGAAAAAAATCCTTGACACGTGTGGGAACAGGAGGGGGAAAAAATACCTTCCTGGGCCCATGTGGCAACCAGTAAACACTGGAAGCTTGGGAAATAGCCATAGCATAGTATAGGCATAGCTACTCTTAGATCAGCCCTAACTAGTGCTTGTCCAACTTCTTCTCAAGCACCTCCAATGATAGACTCCACGACTTCCCCAGGCAGTTGCGTCACATTGCAGACTCATATTGCGTTTATGATCCATCAAGACTCCTAGATTCTTCTCTCGTTCTGCCATCCAGTCTGTTGTCACCCATTTCGTATGAGTGTTGTTCATTACTCTTCCCAAGGTGCAGCATCTTGCATGGTCAGCACTGGACTTCATCCTGTTGGCTTCAGCCCAGCTTTCCAGTTTGTAGAGATCCTTCTGACTTGTGCTGCCATCCTTCAACATGTTCCTAGTCCTTCCTAGGTTTGTCATCTGCCAGCTTCCTCAAACAGCTTTCTATGCCTGCATCCAAATAATTGATAAACACATTGAATAGCACTGGGCTGAGGGCAGATCCCCTGTGGTATTCCACTGAAAACCCCCTGCCATTCTGACATGGACCCGTTAATAATTACCCTTTGCTTGTGTCCATTGAGCTAGTTGTCTATCTGCCTTGTAGTAGTTTTTTCCAACCCACGTTTCTCCAATTTGTTTAAAAGAAGATCATGTAGGACCTTGTTGAAAGCCTTGCTGAAGTCCAGATGCATGATATCCACAGCATTCCCCTCATCCACCCAATTGGTGGTGTTGTCAAAGGAGGATATCAATTTTCTTTGGCATGGTTTGTTCTTAGCAAAACCCTGCTGGCTGCTTGTGATCAGCCTTTCCTTCTCCAGATGCTTGCAAATGGACTTCCTTAAGATATGCTTCAGTAATTTTCAAGGTGTCAAGGTTGAAACGAATCAGTCTGTAGTTTCCTGGGTCTTTCTTTTTAAAAGTGGGGTACTGTGCTTGCACTTTTCCAGTCCTAGAGTACCTAGTTCATTTCCCATGACTTCATAAATATTATTGCCAAGGGCTCTGAGGTCTCTACCAATTCCTTCAGTACCTGGGGATGAAGTTCATCTGGCCCTGCAGATGTGAATTCTTTCCGACCTATCAAAAGACTTTCTTTTGCTGTTTCAGTCCTTGGCTTGTCCCCATCCTTTCCAAATCATCCTTATTCGGTGTCTAACTGCAGCTCTGGGTTTTTTTTGTGAAGACTGAGGCAAAATGGCTGTTGAGTAGCTTTGTCGTCTTTGCACCTTTTGTTAAGGGTTCCCCCTGGCTAGCTAACTGTGGACTCACAGCCCCCTTGGTCTTTCTTTTCTAGCCAACATGCTTATACCCTTCACAAGAGAAGGCTGAGAGGGGACTTGGTGGCCGTCTACAAACTTACCAGGGGGGACCAGCGGGGAATGGGAGAGACCCTGTTCACCCGTGCACCTCCCGGAGTAACAAGGAATAACAGCCATAAGTTGCTAGAGAGTAGGTTCAGGCTAGACATTTGAAGGCACTACTTCACAGTCAGGGCAGCTAGGATCTGGAACCAACTTCCAAGGGAAGTGGTGCTCGCTCCTACCTTGGGGGTCTTTAAGAGGAGGCTTGATAAGTACCTGGCTGGGGTCATATGAGCCCAGTTTTGTCTCCTGCCCAGGGCAGGGAGTCGGATTTGATGATCTACTTAGGTCCCTTCTGATCCTACATCTATGAATACAACCTCTTATTGTCCTGAGCCGCCCTCTCCAGGTGCAGCTCGTTCGTTCTTTACCTTCCTGATTTTATCCCTGCAGGTTCTTGCTATTTCCTGGTATATGCCCTTGATGACCTGCCTATTTTTTTTTCATTGCCTGCATGCTTTGCTTTTGTATTTGAGGCAACGTAGTAGTTTCTCATGCAGCCACATTGGTCTCTTGCCATTCTTCTTGTGCTTCCTTAGTGTCAGAACAGTTTCTCTTTGGGCTACCACTACTGTGCCCTTGAAAAGCTTCCAGCTCTCCTGGGTGCCATTATCCTTCAGTCTGTCTTCCCATGGCACTGTGCCTAGTAACTCCTTAAGTCAATTGAAACCCATCTTTTGAAATCCAGTGTCTTAGTTTTGCCAGCCTCTTTATTTCTGTCTCTCAGGATCTGGGATTCTATTGTATCATGATCGCTTCCTCCTAAATTGCCCATCACCTTCACATCCTCCACCAGGTCTTCCCTCTTGATCAAGACAAGATCCAAGGTAGATGATCCCTTACTTGTACTCTCTGCCTTTGGAAACAGAAAGTTGTCCCTTACACAAGTTAGGAACTTGCCCAACATTGCATGTGTGGCTGTACTGTTCTTGCAGCAGGAGTTCAGAAAACTGAAGTCTCCTATCAGTACCATCCCAGAGCTTTTGGATAGATTTTTCTCCTACTTGAAGCGTGCCTCATCCACCTCCTCTTCCTGATTTGGTGGCCTATAATAAATCCCCAACATTATATCAGTGCTGCATCTTTCACCTTTTATCTTCACCCAGATCACTCTGATCTGCTGTCATCTTCTTCCTGAACCACGGGGTAAGTGTATGTATTTTTGACATACAAGGAACATCATCATCTTGTCTCCCAGACCTGCCCTTCCAAAACAGAGTGTAACCCTCAGTGTTGATGTCCCAGTCACATGAGCTGTCCCATCAGGTCTCCATGATACTAGTCAGGTCCTTTCACAGGCAGCAACTCATTTTGTTTGTTCCCCATACTTTTTGCCCCTGGTGCCCAGGCAGCTGGAAGAAGAGGTCGGGAGGATGTCACAGCAGTAATACAGGTCATACAGTTATGGCCAAAGCTTTCACGACCATTAGCAGGGTGATTTCACCAGTAGCAGTGTGGTGATGGTCAATGAGATCCTCAGCAGGGCCCCAGGGAAAGGGGATCCCTGTGATGGTGGTAGTGATCTTCGGTGTGCAGAGTGCTGGAGCCCTGCTGGTGTGGGAGCTGGCGCAGTGGTCATCGGGTACTGGTGAGGCTGTGCCCTACAAAGGATGCCTGAGCCCTGCCAGTGGCTTGGGTGCAGGATGTTGGGGCAGTCCCTAGCATACTGATTACCCTCCCACCCTCTCTGCTTTCCTCCCAGCCACCTCCAGTCTCGAGTCCGGGTCCTGGTGGATGGGAGCCTTCTTCTCCAGAAGACCACTCCAGACGACTCTGGCAAATACACTTGTGTTCCTAGCAATGGGCTGTGGAGACCACCTTCTGCATCGGCCTTCCTTACTGTGTTGTGTAAGGATTTCCACTGGACCGTGTCCTACCATGCATCCCTGAGAGACCCCTGGTACCTGAGTGCCTTGGGGGCTTTACTGTGTCATGCCAGAGCTGAGTCCCAAGGGCACCCCTTGCTGAGAGAAGGCATCTCTCTGGCCTGCAGCTGCACTCTTTGCGGCTTGGGAAGGCATTCACAATCCTCTGCGCTGGCCTTTGTCCTGCCTGCCCACCCCTCCCCACACTGGCTAGGGATGTATCTGCCTCATAGCTGGCCCAGATCTCTGAGTAGAGTTGCCCATGTAGCTGTGCCCATGGACAGGATGTTCAGGGCAGCAGCCTGAGAAGTGGTAACTGCATCTCTGCTCTGTAGGCTCCACTTGCTTGTTGGGAGTGCTGCCATGGGCTGGCCCATCTGCCTTGACAGGCCCATGTCTGAGACATGACATGCTGTGTGTGGAGGAAAGGCTTTGGCTCAGCCCATCCCTGCCCAGAGAGCTGGCATTGTCTGGCTTATGCTGCCACAGTGAGCTGGTGCCACTTCATGTGGACCTTGACCTGTCCCATCTGATTTGTGCCCTTGCAGATCCAGCCCACGTGACCGCCATGCCATTGGAGACTCACCTGCCCAAGGGGATGCAGGGCACAATCCAGTGTCCTGCCAAGGCCAACCCACCACTGCTGTCTGTCAGCTGGACCAAAGATGGGTACCCCCTGCAGCTCAGCAAGGTACCGGCTGAGCCGCACTGTGCCCCTGCCTCAGTCTGCCAGGCAAGGGCACTGTATTCTGACCCAGTGCCTCTCTCCCCAGTTCCCTGGCTGGTCCATGAGAACCGATGGCTCCATCGTCATAGCAATGGGGAACGATGATGCCCTGGGGGTCTACACCTGTACCCCCTACAACAGCTACGGCACAGCCGGCGAGTCAGGGCCCACGCGGGTCCTGCTCAAGGTGAGAGAGGGAGAAAGCCCCTGCGCTGCCCAAGAGCAACAGTCCTCCCCATAGTCCCCACTCCACTCATTTGCACCCCTGCACACATCGCTCCACCCATCCCCACTCACAGTGCACACCAGCCCCACCATCCAACCCCCTGATCCCATTGCCCCATCGTGCACACCAGCACCATCCATGCACACCGTCACCATTCCCGCCCATTCCCCACCTGACCCCCATCCCTGCTCACCCGCCACCCACACACATCTACCCACTAACAGGCACATCAGAATTCGCTCCTCTGCTGACCCCACTCCATAGCAGCCTGTATACACCCCCACGACAACCTGCGTACACTTCTAGGGCAGGCTGTGTACACTCCCATAGCTGCCTATCCCCATATAGCTCTTTCCCCAGGGACCCTTCTAAGGGCTGCTGGCTGTGCCTTGCTCCCTTGGCTTCTGACTCCGCTGCTTGCCCAGGATACAAGCCAACATGCTCTCCTGCCTCCCTCAGTTTATGCCTGCCCATGTGGAGCAGGCAGAGCCCTGAGGCCTCCTGCCCATGTGCTACCCTGTGGTATGTTGGTATTCCAGGATCCCCCCACCTTCAGTGTGCGCCCCAAGGACGAGTACTTCCAGGAGGTGGGCCGTGAGTTGGTGATCCCATGTGCTGCCCAAGGGGACCCCCTGCCCAATATCACCTGGGCCAAGGTAAGGGCACCGTAGCCTAGATAGTGTGGGGAAGGGATGCTGACCTCACCACTACCTGGAGAGCCCATTTCTCCCTGCACTCACCATGGATTCCCAGCTGCTGAAAACCCAGGCATTCCTCCCCCTGCATCTCTGGGGCTCCCCAACCTCATGCCTTCACTTATCTTCAGGTTAGGTGCAGCCTTGGGAGCCCCATGTTGATGAAGCAGCCTCGGCTGGATGCTCTGGGAGCAGCAAGAGGCCTGCCCATTTTATCCCCCTGGCTGCATGGACCCGAACCCAGACGAGTGTGCCTTTGGCGCTGCTGAGGGCATCTAGTGTCAGCCCCTGGCATGTGAGCTGCCCAGCGGGGCTCTGCCATCACTGCAGAGGAGCAGCCCCACCACACTAGGGGCACAGCCACATTCCAGCCTCTCCCACAGTCGCTCTGATGGGCTGGGGGCCCTGGGACTGGTGCCCTGCCTGTGGGCGCTCCGTTCCTGCCGTGTACTTGGGAGGCACTCCATGTCTCAGGCCCTGCAGAAACCAGGCAGAGTCTCCCTCCCTGGGATCAGGATGCCATTGGAGCAGGAGCATACAGCCAGGTTTCTTGCTCTGCCCCAGATGGTTTGTGAGACCTTGTCCCAGCACTTCCCCCCTGTGGGGCCCACCCCTGCATCTGCCTCAATGGCAGGTTCGGGGAAGCAAACTTGTTCTTATTGATCAGCTGAGCCCTGGCACCAGGGTGGCAACTTGTGCATGGGCTGATTGCAGATGTTCCCCTTGCCCACTTAGCCTGCCTCAAGCTGCGCTGACGCCCAGCCCCCAGCCTGCATCCTGTCCCTCTGCACTCCCAGCCGAGTCTTTGCTCGGCTCCCATCCCATCTACCCCCCGTCAGTGCTGTCTGCTCTCTGCCAGCGCGGGACCCCACAAGGCCTGGAGCTAGCTGGCACCTGGCCAGGTTGGAAGTGTTGTGTGGCTTTGCTCTGCAGCTGGGGAGCACGGAGAAGAGCAGTGCCCAGGTGGACGGGAACAGCAGCCTTGTCTTCCGGCCACTGGTGAAAGAGCAGCACGGGGTCTGGCGGTGCACGGCCAGCAACCAGGTGGCACAGATCAGCACCAGCACCTCTGTCTACGTGCTGGGTGAGTTGGACTTACTAGCACTGTCGGACTATGGTGAGGGGGGTCTTGGCTGGGTGTGGGGTGGGGAGTGTGATAGGGAGGACACCCCCAGCTCAGCACCCCTGAGCCTACCCCTCCCTCTGGGATCCAGGCTGGGTTCACTCCATGCCTGGCCTTTGTGGGACACCTGCTTATCCCAGCATGTGCTACAGAGAGGGCTGTGGACCCAGGGCAGTGTAGTGCTGAGCCATGGCCTGCAGGTCATCCCCATGCACAGCACCTGCCCCAGGACACATGGGAGATTGCATGCCCAGACCATATGCCATGCTCATCACCTTCCCAAACAGCACATGGGAGGAAGGCCATATGCATGGCTGGTGAATGCTCCGCCTTCTGTGTCAGCTGCAGCCCTGGGAGAGGTAGATCAGAGACCCCCACCACCCACTGACCCTCCTGTCCCGCTGTCTCCACTAGGCACCAGCCCTCACGCTGTCACCAATGTCTCGGTGCGTCCCCTGCTACTGGCAGTCAACGTCTCCTGGGAACCAGGGTTTGATGGAGGGTATTTCCAGAGATTCAGCATCTGGTACACCCTGCTGTGAGTCATGACATGCCGGGCCTGCATGTCCCTTGTGTCTCCATCTGTTGACCTGAGAGTGAAGGCAGGGGTAGGCTGGCATGGCCCCCAGCCTGGGCAGTGACACAGGACTCAAAGCTCATGGCATAAGCCAGGCTGAGCTGTAGGGATCCTGCTGCAGGCAGGACAAAGGTTGGACACATGCAAGGGACATCTGGGTCTTAACACGTCAGAGTGAGATGGGGTGAGTCTCCCCCTTCGAGGGTAGGATGGGACTGGGCAGAGCAACCAGTGGGCAGGAGTCGGGTCGGCACTGAGGTTCTTTTGCTGCACTCTGGTACCAGCTTCGTGGCCCCCTAGTCAGGCTATGCCCCCAATGCTGGCTCTGCCTCCTAGGTCAGGCTATGCCCCCAGTGCTGGCTCTGTGCCCGTTGGTCAGGCTGTGTCCCTGGGTCAAGCTGTGCTTTCAGCACTGGCTCTGTGCACCTGGGTTGGGCTGCACTAGCTCCAGGATCACCTGTCCCATGTCTCTTCAGGATGAAGCGCCCAAACCGGGCCCATCATGAGTGGGTGTCGCTGGCAGCGCCTGCGGGGGCTGAACACCTCCTCGTGGAGAACCTGCAGCCAGACACTGGCTACCAGTTCAGCATCCTCTCCCAGAACAAGCTGGGCAGTGGCCCCTTCAGCGAGATTGTGACCTCCTTTCCCCTGGGTGAGAACTGCCTCTGGTACCACCAGCCCTGCCCCTGGGACAGCCTCCACAAAGGGCTCCCCCTCTGCCCTGACCCTCCCCTCATGCACTGGGGAGGGCTCCTCATGTGAACTTCCCTGCCATCACCCACCGGGTCTGCTCTCTGCTGCCCTGCTCCCCTACACACTCCACTCTAAGGATGATTCCTATCTCCTTGCTGGCTGCTCCACCCAGAGGATTTCCACAGCTTCCCCATAGGGAGAAGTCCCCATCTCTGCACACTCCCAGCAGTGTCCCCCCAGCTGGTGCTTGGAGAAGCTCCCAGGCTTTAGGACCCGTCCCTTGCCAGCCACTGCAAAAAGAAACCCCGTATACCCCAACGAGATTCTCCCCCTGTCAGTCCCAAGGACAAGCACCCTCCCTTGCGTGCCTACTCCCCAGAAGCCTCCTTGGGACTCCTCCCCATGCTCTCACCCACCCCTACCTACCATGCTCTTTCACTGGTGACTCCTTCCCCTCAGGTGTCCCAGTGACCACGGTGCCTCCGGAGCCACCCACCACAACTATGCGCATTGTGCTGTCCCCACCCCAATCGCTGATGGCCAACGAGACTTTGCGTGGGGTCCTGCTGCAGTGGGAGCCCCCGTTCCAGCTCTCGGTGACCCTGACGGGCTACGCGCTGGAGCTGCGGCAGGACCAGGGGGGCTGGGAGGTGCTGGACAGCTCCATTCCCAGCACCGAGACCCACTTTCTGGTGCCCGGGCTCATCAAGGTGGGTGTATTGGGAGGGGCGGGATCCTGAACCTCTCCAAGGAGCCTCCAGCTCAGCATCTGCCTCAATGCACCCTGCCGCCTGTGCTAAGCTGTGCCAGGTGCTGACTTGGCCCTTGGTCCCCTGCTGCACAGTCTCTGCTCTAGCTGCTAGCCATGCCATGTGGCCTGCCCACGGCCACCCAGCTGGACACCACCCAGCTCTGCAGGCTGGGAGACACTGGGCACATGAGGTACCTAGGGAGGATAGATGAGTGACTTTGTCCAAGCAGGTGATTGAGGAACAGTGGGGCAGTCGGGGCCTGAGGCTTGCCATGGCTCAGCAGAGCGGGCCCTGTTGGCCTGGTGGAGGCTCGGGGTAGTTGCTGAGGCTGGACCCTGCTTTTCAGGCTGTTCTCCTAGGAGAACGACATGTCCCCAGAAATTTCTTGGACTGAGCTTAGCACAGAGCAGGACCTCACTTCAGTCCAAGGGAATGCTCCCCAGCCCCAGTGTCACTATCCCATTGAGGTGCGGATGTTGGAGGTTGTCCAAGCTGCCCCCGTTGGGGGATTTAGCACTGGCAGAAGCAGGTGCATCAGGGCAGAGCCCTGTTGGGGTCCTGTGTGCCCATGTGTGACCAGGCAGGCTGCAGGCCCTGTTGCCAGTGCCCCATACCGGCTGGCAGATGCTAAACCCATCTCTGCTCCCCCAGGACGCCTTCTACGAGTTCCGCTTGGTGGCCTTTGCTGGGAGCTACATCAGTGATCCCAGCAACATGGTGAACGTCTCCACAGCAGGTGAGGCTGCCCGTACCTCCAGGCAGCCAGCAGGCACTGGCAAAGAGGTGTCCGCTGGCAGCCTCATATTGGACTATGCTACAGCTCCTGTTGTGCCCCCTCCCCCCAAACAAAGCTCCATGCACCAAACTGAGCCCTGGCAGCATGCAGTGCAAGGCAATGCCATGCATGTGTGCTGCAGCTCTGATAGACTCTCCCTGTCTCCCTGGCCAGGCATGGAGGTGTATCCGTCTCGCACGCAGCTGCCAGAGCTCCTGCCCCAGCCTGTGCTGGCTGGGGTCATTGGAGGGATCTGCTTCCTCAGCGTGGCCGTGATCTTCAGCACTATGGCAGCCTGCATCATGAACCGCCGGCGTGCTGCCCGCATCCAGAAGCGCAGACAAGGTGGGCTTGCCCACGGCACAGGTGCTGGGACTAGGAGCAGGGATGAGCGAAACACATGAGGAAGCTGGGTGCTGGGGGCAGGAAGCCCAGGGCCATCCCCAGCAGTGGGGCAACAGGCTTGCACCCTGGAGTGCAAGCAGCAGGAGACAGGCAGGGGGCCAGTCCCCTGGGAGCTAGAGAGGACCTGGTCAGATGAAGGGGCTGCCTGGCTTAGAAGAACGTCAGAGATTGGGGCCGAGAGCTTCTTGGGGCTAGCTCCAGTCCTGCCCCAGCGCAGCAGGGACCCAAGGCTTTTCCCATCCTGGGACCTCTCACCAAGAGCCAGAGGAGCCCCTTCCTCCTGGGCTGCCCCATGCGCAGGACACTGAGGCTAGGCTTGGGGCAGAGGCGGGGTGCTGCTGGCTCCTCATCATCTCTTTGTGTTGCTTGCATGTGACCCCCTTGTGTTCTCATGACCTTCCAGAGCCACCAATCGTCTTCTCCCCCAACAAGAAGCTTCCACCTCCACAGTAAGTCGCGCCATCCCATGCCATCCCCCTGCCTGTCACTCATCCTCCTGGATCCTTCCTTTTCCTTCGCTTCCTCATTCACTGGCTGCTGGCTCAGGTCGGGGGCTAGAGCAGGATGCCTGGGACAGGTGCCTTCCCAGCGGCTGCTCCCGGCAGCGGGGCTGACGGGGGTGGCTGGGACAAGGGGGTGGCCCTGCCCTGCCCTAAGGAACTGGCAGGGCAGGGTGCAGAGGGGCTGAGGCTCGTGGGGTGGGGCTGTAGGGCAGGGCTGGCCCCTGCTCCGGGGCAGTTGGCTTTAGCCCCGTCTCAGACGGGGAGGAAGTGCTGTGCTGAGGTTTGAGCTGAACACACCCAGGTGGAGGCTGTGGGGTGTCGGGCAGTGAGGGGCACAGGGGCAGCTGGAGCTGGCATGCAGCAGGGAGCCAGGCCGCCCTTCAGTCACCCCTCTCTCCCCGCAGAAATTCTCACAGCTCTGGTAGCTCGGACAGCATTGTGAAGCTGAAGCCGCAGGCCTCCCCCTACCAGAGCCTGCGCCGGACCCTACAGTGGGGGGAGAAGGCAGGTGCCAACCTGGGCATCACCATCACAGCGGGCACGGGGACTAGCGCCAAGTATGCCATCTACGAGAGCCACATTGGGGAGCCGGAGCCTCTGGAGCGCATCTGCCGAGGCCCCGATGGGCGCTTCGTCGTGGAGACAGACAGGAAACCCCAGGAGCGGAGCCACCGGGCCCTTCCCTATGTCCCGGAGATGGAGCTGTACGCTGCACTGCCGCAGCAGGACCCCTCACCTGCCCCCTCTGAAGGAAGCCAGCACGAGCCCTACCTGCAGGTGTACTCGCCCCCCAGGGCAGAGGAGCCCATCTGGCAGAGGGGCGTCCTGTTGCGGCCCCACGCCACGGGGCAGGCCCGCAGGGAGGCGAGGGCCTCTGGCTACCGGCAGGGACGCTACTTTGGCTATGGCAGCAGCAGCCCCACAGATGAAGCTAAGCCCCTGTGCATTGTCAACATCAGCCCCGTGGCCTCCACCGTGACTCTGCCCTACAGCACCGTGGAGGAGCCCCGGGATGGGACATGCAGCGAGGGGCCCTGCGAGGGCACAGCCAGCACGCTGCAGGACTCGCCCCACGCCCTCCCCGAGGGCTCCCCTGTACTCAGCAAGCTGCTCAGTGCCCGGCCCTCGGGGTCCCAGAGCAGCCAGCTGAGAGCCAGCACCTCGGTGCAGAGCGGGATCCTGCAGTACCTGAGCCTGCCCTTCTTCAAGGAGATGAGTGTGGATGGGGACTGGCCACCACAGGAGCAGCCTCCTGTGCAGGACCTGGAGGACAGCCCCCACTCACCCCGCAGCAGCCCAGAGCTCACACTGCAGGGGCACGAGAGCTCCCTGCCCAGCGCGGACAGCACGGTCTGCCCCGACTACATGGACACATGTGTGCACCCGGAGTCACCGCCAGGGGAGACACCAGGCATGGGGCTCCTCAAGCCTCCCGAACCACAGGTGGGCCCCGCCAAAGCAGCCCTGCCCGGGGGCACCATGTGGCCGAGCTACCTGAGCTCAAGTTCAGACCGGCTGGCAGCCAAGGACCAGGCCCCCTGGGCCCAGGGCCCAGTGCCCCTGGAGAGCAGTGGGGCTGAACTGGTGTACACGGCCATCTCAGAGCCCAGCTGTGCCCTGAGCCCACCTGGCCAGCCACTGCATGGGACACTCCTGGAGGCAGAGGGGCTGGATCAGCACAGGCCCCCAGAGCCCTTGGGCCTGCCAGGTGCCCCCACTGAGAAGCTGCTGCGGGGCAGCCTAACCAGCCAGAGCAGCGGCCGAGGCAGCGTGTCCTTCCTGAGACCCCCATCGCTGGCGCCGTCTCTCGGGGGCAGCTACTTCAGCTCCCCTCTTGGTGAGACTGGTAGCTGGCAAAGTGGGGCTGGGTCCCAGGGTCCCACTGCAGAGGAGGGGAAGCCAAGGAAGGAGCCAGCCATCGCCCGAATCAGCAAGAGGTAAGTGGCAGGGAGGAGGGCTGGGCTGGTTTAGCTGGCAAAGACCAGGACTCCTGGGTACCATTCTCAGCTGTGCCTTGTGCTGTGATAGGGGGGATCCCAGCATGCAGGCTGCGGGCATCAGGCAGCGACTGCAGGGAGTGGCCAAGAGACAGTGCAGGAACCCCAGAGCAGGCCCTGCTAAGCCTGGGCTGACCTGCTCCCCACAGAGGTCCAAGACACCCTTAGCTCTGGACCAGGAAAGGTGAAGGGCTGAGACTGTCCTATAAATCAGTGCCACAGGACCATGAGCCCTAATCACCCCCGGTGGCGGTGTAGCTTGCTTCCAGGGCCTGGCAGGGCTGAAAGGCTGTGTTGGGCCAGGCGGAGCACTGCTGGCCCTGTTCTCTTGTGCATATCCTTCGCGCTCAGTGGCCCAGGGGACACGGGGCACATACTCCTCCCCATTGCAAGAGAAGCTCTGCACCCTTCCAGCACTGCTTCCCAGCAACCCTGCCTCCTCCAGCTAGCATAGCCCTCTCCCGCCAGCTTGAGCACCAGTGCACATAATGCCAACTCACAGCCCAGAGTCATCTCTGTGCCCCCGTGCCAGCCCTGTCCATGCACAGAGCTTTCCCAGGGCACCCGCTTAGTTCTGTGGTTGCAGGGAGCTGAGGCAGGCCATGCCCATGGTAGTGCCAAGCTCAGGGACTCTAACCAGACAAGGTGGGCCTGGATGGCACCCTGCAGTGCACACCCTGCACTGGAGTAGCATAGGGCAGCCCACGATCGGCTCTCATGTGGCTCAGCTGGGTCACTTGTGCTCAGCACAGGGTGACAAGGCCACCTGCCTGCCCAAGCGCCCAGTGCATGCCCGTTGGCTGGGCGAAAGGGGCCCGGGGCCAGAGGGCTGAGGAGGGAATAGGGCCTGCTGCCGAGAGCTTTGCGGCCTCAGCAGCCTGGCAGCAGTGAGCTGCAGTTCTCAGGTCTGCCCACAAAGTGTCACTGCAGCCTGCAGCTGGGATGGAGCAGGAGCCCCGACTGCCCCCTGCCTGGTCCCTGCCCCAGCACCTCTGCAGGCAGCAGGGCCAAGTTGCCCTGGGATGTTCCCGCCAGGGGCCTGCCCTGTGCCCTCTGCCATCTTCCCTGGGTCAGGATAGGGCAGCTGCCCCTGTCTGTGCGCTCCTCCTGCCTCCCGGGCGGGTGCGTGGAGCCCTGCCTGCTCACGCCCGCCCGGGGCCCTCTGCCCCGCAGGAGGAACACGTCTGTGGACGAGAACTACGAGTGGGACTCGGAGTTTGCGCTGGAGTCGGAAATCCTGGACGCGCTGCAGCTCTACCGCAGCGGCGACCCCAAGAGACCCGTCTCCACCATCGCGGTGCGAGAGCTGGAGAGGCAGAGTGAGTGGGGCCAGAGGGCTCCTGCCGGGAGGGCCAGCTGGATGTCCCAGAACTGCCCTGGCTCCTGGTTACCTCTGGAGCCGGCTCCAGCTGGGGAGGCTCCAGTCCCCGTCCCCGTCCCCCCCCCGCCCCCGGGAGGTACAGGCTGGGCAGAGCCCTGGGGCCTTTCTCCATGAGCCCAAAAGTCCTGCCCCAGGCTCCCTTGTTGCACCCTCGGGCTGCCGCCCCGGGGGAGGCGAGCGCGTTGTCCCAGCCAGGGCTAGCGCGGGTGCCCGGGTGGAGGGGCAGGGGAGCAGCGCTCCTCCGCTCAGGACCCAGGGGCTCAGGATCCGGGACTGACCCTCCCCCGCCCCGTGCCCTGCTGGCATCAAGTCCCCTCCACCCAAAGCGCCAGCCCCGGGCTGGGGGGGGACGGGGACGCTGCGTGCAGGCGGGCCGGCTCTGAGCTCTCCGTGCGGCTGCAGGTGCCAGGGCGCCCGGCGACAGCAGCGCCTCGTCCGTGAGCT
>NW_005842389.1:1353323-1357548 GCF_000455745.1 Alligator sinensis
GCCCGGCCCGTGCCCCCCCTCCTCCACCCCGGTGCGCTGCGGGGGGCGAGGCACCGCCCGGTGCAACCAGCGCTGCTGCCTGCCTGCCTCGCCCCGCCCCGCCCCCGGGCGGCTCCCCTCTTGGGCAGGGGGAGGGCATGCCCCTGGGGGGCTGGGCCCAGCTCAGCCCAGGGCCGGGGGACAAGCCTGCAGCAGCTGGGGCGCTGAGCTGCTCCAGGGCTTCCTTGGTGAGCCAGGCGCTGCCACGTGCCAGCAGCTCCGTCGCGGCAGGTGCCTGGGCCCCCACAGGCACTCACCCTTAGGGGCAGCGGGGCTGGCTGGGTGGAGGTGAAGCCCCCTCCAGCCCTAATGCTGAGCCGGGTGCTTCCCGTTCACCATGTGGACCAGGGAAGGGGGAGAGGGAGCCAGGGGAGCAGGAGCAGGGGCGGTGGGACTGGAAGGAAGGACCGGGAGGTGCTGGGAGGGGATCTGGGAGAGCTTGACAGGGCTGGGAGGGAGGGGGCACTTCCTGTGCCCAGAACTGCCGTGATGGTGCCACAGGCCCCGATGGGCTCCCGTGCCCAGCGCTGGGCTCAGCGTTCAGGCAAGTGCAGTAGCAGCCAGAACAGCAATCAGCTGCCCTTCTGATGGGGAGGAGGAGCCGTGGCGTGCCCCAGCCGGGATAGGCAGGGACTGGCTTGCCCAGAGCAGCTGACCTCACCTCCGCACACTGCTTGTTATCCGAGGTGTGGCTGGGCTGCTGCCCTCGATCTGCTCAACGGGCCCCAACCTGCAGACTGCTGTGTCCCGCTCTGGACTTCATCTAGCCAAATCCGCACCCTCCATGTCTTCAGTACACCTCCACGGACTTGTAGCCGTCGCTGCTGATGTCCCCAAATCCCCTGCTGGCTCAGTGCTCCACCCACCCCCCTTCCAGCCTGCTGCCCTGCCTCGCCCCTGGCTTCTGGAGGGGCGGCTCGTTCCCTGCGGGCATCAGGCCCCACATTGCATCCAGAGCTGCTGTGTGGCCTCGGACAAGTGGTTGACACACAAGCATTCACGGTGACCTGGGGTGAGGCTGCCTTGACCCTGAGTGTGTAGTGACTGCGCCAGCCAGGCCCAGAGCCGAGGGGCTGCAGCCCAGGCTCCCTTGCTAAGGGGCACCGCAGCCTTCGGGAAGTTGGCATGAGGACAAGCAGGGCTCTGCACCTACTGGGTCTCTGGCAGGGCCTCCCCCACGAGTCCTGGGCTGTTCAGCTCAGCAACCAGGAGCCTCCAGTGCAGGGCAGCAGACAGGCCCCAGCCACCATCATATGGGAGCAATAAGGCCAGCTCCTCAGGCCCCAGGCTCCCACCCCCAGTGCACCAGGGCCAGACTTGGCTCCAGTCTGCTGCCCTTGCCAGCCTCAGCACGTACAGGGCACCCCTCGGCCCCCTCCCTAGGGTCCGCAGGCTTGCCAGAAGCATAGACAACAACCAGGAAGGGGTGGACCTGTAGGCAGGGGGGAAATTCCCTTTCAGAGGCACCCACTCCCTCCCCACTATAACTGCAGCGTGTTCCCTGTGCCAGGTGTCACATGGCAGAGCTGAGACTGCCAAGCTGATTCATGCCGTTCACAGCCCCAAGTGTGCTCCTGCCCTCAGCCCACCTCAGCAACCAGCCACAGCCTCTCTTGCCAGCCTGGTGACCTGAGACTTAGGCACTCCCAAAGCAAACCCAGTCCAGGAGGGGAGGAAAGCAACCAAGAGCTAGGCCTGCCAGCAGCCCCTTCCCCCATGCAGCAAGGTGCTGCCAGTTTCCATGCTCCTATCCCTGCTGCTGCTGCCCCAGGCAGGGGCATTTGAACACAGCTCCTAGTCCCATGGCAATACAAGGTGATTGTTCCCTTGAGCACCTGCTCCATGGAACAATCATTGAAAGATCATTAACGAACACAAGACAGCAGCCCTGACTTTTGCCCCCAGGCTGCACTGATCCCAGCGAGCTGAGAGTCTGGTGTTCATTTGGGCCATGCCTGCGTGCACCCTGCCATTTGCTAGGGGATAGAGCAGGGGTGGGCAAAATGTGACCTGCAGGCGGGATGCGGCCCATCAGGCCATTCTATCTGGCCCACAGGACCCCTAAAAAATTTAGAAAACATTTATCTGCCCCTGGCTGCCTGTCATGTGGCCCTTGGTTTGCCAAAACTCAGTAAGCGGCCCTCCACCCAAAATAATTGCCCGCCCCCCGGATAGAGCCACATCCTGAGGGCATCCCAGCATGGCAGGGCCTCCTAGTGCTGTCCAGGCCTTGGATCATCAGGCCCCTGTGTCTTTACCTGTCCCCAAGGCTACCTGGTACCTAGCCCTCTAATATCAGGGACCCTCATGCAGTGGTCTCTGCACTCCACGGACCTGCTTTGCTGGCTCCCTCCAGCACCCTGGGGCTACAAACACATTGGTGCCTGGATTCTTAAAGGAGTCTGGGCACCCAATACCACTGGTTCCAGTAGGAGTTTGGTGCGGTGGGGGGCCTTTAAGGATAGATCAGATCTAGGCCATCTGTGCTGCCCAGGCTGAGCACTCCCTTACCCTGGAGCAAACCTCACAGCCCCAGGGGCATGGTTTCTGTCTCCAAAGCAACTCCTGGAGCAGCTGGAGAAGCCAGGGCAAGTCCCACTTTTGCCAGCTGGCCCCAAATGAGGGGGCATGGCCCAAATGGGGACACAGCACACAGAGGCAGGGTGTGAGCCCCACAGACCTTCTGTCACAAGGGAGCAGGAGCCAAGCCTGGATGGGGCCATGAGCCCAGCCAGATCCAGAGTCCAAACACCCAACAGCGAGGTCTGCGGACTTGCTGCCCATCAGCAGCTCCACAGTCCCTGCCCGCAGGCAGGCTGTTAATCCTGCACAAAGCAGACACTAAGCCAGCTCAGTTTAGCTGCCCATGAATCACAGCTATTGTGCATTGGTTCTCCTTCCCTGGGGTTAAGGCGGTTTACCCAGCGGGGTGCACATCCTGCTTCCTACAGGTGCTGTACCTCATTCCCTTGTCACTACTCTTAGGCACATCCTCCCCCAGCCACTGCCTGGGCCCTGCACATCTGCCTCCCTGCCCCAGCCCTCCAGGTCTTTCTTCCTGCTACTTGCCTAGCCCTCACTGCAGCAGGATCTCAGCGCATCAGAGTCCCCGAGAGATGGTTATTTTTGCAAAATATATATGTACGTGTGTGTATATGTGTGTGTGCGCGTGTATATATTGGCAGCAACAGTGATCCCACATGGTAGAGGGGCTCAAGTTGATGAGTAAGGCCAATCCTAGAGCTGCAGACTCTGGCAAATGCCACTGGTGATGGTTAAAGCTAGGGTCAGACCAGGGATTTCTCCAGGTGTACACCCCCCCCCCCCCCAAACTTTTACTGTCCTATCTTATGACAGACCTGGTGCACTGGGCAGTCCATAACACACAGTTAACCAGCATCACCCCTGCATCTGTGTGCCTGTCTCCATCTCCTGTACCCATAGAGTTGTGCAAACAGCCTCTGTGCCTCTTCCTTTCCGCTCCCCTGCCCACCCCCATTATAAGCCCTCTGTTTCTTTCCCCAGTTTTCAGGGCTCCGCCACTCCTGAGTCTTTGTGTTTGTGGTCCTCTCCTCTTCATCATCCTCTTCTTCCTCCTCTTTGGTGGTCTTGTTCTTGAACAGTCTGTCCCATTCTTTCCTTTTCCCTGCGTCTTCCACCATCTTTTCTTTTTGTTTTGCAGCACAGCTCCTGTGCTGCAAGCGTGGGGCTGATTATGTCGGGACATAAACTGGGACAGGTTAAACTGAGGTTGGCCCGGTTCAAACCGTGCACTGAGGGAGAGGCAGCAGCTAGGCCAATGCTGCAGTGCCCATGTGCAGACAAGGCCAAAGCCACCCGGAGCCAGCAGCTGCATTGGGTCTGAGCTGCATCCTGCCCAGCAGGAGCCTTCCCCCATCAAGAGGCTGCATCTGCATTTGCAACTCTGAGAAGTCTGATCTTATCTGGGAGCCTTTTCCGTCCGGTCTCCCCACCCAGTGGGCAGATGGTCAGTGCCACCCCAGGGGAGGGCAAAGCTGGCCTCGATAGCCCACAATCGTAGTACTTCAGGGTACTTAGGGTCGGAAGGGACCTAAACAAATCATCAGGTCTGACCGCCAGTGATGTCCTGGGTTTGGCTGCTCAGCCCCTGGGAACACCCGGGCAGAGCAAGGCCCCTTTTTGCCTGGGGGCTCTTAGCTGGTTT
>NW_005842389.1:1357558-1357952 GCF_000455745.1 Alligator sinensis
AATCAGTTAGCCCCTCCTCACCACACACACACACACACACACACACACACACACACACACGGGGCTGCTGCACGGGCCTGTTCCCCGGGCCACGATCACTTGAATGAATGGTGGTGTGTAGTAGAGGGCGCAGCCCGGTCCAACGCACTGCGCAGCGGGAGGATCCCCGCGTCACCCTGTTTCAAGGAGACGGGGATGTGCCCCTCGCTTGTTCCTTTGCCCTTCGGGCTAAAATGGCAAGTGAGGCCGGGGGCATCCGCGCCCCCGGGTCGGGGCCTGCAGCCCCACGGACCTGGGGGTGTCCAAGCGCCGGGCTGCGACTCTGGGCGGGGGGGCGCCCCGGCGGCGGTCCCCAGCCGGGCTCAACCAGGGAGCGCTGCTCGCCCGCAGCCCC
>NW_005842389.1:1358570-1375407 GCF_000455745.1 Alligator sinensis
CGGCCCCCGCCCGGCGGGCTGTGGGAGATGGGCCCTGGCCAAGCCCAGCTGCTCTGCACAGGGGCGATGCTCCTTTGCCCCCAGAGCTTCACGAGGAGCTGCCGGGGCGGCCCCGGCCTTGCAGAGAAGGGGAAGATGCAGCTGCAGGGCCTGAGCTGTGGGTGCTTGGGCGTGGAGGGTGGGCTGCAGGGCCGTCCAGCTCTGCGTGCCAGGGCTAACCCCGGGAGGGTGGGCCCCTGAGCGCGGCCTGGTCCCTCCCCAGCCAGCAGAGCCAGCAGGCTATCGGGACTGGCCCTGCACTCACAGGGCCTTGAATCCCCCGAGGGCTGCCCCAGCCTCAGTGGGCATGGGGCGCGCCCTGCCGGCGCCGGCTGCCCTGCTTCAAACCTGGAGGCTGCTCCTGGGACCAAAGCAGCTGCAGAGCAAGGTGCGCTGGGGTGGGGAGCTGCTGTGCTGACAAATGTGGACACCCCTGGCACCTTGCCGGCTTGGGGCTGCATGCCCTGCCCAGTGTGGGCGTAGGGCCCGGGCTCACGGGCAGGAAGGGCTGGGACGGTGTGGCTCTGTGCAGGGAGGCTGGCCCCCCTCTTCCCTGCCTGCTACCTGGAGGTGCTGCCCAGATGGGTACACTTCTTGCATCAGGTTCTGGGCATGACCCATGCATGACCTGGCGCAGGGCAGACTTGTGCCCACCCCCTCTTCCTGTTTTGGTCTGTTGCTGTGTACTGAATCCATGGCAATGGCCCTGGTGACCTGCTCCACATCCTGGGGCTTCCCCACCTAGGGGCTTTCTCGCCTGTGCAGGGGCTGGGGCTCCCGCTGAGGGTCTCAAGGGGCTGTGCTGCCTGCCCCCAGGCTACCCTGTGGTGGGTCTGGGGGGCTGTTTGCTGGACTGGAAAATGCCTGGGGTGCTGTGCTGCCCTCCCAACCCTGCCCTCCTCAGCCAGCCCCGCTGTGTGTTGAGGAAACGGCTGTCTACACCCATTCCAGTTCCTCTTGGTTTCCTAATCCGCCCTGGCCGGGAGCCTGGCTCTCCAGTGGCTCCTGGAAAGCTGCCTTCCAAGCCACTCAGCCCGCCTGTTTCCAGGGCCGGCTCCTCTGCCCCTGCAGGCCCAGGGAGTCCGTCCTGGCTCTGTCGGGGGAGCCAGAGACCAGTGTGGGATGTGGCCCATCTGCCTGAATGTCTCTTCTGGGGCGGGTGGAGGATGTAGCTCCGGAGCCTCTGCTCCTGTTTGTGTGAGCTGGCGAGGGGCTCTGGGTGGTGGTTGGATGCAGGTCTGGGTTCGTGTCCCTGTTTGCAGCCGCTCTCTGGCAGGGCAGAGCAGGGCCCCTGGGTGCTGGTCAAACCAAGCTGTGCTCTGGTGACTGAGGTGCCCTGGTAGCTGCTCCGAGTCTGCTCTGCCCAGCACCAGCCCAGGCTTGGCAGGGGTGGGCTTGGTTCTCTGTTGCTTTCTCCAGGCGCCTGCAGAGTCCTGCTCTGGGGCCTGTGGTGCCTGGGAGAGCAGCCAGGAGAGGCCCCTGGTGCCTGCGGGTCTAAGCGATCTGTTCCTGGCCAGCTCCTTCCTAGGCTGGTGGGGCTTGGCAGGGCCTGGCTGCAGCAGTGCAGTCCCTCCGACCTGGGCCCTTCTTGCGTGGTCTGATCCATGGGGCCGGCTGCCTTTCCAGCCCTGCCGCAGGGAGCTGCTGCTTGCTGTCCAGGGCAGGGCTGTGGGAGAGTGCTGGCAGGGCAGCCTGGTGCTGTAGAGATGACGAGCTCCTTCTGGGGCTCAGTGCAGCAGCATGTCACAGCTGAGCTCCTGCGTGGTGCGGGCTGGAGCTTCCCGTGCCGCCTGTCGCTTGCCACCGGGCTTGTTCTGGGCTCCCCTGCCCTTGCTCACCTGAGTGCTGGGCTCCTGCAGTGCCTCGCTGCAGCCTGAGCCCTGCAGCCCCGCTGCTAATCCTTTGTCTGCTTGGGCTAGATCCCTCCAGCACAGGATGTCTCCTCCCCGCCGGTGACTCATAGTCTGGGCGCCTCAAGCTTTGCACAAGCCTTCCTAGGGGCGTAGTGAGGAGCCTCCAAGTGCTTGGTCACTCTTGCGGCTTTGCCTGGTGCCTGCTGCAGCTCTTCCCAGCCTGCAGAAGTGTGTCTGGAGGCACCTTTCCCACCGACGCTCTGCACTGAGGGGACCCCCTGATAGCACGCTGGCCTGGGGGAGGGGGGAAGCTCCCAATGCCACACACTGTCCTGGCAGGTGTTCAGTGGGGCATTGTACAAGGGCTGCCTTCTGGACCCTCCCCTGCCCCCTGAGCCTTTCTTGCCAAAGCCATGGGCTTGTAGAGCAGAGCCAGACTCCACCATCCTGTGACCAAGGCAGCCCTGCTTCAGGCCTATAGCATGGGACATGTCCGGGAAGGGGGCAGCTCCCTGCAGTGCGGATGTGGGGGTCATTGGGACAAGGAGGGGGCTGGCAGGGGTGGGAGCTGATCGCATGGTACTTGGCTGAAATGGCCCTGCTCTGCCCCTGCGTCTGTCCTGATGCCAAGCCAGTTCCCCAGGTGGGTGCTGGCCCTGTGCTGCAGACAGGCTCAGCCGCCAAGCTGCAGCCTGCTTCCAGTCATCCCTGACCACTGCAGTCAGGACAGGCTAGAGCTCCCAGCTGCTGGCAGTGAGAGCATGAAGCCCAGGGATGTAGGGCTTGAGCCAAATTCTTCCGAGGACGAGCAGGGCCTGCCTGGCACCTGGGTGGATCACACCCGTGTGGTTGAGGCAGCTGGACCCCATGTGCCCCCAGGGAGGGGCTGGGCTCACAAGCGAGTGCTGGCTTTTGTGGAGGGAGAAGCTGAGTGGCCGAGAGAGCAGACCAAGGCAAGCCAGTTCATATGCCATCCTGGGGCATGCCTGGTGCAAGCAGTAGTTTCACAGTGCCAAGCTCACCCCACAGGGTAGGTGCTTGCTACCAGTCTGGGCCTCAGGAGGGAGCTCCAGCTTGAGTAGTAGCCATGCTGCTGCCTTGCCTCAGCCCTTCTCAGTCCTGTCTTCTGCAGGGAGGCATCCAGGAGCCGTGCTCTGCTTTGGGAGCTGCACTAGAGCGTGCGGGGTGGTGGGGACTGCCTTGGACCTGGCTGGGGATGCTGCAGTGGGTGAGGGCAGCAGAAGCTGTCTCATGGGCAGGCCCAGGACCACTGTGATGGTGCCTGTCTCTTGCCCAGTGGAGCTGGGGAGTGGGAGGGCCTGTTCTCTGCCCAGTTAGCTCTGGCCCATGGCAGCTTCTGGTGTGGGCTTCTCCCAGACTGGCAGCTGCCTGCGTTTCCCCTGTGGTGTGGGCGGTTCTGGGCAGCTGTGCTGAGCCGGCAGCAGCTGTGCAGGGCGAGGAGCTGGCAGGCAAGGGAGTTGGGGCCAGCCTCCTGGCAGCACCAGCCCCTGCCCTGGCTCGTGGGGTTCACCGAGGGCTTCGCCTGCCCTTGGCCCAGTTCCACTGTGGGGTCTGTGCTGCGGTAGCCGGGTGGCTGCGGTCAGCCCTTGGGGTTAACCAAAGGCCCCACACTGTGCGCTGCTGACACTTCCCACACACCCAGAAGGACACAGGGTCATGGTCTGTGCACACACCCTGAGAGGCAGCGTGTCTCAGCCTCCTTGGAGGGCCTGCCTTGCCCTGCCCTGGTGAAGGGAAGCTTGGTTGGGCCTGTGCCCAGTGCAGGGTCATCAGCATCTCTGCACCTTCGCACTGCCCCATTGGTAGGAAGCTGCAGGAAGGGCAACCAAGACTGGGCCAGTAGTTACCTGCCCCTGGGCAGGGCTGGGCACGCACACTGGGTAGCTGGGGCACTGTGAGCCCCTCCTGGCTCAGGCAGGTGCCTGCTGCGCTCAAGGTCCTGGAGAGGGAGCTAAGCAAGGGTCCTGCATGGTGCTGCCTGAACCCCAGGGGAGCAGCCAGCTGGAGGGAGGTCTGTGTGGCAGCTGCCCTCCCTGGCAGGCGGGGGCCAGCTAGGGGCTCGCTCCCTGCCCCAAAGGCTTGCAGATAGGTGGGTATTTGGGGGCAGGGGTGGGAGGTAGTGAGACCTGCTGCTGCCGGGCTGGTGGGTCTCTGGAGTAGGTACTTTGGGCCACAGCAGACTGCCTTCCTCTCCTCCCTAGCTCTTGCAGGCTAAAAACCCTGGGAGGAGCATTTCGGGCAGCTTTGGGGGTGGGCACCAAGGCCAGGGGTCTCGGCCCACTGCTTCCCCCTCCACAGCCAGGCCTTATAGGACATGGGTCCCCAAGCCCGCTCCAGCTCCTCCCCAAGGTGGCGGTGCAAGTGGGCACTGGGGGAGGCTCTCGTGCTATTAATAACTGGGATCCCTGGCAAGGCTGCATGCTTACTCTCATGGGCTGGAGGGCAGGAAGTGGTGACTGCTGATCACTTCGCAAGAGCGGAGGGCCCTGGACTCTCTGTGTCTGTGGAGAGGGGGAACTCCCCGGGCTCCTTCCCATGGCAGGGTGGGTGCTGGGCAGGGCCTGCTCTGGCGGAAGTGCCCCAGGAGGTGATTGCTGTCACATGGAAATGCTGGGCGCTGTACTGCGGCAGGATCGGGTCCTTATCGGGGCTGGTGTGTTTGAACTGGGACCTGCCTGTGGTCAGTATCTAATCCAGAGGGTGGTGGCTGCGCATGCCTTGCCCCATGCAGGATGTATGACCCCCTATCAGGGTGAGTCCATCTGCTGCCTGACTTCCCTCCTTCCCCAGCCAGTACTGCCCTTCCCTGGGGCCTCCCAGGGCCTGGGAACAGACAGCAGCCGCAGCAGAGGAGAGCAGCTGCGGAGGGAGCAGATCACCAGATCCCAGAGCAGCACTGCCCTTGTGCACAGGGCCGTATGGCACCCGCTGCCCTCTCAGGCGGGCAGCAGGGTCAATCCTGCTGCCTTGCTGTGCCTACGTGCTGGAGTGGCTGGAACAGCCGGGGCTGATGTTGGGTAGCTGTGCTGCAGGCTGAGGCTGGCAGGAATCTGGCTGCTCCTCTGGTCCTGGGTGTGAGGCAGAGACTGAGAGTCTCATGCAGCAAAGGGGCTTGGCCAGATGCACCCTTGCTGTGGGGCGTCCAGTGCAGGGGAAGAGGTGTCCTTTCCTGGGTAGCTTGGCAGGGATCAGGGATCCGACTGTGGTACCAGGACAGCTGCCGCCGGAGTTGCAGCTCGACTGTTGGCAGTGTGGGCACTGGGAGCAGGCAGCCGTGCAGAACAGGACTCGGCCACTGCCTGCCCCCCCGCCATCCCAGGCTGCAGCGAGTGGATGCTGGCAGCTCCGGCCTGGCCCCGGCACCCGGCTGCATTCCAGAGATTAGGGCTGGAATGTGCTATGGGGAAGGCAGGGCATCGTGCATCTGGTGCGGGCACCTGGTACCGTCGGCCAGGGAGGGGAGCCGGGGCAGGTGCTTTCCCACTGGTGGGAACTGTCCCTGGGGGGGCGGGGCTGACCACCTCCGTTACAGCATGAATGTGCCCCATGATCACATCTTCAGGAGGCTGCAAGGGGTGCCGGTGCGTGTCTGAGCTGGGTGCTGCTGGGACTAGATAGAGCCCCAGACCTGGGCAGCGCTGAGGGGGCTGTGGGGTAGGAAATAGGTGGGGCTGGAAGATCTCCTTTCTGTTTCTGGGGAAGGTGCTGGGGCAGGGCTTGCTGGAGCCTGCAGGGAGGAGGCCAGCCAAAATTTCTGCCCCTGAGCAAGAGCTGGGCAGGTGCGTGCCCTTGAGAGGCTGCTCAGAGAGGGAGCTCCTACCCTGGGGCAAGGGAGGGTGGGGGAGGGCAGTTGCTTGCTGAAGTCCACCCCTCCCCAGGCAGGCCCAGCTTGCACCCTGCATGCAGCATAAAGTCTAGGCCTGTGGCTCCTTCAGGCTCATGCACCCTCGGGGTCAGTTGTGGCACCCGAGTCCCTGCAGGGCAGACGGGTCCAGGGGTGCTGCCGAGCATGTGCATGAGCAGAACCCAGTTGGGTCGGGGTTTCGCATGGGGCAGGTCCTGGATGAGAGGTGCTTGCTCTCAGGGCTGTGGCAGATTTGCCTGAGGATGCATTGGGGGCTGCTGGGAGTGGGTGGAGGGGTGCATGGGTAGTGCTGGCTGGACAGAACTCCTGCTGGCATCTTCCAGGAAGAGATTGGGGGGGGGGGGGGGGGGGGGGGAAGGTGGTCCTGAGCAACCCTGCCCTTGGCTCTACCCAGACCTCAGTGACTCTGTGCTGCTGTGGCTGCAGCAACCCCACAGGAGAGTAAGGGCCAGGTCCCACCCCTGCTGTATGTTCCCAGCCAGTCCCTGTCTAAGCCATGGGGAGGGCAGGGCAGGGCAGGGCAGCCTGGCATGAGCAGAGGAGCAGGATGGCCTTAGCCATCAGTCTAAGGCCATCCTGGTTGGAGAACACCAAGGCACCCCAGGGGGAAGACTAGGAATAATGATCATAAACCGATAGAGGATCGCTTCAGATTAGACATTAGGAAAAACTTATTTCCTTTTTGTGTGTCCAGAGTCTGGAACAGACTCCCCCCAGAGGTGGCACAGTCACTTTTCCTGGGGATCTTCAAAAGACATCTGGACGCACGCCTTGCTGGGGTCATCTGACTCCAGGAGTCTTTCCTGCCTTGAGCAGGGGGGCTGGACCTGATGATCTCTGAGGTCCCTTCCGGCCCCTAATTTCTGTGAATCTATTAATTAGTCCTGGGCTCAGCTGCTGGAGCCCCAGGGCCCCTCCTGGCTTGGTGAGACCCCTGCAGAGCCATGGTCCTGCCCTAGTAGGTGGGGGCATGGGCCACAGAGCTGTCCCTGGTCAGGACGGAGACAGAAGGGCATGGGCAGCTCCCCAGGCTCCTGGGGCAGCTGGCCAGGGAGGAGACCCCAGCCCTAGCTGCACTGAGGTCTTCTGAGCAGCCCTTTCCTCAGTGGGTAGGGGCTCTGGGTCCCTGGTCTGGCCTGCCAGGCTCTCCCAGGGCAACCTCCCAAACAAAGCCAGAGATCCCCTGCTGGGCAGCCCCGAAACCAGCCCCTGCACTAGCTCCTGCACAGCTCCAGAGGGTGCGGGCACTTGTGGCACTGGGGAGGGGTCCTGTACCTCTGTCCCATGCTGCTGGCTAGATGCAGGTCTCAACAGAGCACCCACACTTACCCACTGCCCCTGTGCCCTGCAGACACCCTACTGTCACCATGGCCAACCGGGGACCAGCCTACGGGCTCAGCAGGGAGGTGCAGCAGAAGATCGACCGGCAGTACGACCCCGAGCTGGAGCAGATCCTCACCCAGTGGATTGTGACGCAGTGCGAGGGGGCAGGCGTGCAGCAGCCCGGGCTGGGCAAGGATAACTTCCAGCAGTGGCTAAAGGACGGCACTGTAAGTAGCAGAAACCCAGAGCAGTGGGGCTGGAGGGGACCTCCTGGGGTCATCCAGTCTAACCCCCTGCCTGAGGCAGGATCAGTCCTATCCAAACTACCTCAGACAACCCATCATCTAAACTCTTTGCATAACTACTGTTGACTTGGACGCAATACAGACATCACTGTACAGACCGAACCTACCGCAGGGAAAGCAGGGGGACCACAGCAGCCAGCGTCCTGCTGTTGTAAAAGGTTGTCAACATACACTCAAGTGATCCCAGGTAGAGCCTGTGCCCCTGCTACAGAGAAAGGCAAAACCCCCCAGTCTGTACTGATCTGACCATGGGTTAAAATTCCTCCCTGACCCCAGTGCAGCATCGGTCTGAGCCTGAGCAGAGGGGCAAGACCCTACAGCCGGGGTCTGCTCTGCTCCCAGCAGGAGCATTGGCACAGTCCAGTCACAATCCCCAGCCTTGGCTGCATCCAGCACCCAGTGCCTTTAAGGAAGGGGTAAAAACATCCTGCCACGCAGCAGCAAGTGAGGGAGTGGGGCAACCAGGTAAGTGGTGCTGGACCAGGAACACCCGCTGCTCTCTTCTGGTGGGGCTGTGATGTGCAGCGGCCTGGCAGCCTGTATCCAGAGTCACAGGTCCTCCCTCCCACCCAGGTGCTGTGCAAGCTCATCAACAGCCTCTACCCCAGGGGCCAGGCGCCAGTAGCCAAGATCCAGCCTTCAACCATGGCCTTCAAGCAGATGGAGCAGATCTCCCAGTTCCTGCAGGCAGCGGAGCACTATGGCATAGCTGCTACTGACATCTTCCAGACTGTGGACCTCTGGGAAGGTGAGCAGTGGCAGGGGGATCAGCTGCTTCCAGCCACAAGCCCTGTATCCCAGCATGGAGAGGGCCAGGGAGTCCTGAAGCTGCAGCTGGGAGGCTTTCCACTTGTCCCAAGCCCAGGCAAAGCTCCAGACTCACTTCTCTTCTTGTGGTCTCTTTGCCCACCAGACCCTATGACTGCCTCCTGAGGCTCCTGCATCAGTGGGACTCAACCCAAACACTTACCCCCCCTCCCTAGCCAGCCCATACCTGCTCCCTTCTGTCTCAGGGCTGCCCCTTGGGGGCCAGCACAGCCCCCTTGGCCCTACTAGCACATGTGCAGCCTCTGGGGAGGGGTTCAGGGGAGGTATGGCCAGCCAGGAGCGGGCGAGGGGGCTGCCCATCCAAAAACACCCCTGCTTCTGCCCAGACCTTGGGGTGAGAGAGCCTGTGACTGGTGGGGGGCCCTGCACACTGTGGGCCCGGGGGGAGTTCAGCCCCCAAGGGACCCTGGGTGCTGTACCTGCGTCAGTCTGCTGGGCCATGCTCACTGCCTCCTGCCCCCAGGGAAGAACATGGCCTGCGTGCAGAGGACCCTGATGAACCTAGGCAGCCTGGCTGTCACCAAGGAGGACGGGCTCTTCCTTGGAGACCCCAACTGGTTCCCCAAGTAAGTGACCGGTGCTGCCCCAGGGACACAGTTAAATGGGCAAGGGCCAGCTTGGGCTGGAAGGAGCAGGGCAGGGTCTCCCTGGAGCCCTAAGTGACCTAACTACAGTCACGTTCTCTGGCCCAGAGGAGATATGCAGGCAGAGCTGGCCTTAAGGGTGGATGACGTGGGTGACCGCCCAGGGCGTTATGGTCGGGGGTATCGGGGGCACACACAGCACCACTCTATCCCTGTCCCAACAGATCCCTGCACCCCACCCCATCCTGGGGAGATGCACTGTGGATATCTCCCCGGCCCTCCAGCCACTGCTCAGGAGGAGGTGGGCAGGGCAGTGCAGGTGGCTGTGGGAGCACGTTTCCCCATCCGCCATGATGGGGCCTGGGAGATGCCCATAGTGCTGGGGACTGGGCCATGTGCCTGGACAGCTGCGCTCCCTGCCCCTTCCATCCCACCCCCACAACCTTGCCTGGCCAGGCTGGCTGCTGCACCAGGAATGCTGAAATTGCTTCCGGCCTCAGCCACACCTCCCCCGGGTGCTCAGACAGCAGCAAGCTGGGATGATAGTTTCCAGGTGGCTGCAGTGTGGTGCCCAGGGATGAGATAAACCTGGGCTGGGACCTGCCTGGGCAGCCCTGCTCTCTCCATCCCTTCCCCCGATCTGCCTCCCTGCTTGCCTCTGCCTGCAGCTGCACCGCTGACTTCTGGAGTGTGGGGGGACAAATTACAAGTTTGTCCAGGGTGCCATTTTCCCTAAGGTTGGCTTTGCATGCAAGCACTGGAGCTGGCACTGTTGCTCCCAGCAGAGGAGGGGGAAGGGACCCAGAGCAAGGGGTAGTAATGAGTGCCCTCCAACCCTGTGCTAATGGGCAGGACCCAGGGCCAGTCCTGGGTCTGGCCCGGGCTGGCTTGAGGGCCTGGTGATATGTGCCAGCCCTTTGTGGCCTGAAGGGGCATTGGCATGTCCTGCCTAAGCCCTGCGGATGCTGTGACAAAGGTGGGGACAGCCCTGGGCCCTGCTGTGCTCTGCCCCCTGCTCTGACCGTGCTTTGCTCACCCAGGAAATCCCAGGAGAACCGCCGCGCCTTCTCGGATCACAAAATGAAGGAGGGCCAGAATGTGATCGGGCTGCAGATGGGCACCAACCGGGGTGCCTCGCAGGCAGGCATGACGGGCTATGGGATGCCACGCCAGATCCTCTGATCAGCCCATGCTGCTTTGCTGCCTCCATCTTCAGCATCATTATCATCTTCCTCCTCCTCCTCTTTCCCCACCACCCTCTCCTCCTCCTCCTCCCCCTGCCCAGGGCTTTACCTCTGTCTGCAGTCTAGAACAACCCAGTGACTTTCCTGACCGTTCCCCTGTGAGACGATACCTCCCCCTCCATCTAGAGGGGAAGGAAGGGCCTCTGCCCTGAGTTCCCCTGCCCCTCTGTGCAGCCTGGAGCCTGTCTCCTCCACCCAGGGGGGTCACAGGCAGCACATGCTGCTGGAGACAGGATCCAGACACCCTCCCAAATTGTCCTTGGCCTGCAAAGACCTGAGCTTCCACATGGACCAAACCCTCTAGACTGATACTGGGACCAACTGAGGCTGCCCCACCCTGATCCCGGTCTTCGAAGCTACGTGCCAAAGCCATCTCTGCTAGGCAGCTTCTCCTTGCCCTGGCTTGGGGCTCTACTTGTTTGCTGAAGCACCAAAGCCACCACTCTCTCCCATTCCAGGCACAGGGCAGCCGCACTGCCGGGATGTCCCGACCCTAGGACCAAACCTCTTGTGGGCTCTTCCCAGTTGTTCTCATACTGGGGCAGCCAGTGACTATCTGGCCAGGTGCTCCCTGCTTTTCCTGTACTAGGCAACTACAATGGTGCCTTCTGCTTTGGGTGTTGGCGCAGTCCTGCCAGCCAGGTGCTGGGGGTGACATCTGCTCTTCTCCAAAGGATGTAGCCTTAAGGGCTTGGAAGAGTCACACTGATGTCTCCTGGTTCCTTCCAACCCCACGGGGTCAGAGCAGCTGTGGGCTGCTTGCGGGCAAAGCCATGTATTCTCCGTGCATGGCTGGGTAGTCTGGTGCTGTAGCAGGGCTGCCTCCCCAGCCCCCCACTACAGCTTCCTGGGTGCCTTATTATTCAGCCTCAACCCTGGTGCCTTAGCAGTTCCCCCGGGGAGCTGTCACCTCCCAGCTAGCAGCCATGCCCAGGGGCTGGGCTTGCTCTATGGGGTTGCCCCAGCCCGGAGCCATCACCTCTGCTGATTGCTGTACCTGTGGTGTTCTGCTGTGGGATGTGTTCCCAGGTCCCCAACAAGAATAAAGATCGCCCAAGCCTTGTTTATACCCCTGTATCTAGTGTGGTGTGGGAAGGGATGGGGACACTTGAGCAGCTTGCACAGGTCCTGACAGTGAGAGCTGGGGGCTGCCCTTCCCAAGGCCTGGCACTGCCCCATGGGCTGGGTGAACCAGAGACAGTGGCAGAGACCAGCTGGCTGCTGCACCGGCCCTTATGCCCCATCAGCCAGGCCTCTGCTGAGGGGTCTGCAAGAACCCCCGGCACTGCCAGGGACAGCTCCAGGATGGAGCGCTGCCCTGCAGATGTGTGCCAGGCCCATGGCAGCAGTACCTGTGGGGAGGAGGAAGGTGTGGGCAGGACCCTCGGGGATGGGGTGGGAGGGCAGTTCTGCTGGTACTAGTAGAGGACACTGCCCTAGAAGCTGCAGGTGAATGCGGGGCCTGCTTGGGGGCCCAGGAACAACCAAGGGGCACAGTCTGGGTGCTACAAGCCACAGCCCCTGCCTGGGTATCAGGCCAGGAGCCATGCATGGTGTGCTAAGGTTGCTTCTTCCAGCAGGTTGACACCACTGGACTGGGAAGGGATGGTGTAACCTGTCCCCAGTGAGACAGGCACTTAGTGCCCCTGAGCCTGGCTGGGGACAGGGGTCTGCTCCTCCAGGGGTTTCTGCCAGAGCCCAGCTCTGTTACTGTAAGGGCCGAGTGGCTGAGCTGATGTGGGCAGGTGGCTCCTGCTCCACACTTTGCCCTGTGGGGCGGGCAGCACCCAGGCAGACATGGGTCTCAGGTGGGGGCAGCAGGAGCAGCAGGCGGTGCTGCCCTTGGCCACGCTGGCATCGGGCTGCATGGGAATGTGCTGCTGCTGCAGCCAGGACAGCCCTGCCTCTGCAGCTCTAGGAGATGTGAGCAAAGGCCCTGCCACGGGCCTGGGGCACTGCAGTGGTGTTCCTGCAGCTGGGGGCACCCCCACTCCCACAACTGTCCCTGCACTGGAGCAACCTGCGCGCTGAAAGCAATCTGTTGCCAGGGCTTGGACCTGGGCCAGGGTTAGCTGATTGCAGCAGGACCTGGCTCCACGGCCAAGCAGGCAGCCCAGGGCCTTGTTCAGAGGCAGTGTGTTCAGGACATCCATGCAGCCTCAGCCCACGCCCTTGCTCTGGAGGGGGAAGCTGGGCCATCACTGCAGCTCGGGCCCTGCCCTGGCTGGGGTCTGCTCCCATCTGGGCTGGGGTCAGCAGTGGGGCATGAGGCCAACCTTGCACCAGTGACCACAGCCTGCTCCTTGCAAGCACTGTACAGCCCCTGCTCACCCCTGCAGCCCCTGGGCAGCTTGGGGGGCATGGCTGGCTCAGCCTGGTCCCTCCTCCCCACAGACACAGATTCATCTTCCCCCAGGCCAGCAGAGCCTTGTTCCCCAGAAGGGGGGAGCACAGGACCCCGGCCAGCCTGAGGGACTTGCCAGTAGTCCTCTGGGTGGTCCCATGGGCTGTGGTATCCCCAAGCCGCAGCAAGCACATCCTGACCCCCAGGCACATGTGTGGTCTCTGCTTTCCTGTTGGGGCTGCGCATGGCCCCAAGGCAAACAGCTATGCCAGTCCCCTCACCACACCCACACCTGGGCAAGGCCCTCACAGCAAGGGCAAGCGGCTGCCCCGATCCCTACATGGGGCAGGCCCTTCTCTGGGGAGCCTGTCTGGCACTGCCTGTGCTGCATGCTCCCCCTTCTGCTCAGCACCTGCCAGTGGGTCTGGAGCAGACATTGCTGTGCTGCTTGAAGCTCAGTGGGCCCAGGTGCCCAGCATGGTCTGGGCAGATGGGCATGGACCACCCCCAGAGCAAACACCTGCTGCCCAGGGGCTGCAGGCCCTAGCAATGACACCCAGGGTGTGTGTCGTGCTGCTGCCGTGGCCCTGTTGCATGGAGCTGCATGCTCGGTGTTTGCTGGCAGGTTTATAGATACCCTTTGCACTGCCCCAGCACTATGCCCTCTTGGAGGGTCTGCCCAGTATCTGACGGTGGCAGCTGATGACTGTACTGAAGGACGGTGCCCACCGGCTCCGGATCACGAACGTCAGGCACGCTGGGTGCTCAGGCCTGTCTAAAGGAGTCTCAGGCCTGTCCCGTAGGACACCAGGTAGTGGGAGCCCAGGTGTTGGTATCTTTGCAATTGTGGTCCGTGCTGCCCAGTGGCACTGGCAGAGAGGGACTGCAGTGCCCCGAATGCAGTTTCTCTCCTTGACCCGCTGCTGACAGCAAAGGCTGGAGCCCTGCAAATACAGGCTTGGCTGGAGCAGAGAGCCACCTCCTAGGGCAAATATTTACCTGCTCCTGGAGCTACTGTGTTGCCTTAACGACAGGTCTGTCTGATCAGACTCACTGCAGCCACCCGTCACTGGAGTCCCTGGCCAGCCCCAGTGGGGAGAGCCCACCCCCTGGGCTGTGAGAGCAGGGACAGTGCCACCCCGGGGCTGGGCACAGCGCCGATGCAGTGCTCAGCCCTGGAGAGCTCTTCTGGACCAGCTCCTGTCTAGCTAGCACTTCACCAGGCCAGAGGGGGTGTGACCCAAGCTAAACCCACCTTGGCCCTCTGCCCCTGCCAAGCACGCTGGACCAGGCACGGCTGCCTCTGCACCCCCACACCCTGCTCCTGCAGTCACCATCCACACGGGCACTAAGGACATGTACAGCAACCTTCCCCCCACCCAGCCCCACCGTTGCCCTGGCCACACCTGGCGCAGGTGCACCCCACAGCAGGAGGCACAGGATGGGTCAGGACCCAGGCAGGGAGGGCCTAGCCTGGCTGTGTCCCTCTCTTCCTTTCACTTCCCGAGTCCTGAATGACCCACGGATCCCAGACTCCTGTCCTAGATGCAGCCTGTGCTGCAGACTGAGGGAGCTGGGTGGGCATCCAGGTCCTGATGGGTCTACGCAGTGATGGTGCCTCTTGGCCAAGATCACATTGAAACCAGTGCAGCTGGGTGGGCAGCCCTTGTGCAGACACAGTGAGATCAGATTAAGGGGGTTCCCCAGGTGCCAGTCCATGGGGCATGAATGAGACCAGCCAAGGGCACCCCTGCCACAAGCCACAGGGTTTAGAAATGAGGGACAGCTCGTGTGTCCCAGCCCCCCCACAAGCAGAGCCGTGCTACGCCTGGACTGGCAATGCAGGGGTAACTGTGGGAGAGGAGATGCTCCCTGGGCTGCAGCAGCGAGACGGGCCCTGCCCCAGGCAGGCCCAGCCAGGCCTCAGTGCTGAAGTGGGGGGATGAGCTGGGGGTGGACCCGGCTGGGCAGCACAGGGGTACAGGGAAGCAGGGGGCTTGCAGCATGCTGGGCCTCCCCACGCACACCTCTCCCCGGGGGGACCACGGGGTGCTGAGGTATATGTTTGACCATAGCCTTGCTGGAAGGGCCAGCTGGCCCCTCTGGCTGCAGCCAGGGAGATGGCGGCGGGCACCGATACAGGAGCCATGGGCTCTGTGCAAAGCTGCTTCCCCTCCTCAGTGCGTCTGGAGACCCGGGAGCAGCAGCAGGGAGGTGGCACAAAGCGGTGAGTCATTTCCGCCATTCACGTAGTGGAAAAACGGTGTCAGGGGATGAGTGCAGGGGCGGGCTCACATCTGAGCACTGGAGCGTGTCGGGGGGGTGCAGAGCGGTCCATGTTCCTGTGGCTGGGCGCAGCCAAGTCTGCAGTGCTGTGTGCAGCTCTGCATGTGCCCCCCAGCCCAGGCTGCCTGGGGGTGGCCAGCTCTGCTCCCCCCTGCGCAGCCAAGCAGCAGCTCTTCCTCCCAGTGTGGAGCAGCACAGCAGGCCTGTCCCTCAGCTACGGGGTTTCCTCAGTGGTGGAGAGACAGCTCTGGAGTCCCCCGCGGTCCCACCCAGCACAGCATTGCTGCCCAGGCCAGAGGGGCACCGCTTCTGCCCACCAGTCCGGGCCAGGCTGCGGTGGCCGCGGCTTTGGGGCCCGCTGGTGCTCAGGCTCCTAAGCTGGATGCAGTTTGGATGGGGAAGATGCAAAGGGTTTGCAGGCACATGGAGGCTTCGTGGGACCCTCTGGCAGCGCCTTGTGCCAGACGCAGGCGTTGGCCTGCATGGCTCCACCAGTCTGGCCTGCTCACAGGAAAGCCAAGCAGCAGGGCAGGCCCATGCTGGGGTGTGCGCAGGGGCACAGCAGCCCTCCCCGGGGTTTCTGTGGGGACTCTCCGGGGTGCAGCATGAGCCTTTGGCCTCCTGCTGGTCACCTCGTGACAGCTACAGGAGTCAGCGGAGAGCCTGACAGGGCAAGACGAACTAAAGTGCTGAGAGGAATCCCAAGCCCGACGAGAGACCACAGGGCGAGGGGCAGGCAGGGCGTTACAGACCAGGCGTGCAAGCACCCGCAAGGTCCTGACTTCAGAAGGAGCCGCATGCTTGTGCGCAGTCCGTGCACCGCTCCCATGGGGTTTGGCAGAGCTGCTCCCACGATGGCCGGGGGCCAGCGAGGCTCTGAGGTCCATGCGGCAGCAAGGGCAATGGGAGGTGTCAGGGCTGTGAGGAGCCTGCTTCTGTCCCGCGGAGGGGAGCTGCACAGCCGTAATGCCACTGCAGTGACGGGC
Organism: Alligator sinensis; assembly: GCF_000455745.1. Taxonomy (NCBI): domain Eukaryota; kingdom Metazoa; phylum Chordata; order Crocodylia; family Alligatoridae; genus Alligator; species Alligator sinensis. Next base: position 1,374,249 of record NW_005842389.1, read on the forward strand.
AGAGCCCTGCGCCAGAGAGGAACCGGGCAATGCCTCTGCTTCGCATCTGAGCCTGGCAGAGGTGCGCGGGCAGGAGCCCTCCCACCCCATCCTGTCCCTCTCTGCTGTCTGGGACATATGAACCCTGCTTCCCTCTGAGGGACGGGCACACGGGCAGGACAGGGGGAAGGGGTCTCGGGCAGGGGTCTTGCCAGGGAGGGAGACAGCCTGGAAACAGCCCCTTACAGCGAGAGCTCACCTGATCACCGGCTTGAAGGGCTGACACCGCCCCGCGACCTTCCTGCGAGCTGGCCAACAAGGGGGGACAAGAGAGCGGGGCCAGACAGAGACCAGCCGGGTTCAAGGGACCTGCTGCTGCGCCCTGGGCTCAGCTCAGACCCCGTCACTCGGGACCAGCCCTCCTGCCTCGACCTGCCCTTTGAAGGAGCGAGTTGCCGCAGCTTCGCCTGGGCGGGACCTTCCCCTCCCGCAGCGCAGCCGGGCGTCGCGGCCTGGCTCCAGCGCAGCCCTGCCCCAGCTCGGGGCAGCACCCACCCCTCCACCGCCGGGTGATTTGGGGAAGGACTTTTACGAGGCGTCACCCAGAACCGGATTCCCAGGCCTCGGCTCTGCTCGGTCGCTGGAGCAGGCATCAGGGCTGCCAGCCCTGCAGCATCGCCCGGGAACGAGAGAGAAATCTCCAGACCCACGAGAGGCACCTGGGAGATAATGCGGGGGCATTCGTGAAAATAAATATTAAATGTCGAACCCGATTTGTACACGGGCGGGTTTTTTAAATGCAACAGCCACGTGTCTTTGCCTTCCCGACGTCAAGTTGTAAGGGCGGCCGCTCAGTCATTCGTGTCATTACGATGCAAGACAGTTGGCAGCCCCAGCTGGCACAGCCAGAGCGCGTGGGCTCCGCATTGCCAGCCCAGCCCCCAGGCTGTCAGCCGGGGGTGTCGAAGCTACGCCCGGAGCCGTGTCGCCTGCCCGCACTGCCGCCGTGGGCCCGGGGTGGACCGCACGTGGCACACGTGGGCCCGTCTAGCCTGCGCCCAGCTCGGACGGTGCTGCAGCGCTGCGGGGCAAGGGGACCTGGGGGGGGTGCAGCTGCACCCAGGCCTGGACCCACTTGACCCTGGGGTCAGTGCACGGGGCGAGCCCTGGCGCGAGCGCA
>NW_005842389.1:1375778-1380179 GCF_000455745.1 Alligator sinensis
TGGCGACGCCCCGGGAGGTGCAGGAGCCGCCGCGGCCCCTCGGCCGCCGCCGCAAGCCCGAGACCATCCGCCTAATCGGCAAGGACCTCGTCCGCGACCTCATGTAAGGCCGCCCCGCCAGGTTCCCCTCGGGTGCTTCACTTCCCGCCTCGAGCTGCCGCCGCTGTGATGTCCCTGCCCCGTCTCCCCCACGCCCACGCGTGGCTTCGTTTCATGGGAGGTGAAAGGAGCTCGGCGCGTCCACGAGCGGTTGTGGGTCCCGACCATCCGCCTAATCGGCAAGGACCTCGTCCGCGACCTCATGTAAGGCCGCCCCGCCAGGTTCCCCTCGGGTGCTTCACTTCCCGCCTCGAGCTGCCGCCGCTGTGATGTCCCTGCCCCGTCTCCCCCACGCCCACGCGTGGCTTCGTTTCATGGGAGGTGAAAGGAGCTCGGCGCGTCCACGAGCGGTTGTGGGTCCCAGGGGCTGCGGTTGGTCCGTTCCCGCCCTGGGCCGCGGGGAGGTGCTGTCGGGAGGTGCTGAGCGGGTGCCCGGCCCTCCTGCAGATCCGGCCGGGCTCCCTAATGCTGAGGCAGCCCCGGCGGGAGAGCTAATGCCGGCGCTGTTACTACGAACCCTTCTGTAAAGCGTCCTGGGATCCCATCCAGCGACGCTGCGGCTGCAGTGGTTGTTCGGCGAGTATCTATGAAACGCCGGGCGAACGCGTGGTTGAAAGGTGACACATGCACATAAAATTAGTAATAACCTACTCAGCCCATCATGCGGACTCTCTGAGAAGGGCTCGGCGCTGTCTTTCTAAACCACACGCGCGTCCCCAGGTGTCCGAGTCATTTGTGCCTCGTGACCTCTGAGGGGAGCGGGCCCAGAGTGTTATCCCCGTGTTCGGCTGGGGAAATGGGGGCGCGGGGAGCCTCGGTGACTGTCCCCACGGGACCCAGCCCGTCAGTGGAGAGTGGGAGCCACGACTGACTGGTCCCTGGCCCCTTGTCCTGGGCTCCTGCAGAGCCGCGCTGCCTCCTGCGCAGACACGAGTATCGTTAGGGTCCGTGGAGGGAGCGACGGGGTCCTGGTTTTGCCTGTAGTGCAGCATACGCTGGGCTTCTTGGTTAGGACAGCAGCCTGGTTTTCCCATGGAAAACCACACCGTACACTTTGCAGTCTTAACAAACCACAATGCAGTTGTCATCATTTGTATTACCACAGTCCTTAGGCATCCGCGTCCAGGGCAGGGCCCCGTAGTGTCAGCCTCACACCAGCGCAGGACACGAAGGCACTGGGCTAGGGAGACGACGAGAGACAACAGGTGCCTACAGGCCAACAAGGGGTACAAGGAAACAAGCGGTCCATAGGAGGGTCTGGTTAGAAAGTTAAGGTTGTTAGGGACCTCAGGAGGTCACCTCTGCTCAAAGCAGGACCAGCCCCCACTAGATCATCCCAGCCAAAGCTTTGTCTAGCCGGGTTTTGATGGAGCTTCCACCTCTGGGACAGGGCTCAGCTGTTGGACAGTGCGCAGCATCAGTGACAGCAGGCGGTGAAGATCATCATGTTGTGCTGAAACCATGGGGTGTGGTGACCCCAGGGTGACGGGAGAGCTACCTTTGGAAGAAAACTCTGAATGTTGCTTTTGTCTCCGGAGCATTTGACCACATTTTTCCAAGGGCTGGATCATTCCATGGTTTTTGTGTTGTGACCCAGTAATGTCCTTGATATTTAGGGACCTCTCTGCAGGCTCCTGCTCTTGCTGTGACCTTGAGCTGCTCTGAGAAGGAAAGCTGAGCCACGAGGCAGGTATCCGCAAGTCGGGCCTGGCTTAGCTTAGTGCATGGCAGCCTGGTGCTCGTCTCCCTGGGGTTTCTTTTTGTCCTCTCACAGGCCTGAGGAACTTTCTGTGAAGCACCATTTACCACTGTCCACATTACTGAGGCTGGGCACTTCCTGTGTTCATCCCTGCTGACTCCTCACAGTCTTGCTGGGGCTCCCATAACCCCTGTCTTAGGTTGCCCAGCAGGATCCATGCTCCAGGCAGGAAGAGGGGCAGTTTCCAGGCTGACACCTGGTTCAGGGAGGGGAGACACCATGCCATTGACTCAGACTCTCTCCATGCCTGTCTTCCTGTTCCCCAGTGTGCCAGCAGAGAGACCGTCAGGGCAGTGTCTCATCCTGAGCCGAGAGGAATTCCAGCGCATTAAGGAATCATCCCGGGTCCTGACCAAGGAGGAGCGTGAGGCCAAAGTGGCAGCCCTCAAAGCAGAGAAGGACACCATAACAGTAGGAGCCTCCTTTTGCTTTCCCTGTGCTAGCTGGTTTCTAGGCAGGGTCCAAGGTGTGGTTTGAAGTGGTGGCCCTTTGCCAGGGCTGAACTGGTGGGTACAGGACCAGTGGGTGGGTGCAGGACCAGTGGGTGGGTAGAGGAACTGGGAGCCCCCATGGAAGGCATACCGCAGCGCCACACGTGTCCCAGGGAGATGTCCTTAGCGTGGGCTATGCAGACAGTGCCTACCAGAGGACATCTGAGCTGGAAAGCAGAGCATGGAACAGCTGTGATGGCGGTGGCCCTCTTGAGACCCTCCCCACCTCCCCAAGCCTCAGCCTGGCTCCAGTTCCTGCTGTCTCAGGTGCAGCAGGATTAAAGTGTCTCACTCAGGAGCTGGGCTGCCTCCTGCAGCAGCCTCTGGCCAGGCCCATTCCCCAAAATCCAGTCAGCCCCAGGCCAGTGTGACAGGATGCTGCTGGTCCAGGCGATGTGGGCTCCTTGAAGCTTGGGCTGTAATGCTAATCCAGCCAGGCTCCCTGAGTTCCACAGTCTTCTTGCAGCCTGCTTCTCTCCTCCAGGCTGCAGTAACTGAGCGCAAGAAGGCCATGAAGCAGAAGTTGATTCAGAAGCAGAAGGAAAAGCTGGGTGACGTGGAGAAGGAGGCCCAAGAGCGATCTCAGTACCTGCTGCAGCGAGCCAATAGGATGCGCTTGGAGCAGGAGGATGAGATCAAGGAGCTCAGCAAGGTGGGTCACAGGCACTCTGCTGTCCAGCCTGCTCTCTCACCTGCCCATCTCCCTCTGCTGCCCCTTTGTCCCAAGGCTCCAAGTGAAAGGCAGGTCACTGGTGCACCTGCTTCCGTGGGGTTTGGGGATGGGCTTAACCAGAGCAAGCAGGGCATGGACCATGGGCACATGCAACGCTGCCTTGGATGGATTCTGGTACAGAGGGGAGCTGGGGGAGGAGTCTCCTTAGCCCAGGGCTTTCACTCTCCACAAAGGGCCCTGTAGTGATGGTACAATCATGACACACCTGCCAGGAACTGGGCTTTGTAGATCCCCTCCCAGCTCATTGCGGAGGGGGTCACTCACCAGTGAGGGCTACAGTCACTCCAGTCCCAGCTGGATCAGGACTGCCCAGCTCCAGGCCCAGACTTCTTAACCTAATTCCCACCCCTGAGCCCTACACTCCCTTTTGTTCTCAGTGGAGTTGTGCAGACACAAAGAAAAAGGGTAAGTGACTTCCCCAAGGGCACATACAAAGTCAGTGGCAGAGCCAGGAATAAGTCTGACCTCTGCTCACCACTGGAGTCCTAATGGCCCTGTGTCTCTTCCTCCCTACCCCCTCCTTGCTCCAAGTCTGGGTCTCTTCTGTCACTGAGTGCATCACAGACTAGGCTGGCTCTCTGCCCCTGCAGCTGATCCTGAATACAAAGTGCCACGCCATTCGTGATGCCCAGATCTTGGAGAAACAGCTGATTGGGAAAGAACTGGAGGATGAGGAGAAGCGCCTGGCCCAGATGATGGAAGTGGAGTGTCAGAAAGCCAATCAGGTGCAGGAGGAGCTGGAGCAGAAGAGGAAGCAGGAGCTGATCCGGTGAGTGGGAAGGCCCTGCCCCACTGCTGCCAGGCAGGGGTTTCCTACACCGTGCTGTGCACAGGCTGTGTGGCCTCATGCAGCACTTCACATGGAGGCAGAAACAGGCACCTCCAGGGTCAGCTTCACCTATTTGGCCATTAGAGGGTAGCTTGGGAACAGGCCCTTCAGTCCAGCTGGCCTTGCAGGGGTCCTGCTGGCAGTGGTGACTAGAACCAGCAGGGAGCCATGTGCATAACTTCTTGTGTCTCACCCCCAGGGGGAGGCGCCAGCTGGTTGAGCAGATAGAGAAGAACCAAGAGCAGAGGGCCTTGAAGGCTGAACAGCAAGCCCAGGAGGCCCAGGAGATGCTGGATAGCCTGAAGCAGCTGCAGATGGAAGAGCTGAGGGTATGGACAGCACAGGCTTGGAAGGGGAGGGTTCGTTCTACCATTCCATCAATGTGGGCCTGGGCTCACCCTAATTGACACATGGAGCTGCACTGCTGTAAGCCCAGCATGCCCAAAAGCAGAATCATATCTCTAGTCCTCAGAGTCCCATGAGTGCCATG
>NW_005842389.1:1380210-1416604 GCF_000455745.1 Alligator sinensis
GTGGTCTGGCAGGTTCACACTGGGCATAGCACCATCGTGCGTCAGGAAGCTGCCGAGGAAAAAGAAACAGAACAAGGATCCATGCTGGGTTGTCCCCCGGCCTCTGTCTCAGTCCCACCCACTTGTACCTTCCTCAGGAACTGGAACAGAGGCAGGAGCAGCAAAAGAAAATCCAGGCTGAGATTAAACATATCAATGATGAAAACCAGAAGCGCAAGGAGCAGCAGCTGGAGCAGGAGAGGCTGGCTGATCAGCGGGTGCTGGAGTACCAGAAGCAGAAAATGGTATGGTGCAGGGACAGGGGCCTGCAGAGCCTGAGTAGTGGCTGGAACAACCTCTGGTTTCAGTATCTCTGGGCCTAGAGGAGAACACAAGAGAGCCCTGTGTGCTGATGTGCGTAGGCAGCACATACCTCTGTATAGAGCAGGGATTCTGCTCCAGGACCTTTGTCCAGTGGAGAGCAAAGGCAGGGTGTGTCGGGGGGAGAGGGTCTCTTTTTGCCAGCTCCTGCAAGGAGTCAGACAAGGGTGTGTAAGTGTGCATGTGGGGCTCGGCACAGTGTGATCGGTGCGTGCAAACATGGCATGTGCATATAACACCATGTGCATGCACATTGCACATATGAAGGCTGTATAGGCAAGTATGTGACACTGAGCACTGCACTCAGGAACCTACATGTGAATGCTGTACAGGTGGATGTGACACAACACTGCACACAGGAGCAGTGCGTGTGAGTGCTGGGCACGTGTGTTTGACACTGAACACTGCACGTAAGAGCACTGCATATATGCATGTGTAACACTGTGTGAATACTCTGTGTGCCAGTGTGTGAACCCTGCATACATATGTTAATGCTGCACATGGTTATGTGTGGCTGCTGGGGACATGTGCATATGACACGGCCTGTGTGTGAATGCTGTGCATGCATGAGTAACACAGCATATGCACATGTGTGATGCAATGATGGCTCTGCCCATGTGTGCTGGTGCTTTGGAGGGGTCAGTTGCTCAGGGTGGTCCAACAGCTCATGGATCTGGGCTGTGTTGTGTTTAGGCACGGGAAGCAGAATTCGAGGCTGAGCAAGAGAAGACCCGTCGGGAGAAGGAGATGGAAACGGCCCGCCTGAGGGCCTTACAGGAAAGGGCCTGGGACCACCAAGCAGAAAAGGTAATACACTTGGCAGCACCTGCCCCTCATTCCCTCCCAGCCTCTCTGGCAGCTGGGTACCCAGCAGAGCAGGAGGGAATTGCACCAAGGCACCCAGTGGGAATAATGGGGATGCTTCCTCCCGAGCCTAGGTGGAGGCAGAGCAGACTGAGACCTGGCTGGAACCCGAGGGGTGAACAGGACATGGGTGGGGTATATGACAGCCTGACCTCATGGTGAGGACATTAGATCTCCAAGGCAGGCAGCAATCCCTGGGCTTGAGCCAACGAGCTCCAGTGAGCCCTTAGGTCCAGTGAGAGGATGGAGAGGACAAGCAGGGGGCAAGAAACTCGCTGTGTTTCTTTTACAAGAGGTGAGTGGCTGAGAGTCCCACTTCAGCTCCCCAGAGCAAACAGCTTCTCTGGTGCCCAGGTGCAGCCTTCTCTCTTGCAGTGTCTGTGGCCTGTCAGCTCTCCTGCCAGGATCAGTGCAAGTTCCTCACTCCACTGGCACTGCTGTGAGGGGCAGGGTAGTTCACTAAGGCTTGTGGGGAGATGAGGGAGCCGTTGGTAAATCTGTCCTGCTGCTTTGTTGAGCCAGTGCGATGCAAAGCAGCCTTCCCTTGCTTGGCCCTGCACAGAGAGGCAGGTGAGGATATCTTGCCCTTGCCGTTTCTCCCAGAAAGAGCCAAGGAGCTTCATGTGAGCCCTTCTGGGATCTCCCAGTGTGAATGGAGAATCCCCAAACTCCCGAGGATTGAAGGTCCTGACAAGGTCTTTTGTGGATGTCCTTCTAAGCAGAGAATCCATGTGCCAGAAGACCATCCTTGTGCACAGCCCTGACAGCAGGCACAGTCTCCAGGCCACCTTCTTTGCTGAGTAGTGATGCCCCTCACCCTGCCCAACAAAGCGGGCCAGGCTAGGAATGACTAGCTAAGGCAGGTCACTCTTGCAGGCCTGACAGACTTACCCCTGGACTGTGACAGGGCAAGGGCCCTCCGCTGTGCTATTCCTGAGAGGCCAGCTCCAAAGCGTAGCCAGGCCTGGCTGCTGGTGGGGAGGGGGGCTTGGAGGTAGGAGACGGGCGTGCTGGAGAGTCAGGGCAGAACCAGGGCTGTCTGCACTCCCAAGAAAATGGAACCTGCTGTGCTGCCCAGCTCTCGGTGCCCTGTGTACCTAGCTGCCTGCCCCACACAGGGTCAGCAGCGGAGAGGAAGGATGGTCGAGTCCTGCCACCAGTTGCTGGCCCTGAGGCCTGCCTTGCTCCTTGGCTGGCAGCTGCAGGTCCTGTGAGCTCTAGGACTGCTGTGTGGCAGCATCCGCCCCCCCACAAGATGACACTCGCCCAGCTCATGTGTCCCTGTAGCTTGACCCAGCTCAGCTCAGTTCGCATGTAACATGGTGTCTGCAGCTTCTGACACTGCTGGCTCCACCCAGGCTCTGCAGCTCAGCTGGGTTTTTCCTGCTTTGCCATGGAAGCCAGCACTGCACACGGAGCAGGAGGTGGTGGAAAGCCCATTCAACTCTATGTAGCCCTAGAGAAGCCAGGCAAAGGCAGCCCTAGGGTCTTAGGCTAACTCCCCAGTGGGGAGTAGGGACAGCATCTCGGCCTAGCTCCTTGCTGCTTCCCTCCCGGCAGGATGAGCTCAGGGCCAAGCGGAACCAGGAAGCCAAGGACCGTGAATGGCGCCAAAAGGAGAAGGAGGCCGCACAGAAGAAGGCAGAGATGGAAGCCATGCTGAAGCAGGGCTTGCTGGAGCAGATTGCTCAGAAGGAGCGTAGGCTGGCTGTGCAGGTGCAGCGGGACCGCAGCGAGTTTGAGAGGATACTCAGGTAGCATAAAGCATGCAGTGTAGCCCCAACAAGGCAGCAGGGTCACAGGCACTGAAGAGTGTGCCTGTGGGGGCTGGGGCACAGGGCTTTTCCCAGTGGTTGGGACTGGGGCTGGGAGTTTTCCCAATGGTCAAGGGTCTAGAGACAGGGACTGGCTGGGTAGGCAAGTCCTGTCCCCTACAGTCACTGTCAGCAAGCTGGGATGTATGCAATAAGGACCTGAGAGCCCTGGACAGATCCAGCACTGAAGGGGTCTGGAGAGGTGAGCAGGTGCAAGGAGCCTTTGGCCTGACAGCCTCCCTCTGCTCAGCGCTACAGTGCTCTGAGGCCTCTTAGACCATGTATTCTTTCTCAGTGCCTGTGGTTGGGGGCTGCCTGGTCACAGGCTTTGCCCTATCTCTGTTGAGTCCTTCCTCCTGATTGGGGCAAGGAGCACTGGGGGAAGCAGTTCTGTCTCCACAATCCAGGCTTTGGGGGCTATAGGAAATTGTTCTCTCGGGCTGCTTTGCCCTGCAGCAGTGGGAGCACAGGGCCAAAGCCAGGTGCTCACTCAGACTGTGCTCAGACCTTGGCCTGAACTGGGTCCCTGCCCCAACAAGGACCCTGCCAACTGATCTGGTGCATCAGGCCTGCCCTCTGCAGCTCTGGCTGAGCTTGCGGGGCACAAGCTACAGTGGAGACTCCATATTGGGCAGATGCATTACCTTGTGTCTGCGGGAGGGGAGGCAAAGCTACCCCTGGCAGGATGGTCATCATCCTGCCAGCCTGCAGCTGGAGAGGACAGGCAGTGCCCATGCACGGGGCTGGGCTGGACCCTGTCACCAGTCCTGTCATCTCCCACAGAGAGCAGCAGGAGCTGATAGAGAAGGAGCAGAAGCAGCAGGAGGAGAGGGCAGCCCAGCGGCTGATGCATGCGAGTGAGTTGCGGTGTCAGGTGCATGAGCATCAGCAGAAGCTTGTGCAGGAGAGAGCCATCATCTTTGAGGAGGGCCAGCAGCTGAAGGAGGAGGCGCGCCAGTGCAGTGAACGCATTGCAGAGCTCAAGAGGCAGAGGATGGAGGAGCTCAGGTCAGGGCCTGGACTGTGGAAGCTCTGAGGGTTGCTGATTCTGCACAGCTCATGCTGTCTGTCCCTTTCCTGCCCCTTCACCATGTCTTGGGGCAGGCTGAGGCTCTGAAACTTGCTGGGTGGTGCTGGAGTAGGGCAGTGGGCCCAGGCCATGGGTTGGGGAGGGCCGGGCAGCTGCAACAAGGCTGGTCCAGGCGTGGTGAGAGCTGGTTAGAAGGGCCAGAGGCAGTTCACTTTGCTGTGTGCTGCCCTGAGCTTCCCTTCCTGCCGCTTGCTCTGAGCCTCCTTTCTGCCCTGCACACTCCCATGCTCACTGGGGGCTGGGTCTTCCTGTGGGAGAAAAGCTGGAAGCTGGGATCAACCATTGCCTTCTGGCCTGTGTTGTGATCATAAAGCTGCCTTCAGGCAGCAGGGCCCTGGGGAGAGGTTGGAAGGGTAAGCTTCAATATTTCAGGAAGGAGCCAGTTTCACTGAGTTAGCCTGGGGGCTGAGGTGCCAGATGTGTTGCTGGGCCCCTCCTAGCTGGCTCTGGGCCCTGGTGTAGCTGGAGATCCAATGGTGGGTGGCCCCATACTGTGTCCTGCTCCATGGCAGTGGTCTGGGTCTCTTACCAGGTTTTTTTTCTGTTTCCAGAGCCACTGGCCTCCCTGAGAAGTACTATGTGCAAGTGGAGCGTAAGGCCTTTATGAATCCAGCCTCCAAGTGCTGAGGGTCTCCACGCACTGCCCAGCCTACTCTGGTCTGGCCCAGACTTGGAGGGGGTCGCATGTGGCCTCCCCCCAGCCTAGATTGTCTATTTTGTTAGTTCACAGTGTTTATGAATAAAGCTATTTCTGGAGCTGGCCATTTCCACCACTGTCACTCACCTGAGCCAGCCTGGCGTGCAGAGCGGGGAGCCACCTGGGACCTCTGCTGCTCAGCACTGCAGTGTGTCCTGGTGGATGGAGTCTAGGTTCTGGGCCACTCATGCTCCCCAGGATGGGGGTCTGACAGTATGTTCATGTCTGCAAAAGCAGACAGTCTGTCTCTCCATGTCCACAGAGAGTCCCGTGTCCTAGCTCTGCCAGACTCCTGGGTGTCTGCTGGGTAAGGCCCAGGGGGATTGTTTCCCTGGGCCAAGGTCCATAGATGTGCATCAGTGTAGATGTTAGCTTCCTTGGTGCTTGGGGCAGGGCCAGAGCGGCCAGTCCCTGGTGATAGGGAGCACCCTGCCCAGCTCCCCATCCTGCTTCCCCCTCCCCACTGACATCATGTCCTGCATGAAGAAGCTGCTGGTGCCCATCAGGCAGCCTTAGCTCTGGAGAGGAAGTAGATCAGAACCGCTCCCCTAGAACCATTGCAGCGCTGGGGGCTCTGCCATGCCTTGGTTGTGAGCATGAGGCTCTCATTTCTGCTCCTTATGTTCAGCACCACCAGTGATTGTCACAACACATGCTGGGCTGACAGCACCCGTAGGCTGGCTCTCCTGCTGTAGCTGTCCCTCGTGGAGGTGCTGATAGCGGCAGTGCAGTCAGGGCTGCTGCAGGTTTTCCTTTGCAGTCTGCTGCTTTGGTTCTGTCCTAGAAGCTGTCCTAGAAAGAACCCGCAGTGGCTGTTGAGGATGGTGAGGACTGCCCTCATGGACCCTCTGGGTGTCAGGGCAGTAAGCTGTGGCTGGGGACCAAGCATCCTAAATGCTGAGGAATCCTGGAGCATGGCTGGGAGCTGGGGTAGCTCTCACACCAGCCCTTTAGAGCAGCTAAGCACATCCTCAGTGGCAACTTGGGGCATGGGTGCACGCAGAGTGCATTCTGTTGGCATCAGGGACTGCTGCTCTGGGCTGCAGGCTCCACCCTGGATGCAGCCAGGCACCAGCTTGTTTCTCTTGCTCTGCGGTGAGCTGATTCCCAGGTGCTGACACAAGCTGGGCAGTGCAGTCATCCCAGTCCAATGTCAGCACTGTGGGGCTGTGAGATAGCTGAAGCTAAGGGGAAACCCAGTTTTCCCACCCTCTGGAGTAGCAGCATTCCCCCAGAGGGGCAGGCCTTTGTAGCAGGGGCCCTGCCCATGTGCAGTTCACCTGTGGGAGTGGGACTGCCTTCAGAGAAGCCGTGTGTGGGGAGGAGGGGGTGGCGGGCTGGACTCTGAGGAATTTGGCCAGAGGGAACAAAGCCAGGCAGCGCCTGCCAGCGTGGACTATGGGGCCTGGGGCTAAATGTCCCTTGGGCCAGCTAGGGCAATGTGGGATGGGGTTTCCAAACCCTTGTGGAGCCCATGCCCCTGTTGGCTTCCCCCATCGCTATCCCTTGGAGTACTGCCAGCCCAGAGCAGGCGTGAGGTTGGAGCTCTGGAGAGGGCACGAGTGAGCTCCCAGAGGCTCCAGGCAGTGCTGGTCCTGGGGTCCACAGGCAGCAGGGCTACGAGCTCCCATTCCTGTGACTATGGCCAGGAAATGTGGCAGAGAGGCCCAGTGCCACAGCCTGCCAGGCCCTGGGGCAGAAGCAGCGCACACAGGCCCTGCATCCTGAGATCCAAATGCAGCAGCTTGGTGGGTGCCCAGCCAGAACGGGCCACAGAGCCCATGCATTTCTCGGCACAAAGAAATTTTCGGCAGGTGCATTTCTCGGCACAAAGAAGTGTCCTGCGGCCCGCCAGGCAGCAGCTCTAGGAGTGCAGGATGCTGCACGCCCCGCCATATCCATGGGGTGACATTTTACAGTGGCTAGAGCTGTGCCTATGGGAGATGACGGGCAAGTGGTCTGTGTGGAAGAGGAGGTGGCACCACCTGAGGAACACAACTGTGGGCGCGTGGGCGACAGTGTTGCCCACGCACCGGGTGACCACGATGAGCGTGAGGCACTTAGATCCTGGGGCCACGGAGACGTGTCTGATGCAGGCCTGTGCGGATGGAAAGTCGCACCCTTTTCAAAGAGGGGGAAGGACTCAGCACTGGGGACCAGCTGGTTCAGTGAACCTGCTCCATGGATGGATCTAGGTTTGAAACGGGGGGTGCAGCTGGTGAGGTGTGTCACCACGTATGGAACGGCACACACTGCTCTCCAGTTAAACCTAAACTAGAAGCTGTACTGATAGGCTAGGGGCTTGGGGCTGGCTTATTCAGTTTAAGATTGAAGCAAAAACAAATAGTACTTCATTGGAAAGAGGTCAAAACAGCCTGCAGGGCTGTGAAATAGGAGCTTCGCTGCCAGGAGCAGGGACCAGGCAGCAGCACAGCAGAACAAAGGTTGGCTCGATCGGTGGGACATCAAGACCATTCAGAAAGGAAAGCGGCTCTTCGACACCTGTGAAATGAAGAGTTTAGAAGGGATCGGGGAGATGAAGTGAAGTGACACTCTCGGCGCTGCTGGGCTAGAACTGCCAGGCGGCTGGTTTAAACTTGGGGTGGAGCAGGAAGCACAGGGAGGTGCATGTGCACCTGTGCTCCCCCCAGACCCACCTCTGAACTGCTTCATCTGTCTACTCCTATCCTGCAAGGAGGGAAGCGAGCTCCCCGGGGGTTTTACTCCTGAATGCAACAAGGCAATGACTGCAATCTGGCTTCTCCTGCAGCACTGGAGCAGACAGACGGAGCAGTGGCACCGGACTCTGCTGCCCCAGGTCTTCTGTCCTTGCCCCAAGTGGAGGAGCACCCCCAGCTCACTTGGAAGCGGTGAACAAGGTGGACCTAGTGGTCTAAGGGCGTCAGAGGTGCAAGCTGTGCTTTGAGGCTGAGCTGGCTAGCCTGGCTGCAGGGTGATTTCCTGGAGGGCTCAGGGCAGGTGCACAGGCAGGTGCACAGGCAGGGCAGGTGCTCAGGGCAGAGAAGGCACAGGCTGGCCAGCTCACTGCTGAGCTCAGGGCCCCAAAACTGTTACGTATCTCAAGCAGCAAGAGCCTTGTGGTGAGATGCTGGCAGCTGCACCCCAAGGTGAACCTGGAGCTGGTGGGCATGCAGCAGGGGAGCTGCCACAACTGGCACAGGCTTCAGCCCAGAGCCTCTCCAGCTTCTACACCAGCCCCTCCCCAGCCAGCCAGGGTCACTGCCAGATAATTAACCACTGACGAGGATGTGCCTAGCACAGGCCCGGCCCACCGAGGGGTAATGTGCAACACAGGTCAGTGACCAGAGCAGCAGGTGACCCAAGGAGAGGTAACAATCACGTAGGCAGAGGCAGAGGCAGCGCCACTCATCTCACCCAGCCTGCGCATCACAACCAGGGAAACCACAGACTCAGGCCGTGCCCTGTGCCCCAGGCAAGAGCTGTGGCCGAGCTGGGCCTGGCTGTGTCCCTTGGACTGGGAGCTAAGGCAGGCCCTGCTGTCGCACCCAGGCTGGCGCTTTCCTGGGCTGGCAGGGGCTGCAGTACATGGTTTGCTGGGGCCATCCTGCGTGGCACATGGCACAACTGGGGCTCTGGAGCCAGGGCCCTGCCCCCTGGGGCTTCTCCTTGGGGGGCATCTTCAGCTGCCTGTAAAATCAAGGCTGTGACGGGAGGGCCCAGCCTTGGGCGTGATGAACTTGGCTCCCCCTGCCCAGGGGGGCTCCAGCTTGGGTCAGATCCAGGGGGTGAGTCCCTGAGCTGGATGAGGGGGTGTGCTCAGGGGGGAAAGGGGTCCTACTGTGGCGGGGCAGAGACCGCTGGTCAGTGGCAGGCCACTGCACTGGGCTCCAGCCCGGCCCGGGCCCCCAGCCACTGTCGGGCTGGCTTTACATAAAACCCTGTGCACTGGGGCTTGGTGAGGTGGCAGTGGGGCCACGGGGCTGGCACAGCACCCCACATGCAGCCCAGCACCACCAGGCAGAGCAGGGAGTACAAGTCCCTGGCAGGGCTGTCTTGGTCGCTTCTTGGCCCCGGCTCCTAGGCAAAGCCATCCTGTCTCCCTCCAGTCAGGTCCTGCACCAGCTGGGCCCCCCCACCTGCCCCCTTGGTAACGAGGCAGAGCGCCACCGAGCCCAGGCCAGCTGCAGCCCCGTGCCCCCAGGGCAAGGCAGGGGCTCAGCTACATCCACCCCGCCTCGCCGGGCTCAGGGCAAGAGCTTCAGCCTTGGTGCAGGCAGGGGTCCGTGGATGCCACAGACTGGCTGACCCTTCACCCAGGTGCTGGGGCTCACCCGGGCTGCGGGGGGGAGGGGAGCAGCCTCCTCCAGTGACCATTTAAACACTGACATGCAGCAGTGCCCCTGGCACCCCCCCCCGCCAAGCCAGCACCTCTCGGTGCAGAATAATCACAGGGGAGGGAGGCCCCACACTGATACTGAGCTGGTGCCTAATTACCAGGGAGGGGCCGAGGCTCAGCCCTTGCTCATGGCTTGGCGGCTGCTCTCTCACCACCCCACTCACCCCACAGGCATCTTCCCGCTGGGAGAAGCGCCCAACCCAGCATGTAAAAGCAGCCCCGAGCACGGCTGCTCTGTCTGGTGTGAGCCTCCTCTGGTCGCACGCGCCCTGCCCTGCCTTGCTCCAGCTCCAGTCCAGCTGTGCCACGAGAGGCTGTGGGATCATGGCCCAGCAAAGTGCTGCCCTGCTCCTGCTCCTGTGTCTCCTGCCAGGTAGACCCCTCCTGGAAACCCTCCTGCCACCCCGCAGGCGAGGCAGTGGGTCCTGACCGCTGCACATTGCAAGGGGCCGGGGGGCTGGGCCAGCCGCTTCCCCAGCTGTGAGTTGCAGGGTGGGAGCCACCAGGGAACATGGCATTAAGCCCCCTCCGGCTGAGCCTGGCCCTGGGCCCAACCAACCCCTGGCACTGCCTGCCCGAGCGGTAGCGAACACCTGCTGCTCCCGTGTGCCATGGGCAGGACCTGCCAGGGCTCCTGGGGCTGGGCACCCCCTGACCAGGGCAGGGCAGGGCAGAGGTCTGTGTGTGGGCACTGGTGGGCTCCTGCCGCCCCTCATGCAGGCTGCCCAGGCTCGAATGTCTGTCCTGCCCAGTGTGACAGTGGTCTGTCCCTCTACCAGCCCTGCCGGCGGCCGTGCAGATCAGCGCGAGGGGCCGGGAGGTGCTGTACCTGGCCAAAGGGGAGTCAGTGAAGCTGGGCTGCCCCTACACCCTTGAGCCTGAGGACAATGGCTCCGGTGCCGTGGGCATCGAGTGGATCCAGCTGAGCCCAGACACAGTGCACCCAGACAGTGTGGTGAGTGCCAGCCTGCCCCTCCACGAGCCCAGCGCACGCCCCAGCCTGCCTCTGCTCTGCATCCAGCACACTTGGCTTCTGCTCCCACCTCAGCACCTGCCTCCGCAGCAGGCGCAGACCCTGCCCATGCCCTGGGCACCGCCCGCTGGGAGCTGGCTCAGACTCCCGGCCTGAGGGGCCCTGCACCCCTGCCCCCTTCCTGCCCTGGATGAGTACATCACACCCCCTTCCTCAGTCAGCCGCTCCCTGGCAGCTGCACACCCGTGCCTAGCCAGCCCCTCCCCAGGGCAGGGCCAGCCAGTGTCCCCCGTTCAGTGTAGTCTTCACCCACTGCCCCCGCAGCCTCCTCCTGCCCTAGGGCTGCCTCCTCCAGGGGCTGCCTCCTCTGGGACCTACATCCCCCACCCCGGTGACACCTCCCCATGGTCACTCATGGCAGCTCTTCCCTGCAGTTCCTGACCTACCAGGACCAGCAGGTGAGGTACCCGGGCACCCCGGGCCTGCAGCACAGGGTGGCGTTTGTGCAGAAGGACCCGAGCCAGCACGACGCCTCCATCCAGATGGCGAACCTGCAGGTGTCAGACACGGCCACCTACCAGTGCCGGGTGAGGAAGCACACGCTGGCCACTCACGAGGTCACCATCACCGTGCAAGGTGAGCCCCACACCCCACGAGGCACCGCAGCTGAGACCCTCCTGCTCGCACGTGGACCCTTCCCTGGCCATGTAGTCATGCATAGTTACCCTCCCACTCTCACTTCCGGTGGGAAGATCTCAGCTATATGCTGACTTTTTGGAAATGGAGAATCCTCCCTAGCTTGTTCCTACAGCCGTATGGCTGGGAGCAAGTGAAGCTTGGGGGTATCCGAATCCAAGCCTCCAGGCTTGGGCCTGCATGTAGGATGCCCCCCAAAGGATTTGGAAGCATCTGAAGCCCCAGGCAGGGGTGGAGGATGCTTGCTGGTAGCAGGGCCACATTTGGTTCTTGAATGACGCATGAATTTGGAATTGATTTGGCTGATTTGACTTGGGACACAAAAAATTTTCCTTAAAAAAAAAAAAGTCAGGGGCAGGCTAGGCCCTCTGAGGAGGGCAGTTGGTGGTAGTATGGGTATGGAGATGGGTGCGTGGATACGCGGTGCAAACTGTGTAACAGGTTTTTATCAAAGTGTGCTTTGATCTGCCAAGAGAACCACAGGGGCCACTTGGTGGAGTGCTGGAGGTAAAGTTATATTTATTTATTTCTTTCTTTAAGAAAAAAAAGGGCTCAGTCCAGCCGGGCCAGCACCTCCCCAGTTTTTGGGCACCTAAAGCCACAGAGCCGCTCCAAACGGGAGTCCTTAAACCAGCCAGTGGCCGACCCCTCCCTGCCCCGACCCTGCCAGCTCCCTGCAATCTGGATGCAGACCCGGCCCTGCCAGCCCCACGACTCCTTTTTCCCCTCCGGACTCTTGAGGGGACCCGGCCACCCAGCACCTGCTTTGCCTGTCCATCTGCAAGGCCGGGTCTGTCCGTCTCTGAGCCCGGCTGGACTCCCTTGGCTGACGCAGTCTGTTTCTGCCCCACAGAGAAGCCAGTGACCCCGCAGTGCTGGACAGAGGGGGAGCAGGTCGAGGGCAGCAATGTTGTCCTGAAATGCTACTGCCAGGGCGGCTCCGCTCCCCTCTCCTACCAGTGGTCCAGAGTGGAGGAGGACTTTGCTGCGGGGGAGCTGCCCCTGGGCACAGGGCAGGGTAAGCGGTGCGAGGCCCCGTGGGGAGCTGGCGGCCCAAGGCCATGCGTGGTGGAGGTGGGAGTGATCCCTGTGCTGAGCTGGGAGCATTTCTTTGGCTGCACCAGGGACACGAGTGCCTCAGGCCTCAGCTCCAGCCTGGCCAAAGGATCTGGCTCTGAATGGAGCAACGTTTGACTTGGGAAGGGGCGGGGGGCTGGCAGGGAGCCCTCCAGGGGCTCAGGGGCTTCTCAGGGCACAGGGAAGCTGCAGCTCCCGGCGTGAGGGGTCCCAGGAGCCGCACTCAGGCCGTGTCTCTCCTGGGCAGGGCACATCCCCGGGGAGCTGTACATCCACAGCCTGTCGCAGCAGCATGCCGGGATCTACCAGTGCCGCGTGGCCAACAGGGTGGGCTACTCCCAGTGCCGCGTGACCATCTCCGTCGGCTCAGGTAGGGTGTGGGGGCACCAGGGTCAGGGTGCCGGGGGAGGCCGCGCTGGGACTTCCAGCTGGGACAGGACTGCACCCCAACCTGTCCCAAGCATCTGGCAGGAGCCCCTCAAATGGGAGCTGACGCCAGGCTGGGCTATGAGCAGGAAGGACCCAGTGCCACAGAGCCCCGAAGGCATGTATTTACCTGCAGCACCTGAACAAGGCACAGAGGAGCTGGACCCTGAGCTCAGCCCCAGCATTTCCCACTAAGGACAGGGGAGATGCCCCCTTCCCACCACCTCACATGGGGCCTGAGTCCCACGACCAGCTGCCACGAAGTCCACATCCCTCTGGCCGTAGGCAGGCCCGGGCTCCCTGCACAGTCTGTCCCGTGCTGGAAGGACACAGCCAGAGCTAGTCCCAGGGTTACTCGCTGGGATGAGCTGTTCAGGAGGGAGGGCTGCACCCGGAGCAGGGGGGCTCTGGGTTGAGTGATATGAGTCCTGCCCTGTGCCAGGGTGTGCATGGGGTCAGCAGATGGTGTCACAGGGCGCTTGGGAGGAGGCAGCCCCATGCTCCCTACGTGGCCCGTGGGAGGAGGTGACAGGTGTGCTCCTTGCCTGCAGGTGCAGCTCGGGTGGGGGTCATTGTGGGCTCCATCCTGGGGTCCCTCCTCTTCCTGATCCTGCTCATCCTGCTCATCTGGGGCTTGCTGTGGTGCCACAGACGGAGGTGCTGCTGGCGGGAGGTGCCTGGGGACAGCAGGTAATGCCTGTGGCAGGGGGGCAAAGGGGTGGCAGTGGGGGTGGCAGTGGTGGGTGGGTGGAGGTGAGGCTGCACAGAAAGCATCACGGTAGAGGATCTGCCTGTGGTGCTCTGGCATGACCCACAGCCAGTGCCTGCTGGCTGTGCCAGGCAGGCCGTGGGCTGTGTGCAGCAGGGGCTGGGGAGAAGTAATTGGGACCTCACGTGGTCTGTATTACCCACAGGAACAGTGCTAGTGCCACCCCGGGCAGAGCCAGCCCCCAGCATCACTCCGTCAGCTATCTGCAGTGCCAGCAGTGTGAGCAGGGTGACCTTGGTCCCTGCCCTGTCCATGCACTGGGGCACTAGGGCAAGCGCTCCAAAATGGGCTTGGAGAGCTAGGGTCTTGTGTGGCCCCATCATGGCACGACCCTGGCCCAACCAGCACATGGACATCGACACCAGGGAGGCTGGTGAGGAGGTGCTGGGGGCAGCACATGACACGGAGCATCATCGAGCAGCACCAGGCGACCACGCGGGACAAGCAACCAGGGCTTCTCCAGGTCTCTGCAGAGAGCGGCTGGAGCTTCCCATTGTCAAGCAACTGCTGTTGCTGGGGAGGGAGGAGCAGCTCCTGCGGCTTGATGCTGAGCCGTGAATCCACTGCTCTCCCTGCCTCCAACAAACAGGCTGGGGGGGCAGCTGTAGGGATTGGGGTAGCTCGCTTTGGGCTGTTAGTGGGACCCGGGGTGGCTGATCTGTCCCAGACAGCAGCTTGCAGCTGACAGGTGCCCACAGCAGTGGCTGCCCCACACCCTGGCATGTTTCTGGGTCCAGGATGCCACCTGGCAGGTCTGGGCTGATGAGGCCCCCTCTGCTGAGCTGAGCCAAGCTTTACACGCTGTTGCCACACAGTGCAGCTGGCCCGAGACAGAGAGGAGCCAGAGGAATAGGATTTTAGCCCAGTGCAGCACATGGTTTACAACAACAGACCTCCTGTGTTGGGCTAAGTCCACATGTGTTACCTTTTGCTGGAGTAAGCGTGGGCTGCTTTCTAAAACATCCCTGCCCTTCGTCCTGCCCATGGACACTGCCGCACCAGGCCTGCTCTTCCTTTCTTTATCGTCGATTTTGCTCGGTGTTCTGCGGTTGTTCGGAAAAATCATGATCACAAGCCGCTCTCACAAAACCCTCCAGCCAAACCTCCACTTCGAATGCATTGGTTATGGATTGGCTCCAGGGATTAGCATTGACATTGCTCTTGATATAGGAAGATCATCTCGGTACAATTATTAGCTTTTTATCAAACGTGGGAATAAACCGAAATGCATTCACCTTGGCGTGTCGTGCGTCTTTGACTCAACAGTCACCCCTGCACTAAGATGACCCATTTTGGTGAGACCTGAGCATGAAAGCTCTGCCCTGGATGACTTACCCAGGCTGGTTGCATGTCACAGGATAACTCCTGCTTTGTTTCTCTTGCCTATTTCCAAGTTTGCCCACGTAAAAGTGGGCTGCAGTGCTCCCTGCCCTATATCCAACCCATCATCTGACAGCAGGTGACAGGCTGCAATCTCCCAGGAACAGGCTGAAAATAGGAGCTGTGGGACCTGGAGCCCCAGCCCATTTTTGGTCTCCTAGGACTGCCCCCTCCCTAGTAAATGCTGAAGGGTTCAGGGTGACCACAGTCATCAGAACTGGTTCAGGGAATCAAGACAAAGAAACCAGGCAGCTGAACCCTGCTCCCATTTCTCCCCCAAACCAAAAGCAGCCCACAATCCTGATCCACAATTCTGATCCTGTCCTAGCACAGCATTCATCTCAGATCCCATCGACTGAGCTGAGCCCTGATCCAGGGGTGACCCACACCGGCCTGCAGCTCAGATCCAGCCCATGGAGCCATAGCATCCGGCCCACGGGGCTTCTCGTGGGTTGGGAAATGTGGTGGGGGTGGGGGTGTTAGTACTCCCGTTCCTTCCCCTCTGCCAAATCCCCAAGTCCTGCATGGCCAGGTCAGGGCTGGGCCATATGCGCTTCCCCCCGTACAGCCCAGTTGGGGTCAGGCCATGCCTCCCTCCCCCTGCGCAGCTGGATTGGGCCCCAGCTGCCCCCCCTACCCCTCCATATGGCTGGATTGGGGCCTGCCACGCCTGCCCCACATGCTGGATCTGGCCTACGGATGAATTGAGCACAGCCCATCCGACTTGCAGAGCAGAAAGCTTGAGTACCACTGCTCGAGCCCTGTCCCTGAACCTCACCCAAACTGAACACCTAGCACAAATCCTAAATTTAACCTGCAGCCCAATGCTAACTCCAAACCCTCAGCATAACCCCGGCAACAGCTTGATCCTACCCCTAATCCTAAAGGCTAACCCTCACCACTACCTTTCAGCAAACCCTAATCCTAATGTTAATCCCTAAAATCCTCATACTGTCCTTAGCGTGTCCCACTCCCCATCATGGGGCTGGGGTGACAGGCAGATGTGCCGCTCCTTGTTAGGGCCAGCTGCATTGCACAGCTGGGATCAAGCCACGCACCTCACTTCCCCAGGCAACTCCCCCCACAGAAGGATTTCATTTAGCGAGACCGTGCCAAGGGGCTGCAGAGCTCCCCAGCTGTTGGCTCCAAGTCCAGGTTAGCGGGTGTCTGTCTCCCTGGATCCAAGCTCCCCCCCTGCCGCAGGTCTGCCCAAGGCAGGCAGCCTTTTCCGAGGTGGCATGAAGGCCTTTGTGGAAGGTTTGTCAGCTGGGGCATGTGGCATGTGACACAGCTCTGCAGGTAGTTGCATACCCTCATACCAGGCTGGCAGGTCAGGAAAGCGCTTTAGGCCTCGCGCAGGGAGAAACTCTCCATATCATGTCGCAGCACCAGCTCCAGCCAGGAGGCTGCTGTCACCAGACCACGCGGCTTGCCACTTTTGGTCTTTACTGCCAGCAGCTTCCACTTGGTGCCAAGTCCAATCGGCCTGTTGGGCCCCCAGGAATGGATATCTATCCAGTAGGAAGGAGCAACCCCATGCCAGCCTCACCCAGGCAAAGTGACCAATCAGTCACCCTTGCTTGGGGTGTGCACACGCTAGGGCAGGCTGCACAGGCGTCTCCTGCCACAGCGTTGTATTGCAAAACCTGGAGAAAAATAACAGCACCTTTTCCTTGAGGATTTCCTTGACCTCAGAGTCCAGGCACTGATAAACTGAGTTGCCCCTTTTGCCCTCCACGATTGCTTGTCTTGAACCTGCCCTTTCCCTTCCCTCGCCTGAGTGCAGGAGATCAGGCCAACACTTGGCCCTTTGCTCTCCGCCTTTTATAGGATTTCCGAGAACAATGGTTACACGCGATGACAACCACTTCCCCACCGACAGCACGAACTGAGTGGGTGAACCCCAGCAAAGCGCTGAGGATTTTGAATGTTTCTACCGTGCTTCATTTTTCATTTCCATTAGTTACACCACGAGTCCCACTTCTTGCTAGAAGCCAACACTCATGCTCTGCCCTGCCCAGGCAACCACAAAATTAAACCTTCCACCTCTTTGAAGGTCAATTAAGAAGCAGCTTGACACAGTTTAGTCTTTAGCTCATGGCTGGGCTGATCCTGTGCATTTCCCAGCTCCACTCCCTATGCACCCTTTGAAGTTTACTGAGAGGTCTTGGCACAGTCTGGACCCTGCTGCCTACAATTATTGCAGGATCCCCAAAACACTGCCTGACTGTGGGATCTTTAATTCACCAGGGCTTGTTCTCTCTGAGGCTGGGGGTCCAGGACCTGGGCAAATTTCACACCCCCCACCAAATGTCCCTCTGTTTTGTTCCTCTGATGTGCCCCTCTTATGGTTTCACTTCTGCATCCTCTAGTCATTTCTGCGCATATACAAGGCCTTCACGTGCTCTTCCCGAGTTGTGCTAGAAACAGGAACACCATCTCCAAGATCTGCTCTGGCTCTTCCCTTTGCCTCTGCCAGGCCTGTTAAAGTCCTCTGGGAAATCCTTGACACCGCGGGACTCTCCCCCCAGCTTGTGTTCACACAATCACAGCCCATCTGGGCTGGCAGGGGCCTCTGGAGGTCACATCTAGTCCAAACCCCCACTTGAGGCAGGATCATCACCACCAAACCACCCCATAGAAATCCTTGTCTAACCTATTACTAGACCAACACAATTGCCCCTGTCACACAGCCACAAGGCACATTGGCCCAAAGCATCCAGCCACGGGTGAAGCTAGAGGCAAGGGATGTCAATGTCCCGCCATGGCAAAGGTTGTTAAAATGCACAGGAGAGGTCCAAGGAGGAGGGCCGTGCCTCCGCTACAAATCCCCCACAGTCTGCACCAGTCTGACCACAGGGTAAATGCCTTCCTGACCCCAACTATGACAACTGGTCTGACCCAGAGCAGAGAGGTAAGACCCTCTAACCAGGCACCAGAGACATGAAGTGTTAGGGCCTGAGCCCAAGGGCTGTCCAACAGGCCTTCACGTGCCAATCAGCCCCTGGTATGCTGAGAGCCAGGCCTTGGCATTGAAGGGAGGCATAACAAGCCAGGGGCATTGGCACGCTGCAGTCAGGTCCCCCAGCTTGGCTGAAGCTGACCCTCAATGCCTCCAAAGAAGGCCAAAAACACCCTTTCACCAAAGGGTGTCAGGAGGGGCACTGCTACAATCTTTTATCCAAAAAGATGCAAGACGGTGGCTGCCAGCAGGTGCCTCTCTGCAAAATAAACACCTGGCGTGTGAGTGGGGAGGCACCACCTGGCAGCTGAGGGGCCTCAGGGTTGCATTAGGCACCTAAGCCCCAAATGTAGGTCCTCAAACCTCTGCTCAGTGGCCGGGGTGGCTCTGTTGCCACCAGGAAGGTTCCCTGTCCACGACGTGCACAGCCCCTCCAGCTGGGTGCAGCTCAGTCCGTGACTGGGGTGGGGTTCACACACCGAATGCCCGCAGCCTTGCTTGGGAGGGGAGCAGGACACTGGTGCCAGGCTCCGGTTCAGAGCGGCACCGAAACGGCAGCGCTGAGGGAGCTCGTGCTGCTGCAGCAGCCACCACGCAAAGAGGGGAGCACTTGACTCTGCCCCGTACCCCCAGGATAGCGGCTGCCTCCTTCTGACACGTTTAGCCCCATGTCCCTGCTTTCTTGGCTACCTCCCTGCAATGTTGCTACGCCTCCTCCACCTGGCACCCATCGACACGGTCCCTGCAGCCCCAGGCCTGGGACAGTCCCATCTGTATTCACAGCCTAAGGAATGGGAGCCCCGGCTGCCTGCACCCACTTCCTCTGGGCAAGGGCACCCTGCCAGCATTTCAAGCCAGCCCCATGTATCCCTCTGCCTTTCTCCAGAGAACTGGTGTCCTCAGTGCATGACACGTGCCCCAGAATAGCAACGTCCCCCCACGGGTCTGCCAGGGACAGCAGCAGCAGGGGGTGAAGTGGCCCACAAGGCTTGGCCTAAAGCAGGCCACCTCTGAGACCTGGGTGCCAGCCGTGCCAGGAAGTTCAAGCTGGCATCATCCCCTGGGATATTCAGGGCAGGACGAGAGCCCTCGGCAAGGCTTTGCAGCAATTGACCACTGCTGCTAGTAATTACACACGGCGTACACAAAGCCCACAGCATCGGTGCCACGTTGCCATCAAACAGCTGACAAGAATAGAAGCACGTAAGCAAAATAATTAGCTAATAAAAGCTAAATACAGACATCACGTGGTGTTTAATAGAAAGGACAAAGCACAGCTGCAGCATGACACGCAGGGCACACTCAGACTCCTGGGCACGCAGTGACGTTCTTCCCAACCCTGTCATTCACCGCATCGAGCAGGCAGACCTGCCAGGATACAGGTAGCACGTGGTGTACGTGGAAGGACCCTAGTACGGCCTGCCCAAGTGCAGCTGGGTGCCCCTTGGGTACTGGGTAGAGCAGCCATGCAGAAGTGCCTGCTGGCCACTTGCTTCCTCCTGCATCTCCTGCCCGTTGTCAGCTCAGCAATTTTGCTGCAGAATTTGTTATCTGGTTTCAGAAGAGGAACCAGCAGAAATATTTATATCTGCTCTGGCTGTAGCTCCTAGAGGAGGAGCCAGCCTCCCAGATGAGGCATTTGCCTGGGCCTCTATATCTGCTTATCAGGTGCTCTTTAACCTGGCAGCACGCGCACCCCAGGATCTCGAGCAGTAGTTCTCACCCAGGGTGCTCTGGGGCCTGGGGTGCCATGAGATCCTTTTAAGGATGCTGCAAGGTGCCACACAATATCAGCCCTGTTAGAGGTACCAACAGCTACACATGGTTCATGAGATAGCCCAGATCTCCAGTAAGAACCAGGGTGTCAGAACATCTTGACTGGCCGGGGGTTTTCTGAGTTCTCTGCAACAAAAGAATTGCTCCAGTGTTTTTTCCATAGTCAAGGAATAAGTGAAAGCGAAGAGCTGGCATTTTCCAAGGTGGGCCTTGAGTGGAAAATGGGTAAGCATCACTGATGTAGAGGCTGGGAACAGCTGTTGGAAGAACGGAAGGTGGAAAAACAACATTTCCATTAAAGATGGAGGGAGTCCAGACACTGAAACCGGGCGTCTTGCTGAGCAGTGCACCCATTCAGCCACAGCCCCTGTGCGCAACAGTGGGGAGGAATAATGGCTCTCCTGTGTGAATCCCCCAGGGAGAGGCTCTCCAGGCAGGGCTCAGGCCACATGGCCAGAGCACGCCTTCCTGGGTGTGGGATCCTCGCTGACCCGGTTCGTGCCTCTGAATCTTCTGGTTATTTGTTATTACTTCCAATTAGTCATTTCATGCCAGGAGCATCATTAGAAGTTGAGAGGAGTGGCCTGCTGGTTTGGTCTAATAAAAGATATCAAATTCACCCAAGGAACCTTGTCTGCTTGGAATACTTCATTTATGCAATGATAACAAGCCAGCTATACCAGCGGTGGACAAAATGTGGCCGACCAGGCCGACCGGGCCAACAAAATGCGACCCACCAGGCCATGCTATCTGACCCACGGGGCCCTTAAAAATTTTAGCAAATTAATAGTTATGTGCCCCTGGCTGCCTGTCATGCAGCCCTTGATGGCTTGCCAAAACTCAGTAAGCAGCCCTCCGCCCAAAATAATTGCCCGCCCCTGCTCTACAATTATAACAGATTTTAATGTACTGATTATACTGGTACACAATACCACTAAAACCTAAATGTATGAGTATTAGACCATGTATAAAGCCCCAAAGTAAGAAACCCAAAGTTTTTACAGGTGTTACTGCCTCAGTTGTGTTTTTCATGCATCTCAAGTGGTATTTCAGTCACTGCTAATTTCTGCATTGGTTTGCCTTGGTTCATAATCCTATATTCTATCATTCTAGTATTAGCATGAGGTAAAGTGAGTCTCACTGGTTACTACAGCCCTTTTTATAGCTAAAGTCAGTTCCTTTACAATCTGGTTTTGCAATTTAGTATTCTGGTGTTGGTGATATGATAACAGCATGTTTCGATTCCCACTCCTTGTATTCCTATGCTTCGGTACCACACTTACTGCTCTGACTACTGGCAGCTAGGGGCACATCTGGATGGCCCACCAAGGAGTTGGCCACCTTCTTCTGGGGTACCTGTCCCCCAAGGAAGAGCTGGTGGCCACCTTCTTCTGGGGCTCATCTGAGACCCCGTACCAGTCCCGTTTCCACGGCCGGAGCCGGCTCCACAAGAACCTCACCCTGGAGATTGGCCAGGTTTTTTTTTGCACCTGTTCTATGTCCTGGATTTGTTATTGCCACCGAACTAGCTCCCCTAGTTCATTTTCTTAATTGCCACCGAAAGGAGCTTGTGGTCGTTTTTTAAGACACAATTGGTGTTCAGATCTTCTGGCTGTGACTTGCTGGCACTGGAGTTCCTGAGATGCCAACACCGACAACACATCAATAACACCAGACAAGGACAGCGGCAATGCCAACGCTGATAACCCCAGACAACAACTTCCCTCTGTGATGGAATGACCGAGCCTTCTTAGAAATGACTAACGATGTTTGAGGCAATGCTCGTTGTGCAATCCTGAACACGACTGCAGATGGCTCCCAGAACTGCATGCACTCTCAGCCACCAACGGGGTTCAGCGGGTGATTTCCAGGAATTTGGCATGGGCAGGGGTGTGCTGCCCCAGTGCTGTTAGCAAAAATCAAGGAGCCAAGCAAACAGAAGCAGCTTTAGCTGCCGGGGCATGACAACATACAGCAAGGGGGCTCAACCCCTGACCCACGTCATCCAGTCGGGGCGGGGGAGCAATGGTGGACAGGGGCCAAGAGGAGCTGGTGCCAGGTGCTCAAAGCCAGCATGTGGGAGGTGGGAAGGGGAGGTGTTGAACCCCAGGGCCCCATCCAGCCTGTGGACTGGTCCCAGGCAACTCATTTGGCCCATAGGGTCAAAAGATTGATCACCACTGGCATACAACATTTGTATGGACACCCCATGCCTGGTGGCTGCTCAAACCCAGTCCAGGGTGCCATGCTCTCTCGTTAGTGGTGGCAGTAACCACAGCTGGCTCCAGAGTGCCCCAAGAGCCGCCCTCGCACCCCCACATCCCTCCGCTAGCACTGGGCAGGCGTGTGCAGGGGTGAAGGCAGCAGTGCACAGAGCTGTGAGCTCCAGCCAGGGTGGGAGGGCACGGTTTGGGCTGCCGAGAGCACGCTCGGGGCGCCAGGTTGCAGGGCCGGGCCGTGTCTTCCCAGTCAGACCTGGACCTGAGGTATCCGAACAGCCTTGGGCTCCAGCAGGCAGGTGGTGGTCAACACCCCTGCTACCCCGGCCCCGTGGGACTTTCCACTGCCAGGAGACAGAGCTTCCCCCAGGGCAAGACAACACCCAGGGCTATATCCAGACCATCCTACTTTCAGTGCCAGTGCCAGGTGCTCAGCCCAGAGCCCAACTTGGAGCCTCTGTTCCCCATTATAAACCTAGAACATGGGGGACACTTAGAAGCAGCTCCCCCAAAACCTTAGCCAGCAGTGACCACCTCACTCAGCCCCGCGGAGAGGGCAGAAGAGACAGAGACTCGTGCTAGTCATGGTGCTTAATACAGGGCTGTACAGGGCTGGAAGGTGCCTGGCTGGGGCAGAGGGCAGTACAGGACCTGGAGCTGGCTGGAGTAGAGGAGGGTCCTAGCTCAGAGCACCGGCTGCGTGGTGGGCTCCTTCCTTTGCCCCTGGACCCAGCATGGGCTGCACAGGGGTCCACGGGGCAGTGTGGCTGATGCCTGTACAGCACACCCTGCCCTCAGCCCTGCCCTGGTGCTGGGGGTGAGCTCAGCTTCCCACATCTGGCCTGCTGTTCCTGAAAACCCTGGCTGGAAGGCAGCAGCTCACTTCTGCTTTCTGCAGCAAGCTGAGCGACGCCTCCAGATTCCCTCCGGCCAAGAAGAGGGGATTTCCTGTGGGAAAGCCCGGCCATCCCACGGCCAGCAGGACGTTGCAGTTTCTCCTCTTGCTGCGCAGCAGGCAGCTTGGGACCAGCGAGATGGCAGCGTGGCTCCTGCTGACCCTGCTGCTTTACCAAGGTAAGCACTGGCATCGCCTTGCCCTGCCCCGGGATCTGCACTCGGAGCCCCCGGCGCAGGCACGGCTGAGAGCAGTAACTGCCCCGGCTCAGCCAGGCCCAGCTCCTGAGTCAGCCACTGCGCTTGCGACCACACCGCAACCAGTGACCGGGGAGAGCGGCGGTGACTCACCCGCCGCCACTGCAGGAAAATGCCCCACCTGGATGTGTGTGAGTGCACGCCAGCCCTGCAGCTGGCACGTGTGGGGACTAGGTGCTGACCACCGCTGGGACCAAGTGGAGTGGGGCAAGGGCAGCTGGGTGTGCTCTGCGGGGCTACATACACCCCTCGGCAAGTGTGCCCTGGCCAGTCAGTGTGTACAGGCTCACCTGGGTGTCTGTGAGCTCCTGGCTGTGTGTGCAAGGTGTGTTGCTTTGACCTGCCGTGCCTCCTGCTAGCATAGGACACGTGTGTTATGCTGGTAACACGCCAACATCATGCTCCCCACAGGGGAGAGGCTTAGTCACCCCACGCAGGGGCCTGCTGGGAGGCAGGCAGCCCCCCGCTGCCGGGACCAGTGTGCCCAAGGAACAGAGCAGGATGGGCCAACTCACAGGCTTGTACAGGGTCCTGGGGTTGTCTTCCCCTTTCCCTGTCTGGGAATGGTCTCAGCAATAGGACTCTGCTCACACAAATGTTTGCAAACTGCATGGTGCGGGTGCTGCTGAAGGAAGTCCCCTCTCTCCAGACGCTTTTGGGGAGTGGATCTCTGAGTTCCTGTCCTGGGCAGCAACGGAGAGACAGGGCAGAGAAGCATGGAGGTTCAGGGAGGGCAAACTAGCAGAATGGCTGAGTGGGATGGGGTGGAGCTTCAATGGGAAACTGGGAACGGGTCTTATTTCACAGTGAGTTTGTACCTGGGGTTAGGATCTGGGGAAGAAGCTTCTGGCTAGGATTCAAAGTACGATGCCAAATTCTGTCCCTCTGGGGAGACTGGAATTTGTCTTTAGCAGGATTTATGACATTTTAGCTTTAAGAGGATCGGTGAGGAAAAAGCTCAAGCGCGGCATGGTTTGTGGTAGTGCTGTGACCCACAGCGTGTGAGAAGCCAAGCAAGGGCTGCTTTTCTGGTTCCTCTGCAATCACAGCTGCTGCCAAGTGCCAGAGGGGTCATCTTCAAAGAGACCTGCAAGTGTGTGCGTGTCCTTCTTAGGTCCCCGGTGATGGAAAGTGCCCAAAAGGTTAAGAATGGGCTGGGGAGCGAAGCAGGCTTTAAAATGTGTTTTCTGAGTCATAAGGATCTTTGTGGGCAACAGCGTTTATTGGACTAGCTGCACGGCTGGGGCAGGTTTGAATGTGCTTTCGACTCCAGCGCCTTCTTCAGGTCTGCTGACATTACTCTATGAGCTGCTCATCCCTTAAGAAGGGATGGGAAGGGCCCTGAGACCAGGGAGAAGCCCCCACAGGGAGATGGTGTGGGTGTCCAGGACAGTCATCCATCATAGTTCATGGAGGAGCTGTGGATCTGGGGAGAGGAGAGTTGCTGGAGACACTGCTTCTGAGCCAGTCCCCCCCTACCCTGCAGCCTGTCATGAAAAGATCTTCTTGTTTCCTCATCCTAGCCCTGCTGGCTGCAGCCCACGGCTCCGTGCAGGTGACAGGCATCGTGGGGAAACCGGTGCTGCTGCACGTGAACGTGCCGCCGGGCTTCCAGGTCAGGGACGCCATCTGGAGGTACCTGTCTCCCAAGGAAGAGCTGGTGGCCACCTTCTTCCGGGGCTCGTCTGAGACCCTGTACCAGTCCCGTTTCCACGGCCGGAGCCGGCTCCACAAGAACCTCACCCTGGAGATTGGACAAGTTGAACTGGGAGACAATGGGACCTTCTCCGCCCTGCTGGTGAACACGAGGGGGCATATTGAGACACGCACCCTTCACCTTGCTGTCTACGGTACCGTGGCACTTATGCCCTGTTGGGGGCAGAGGGCTGGGACTCGGGTCGTGCTCACTGCTGATGCCCAGCTTCATCTTCCCGGTGTCTGCGTTGGTGCCAAGGCAGGCCCCATCTCCCAGGCTCCTTGCCCAGTACATGGCCCCAGCTTAGCTTCTGCAGTTGCAAGACAGACAGCGCTGGGTATTTGACATCACAACACTGATCCTGGAGGTCAAATTCCAGTGACCTGAGCTGAGCTCACCTGGGCAGCGTGAGCCAGCCCGAGTGTGACTGGCAGGGGGCAGCGCCCAGGGGCAGAGGTGTCCTGCGGGGGGGCCTCTGACATGAGCTGATGTTGGGAGGGTGAAGAAGCTGTGGCCCAGAGTGGGGGCCTGTCCTGAGCTCTGCTGCAGAGATGGCAGCGATGGCATCACCCACTGGGTTGTTTGCAGCGAGAGGGAGAACCCAAGCACCCAGCACTGGGCCCTGCCCAGGCTGCCAGCATCCCCCCAGGGGCACACAGCACTTCTGATGCACAGAGGTGACTGCCAGTGCCATGGCCTCACATGGGGACACCCCCAGGCATGGGCTGAGCCCACCCTGCTGTCGCCAGGAAATAATCCCACTTACAAGCCTGCACTTGGGGAGCATCGGGGAACCTGGGGCCATGACTTCCTTGTAGCCTTCATTTCTCCTGTCCCGAGGCTCCTGCATCCTCCCTCAATGGGCCTTCTGATGGCCCCAAGTGGCTGGGAGTCCCGGTGACATGGAGAGAGGACACAGATGCCTCTGTGACTTGTCCCAGCCCTGCTCAACCCCCGCCCGCTTCTCCTCCCCCCCAGATTCAGGGTTTCAAGGCCAAAGCTGGAAGCCATGCCCAGCAGGGCACAGCACCCCCTGCCCCACACTGCACTGAACTTGGGGCATGAATCCAGCATGTGAGCATGCATAAGTGTTCATCCCTATGGGGCGTGTTGGGACTGCTGTGGCCCCCCTGGTGTGCATGTGGGTGTGGGTGTGGGCATGGGTGTGGGCTCAGCCTGGCCAGTGGGAGATTCCTGGCTCTGACTCCCACTATCCCCCCACCCCCTGTGCAGAGGTGGTGTCCCAGCTGGCCGTGCAGGTGTTCACATCGACGGGCCAGAACAGCTCTGCTGGGGCCTGCGAGGTGTTTCTGACCTGCGGTGCCTCAAAGGGCACCAATGTGACCTACAGCTGGAGGCGTGCGGAGGGGGCGCACCTCCATGCAGGCACCCACTCGTTCTTCGAGGCTGGCCAGGTCCTGCGGGTCCAGCTGGGTCCTGGGGACAGGACGGCCTGCTACACCTGCACTGCAGTCAACGCTGTCAGTCAAGTCTCTGTGACCATCGTCCCATGGAAGCACTGCCACAAGGAAGAAGGTACGTGGCAGCCATAAGCTTGGTGTGCCCCTCTGCACCCGGGGGATCCCTGGGCAGGGCTGGGACTTGCGGTGGAAGCCGGCTGCACGTCCAGGTAGCAGGAGGGGGCTTGTGCACCCGGTGCTCCCCTGCTGCATCCTCCCAAGACTGTGTCTCCGGGAGAGCCCAGGCTTTCCCCACACCAGCAGTGTGAGACTCTGCAGCCCAGTAGTGAGGCAGGGCACTGGCTGGTGTGCGGGGCCCAGCGCCCTCCTCAGTGGCATGGATTCCACCCTGCTCAAGTCCTTGGAAAACTGTTAATACCCAAGGTGGGTCGGCCCTCCTCCTCACCACCTTTCTGCAGGTCAGGCAACCGGGTGTTACAAAATCAGAGACTTTGTGGAGTTTCAGGACTTGAACAGGGTAGAATAGAATTGCACCGACGTCCACTGAGATGCCAGAGGAGGACCAGGGTCCAGCCCCGCAGCTACCCCGCCTGTGCCCTGGGGTGGTGCTGGCATCTGCAAACACCAGTCTCACTTGTCATGGGGAAAGCCTGTGGAAGAGCCCGCAAGCGCTGCACAAGGAGCCCTGCCTGCCTCTGCTCGGGGAGGAACTCCAGTTTCCCCTGCCCTTCCTGCCGCCCCAGCTGGCTCCTGGCACTGCAGGGAGGGCGGGAGAGACTCCTCGGCGCCGTCTGCAGCTGCTTTTCCATGCCTCTCAGTGACTGGCCCAGCTCAGCAGTGGGGGGCTATGGGAGGGGAGGGCTCTGGATCTGTATGTGGCAGCTGGCAGTGCCAAGGAAAGGCTGAGAGGTCAGGTCCTTGTGCCCACCTCCCCTGCTGAGCTGTGAGGCTTTCGCAGCGGGGCCAGCCAGTGCCAGGTGTGACCATGCCACCCTGTACAGCCCCAGCACCTGTGCATTTACAGGCTCCTTGTGGCACTGACCACGTGGGTCTCTTGTCCCCAGGTGTGGCGGCCAGCAAGTATGACTACAGGGACATCCTGCTCATTGCCCTGCCCCTCGCTGTCCTCGCCATATCCATGGTCACCATGGGGATCCTCCACTCTTGGAAGCGCTCAGGTAGGAGCCACCTGCGGGGACAGCAGCTGTACCCTGGCACAGCCCCTCTGTGCTCCCCCCGCGGCGATGGGCAGGGTGCAGATGCCGGACAGCAGGAAGGGAGGCACAGTGTATGTGCCGCTCTCCCACACAGAAACCAGCTGCGGCTGTCAGCCAGAGCCTCAGAGCATGCAGCTATGCTCTGTGCATCCACACCTCTTCTTTAGAAAGCGGAGACAAGACTCATGCTCCTGGATGCACCCAGGCTGCTCAGGATGCTCCGGTCGGGTTCCCGAGGGCCAGGACACAGCCAGGAGCCTGTGATCTCCTGGTGGCTGGGGCTGACATTTACACCCAGACTCTGGCCAGAGTCCCCTATAAATAAGGCCGTGCGTCCTCCAGTCACTCAGGGTCCTTGTCCCACCAGGTTGGACTGCAGCCCCACAGCCCTTGCTTAAGCTCTGCCCCAAACCCCATCCCCACAGCGCACTAGTGCTAGCCTGCTGCTCCGTTCCCACCCAACACCTTTCTCCTGCCACCAGCCGGCTGAGCCCGGCCGCACCACGGGGCTTGCAAGTAAGGTTCTTGTGGGGGTGAGAGCCCACTTGCAGGCACTGACCTGTCCACAGGACTCAGTGCCCTGCTCGGTCAGGACCCAGCCACGAGGTTTACTGGCTTGGCCCGGGAGCATCTTATTCCCTGCATGAGGCCAGCAGACACTTCAGAGGAGTCTCTTGGGGGCCCATTTTGTTCTTTCCTGGTTATCCAAGAATCCAGATTTTGTTGTCTCAGTGCCCTATAGTGACCACCTTTTCAAAAGGGGAAGGTGGGACATAGCCGCCTCCTTGCTCTCCCTGCCACTGGACCTGAGTGGAGTGGGAAGGGGGTGAGGGCGGGGGTGGGCTGCCTGTTGTGGGTCCAGGGCTCCCACCCTGCTGCCTTTCCCTCACAAGCCCCACACAGGCTGTGGGTTCCCTGCCCGCCTGGCAGCACCAAGGGGTACAACTCTACGCTGTCCCTGCCAGGTGGGCAGTGGGCGCCTTGCCATGGTGGCACGGCCAGTGTGGGGCCCCCAGGAGCAGGGCAGCAGGACAGGAAGCTCACATCCGCCCCTGCTCCACGCATGAATCTGGGGGGCATACACCCTCCCCCAGTGCTCTCCAGCCGCTGGATGAGCCATCCATGGCTCTGTCCCACTCCCTGCCCTAGCCCCATGTACCGTCCTGGCTTGGCAGTGCCCCCAGCCCCTGCCCCACTCCCTCTCTCACAGTGGGAGCCTCGATCTGCCCTCCCTTCTGTCCCCTGTAATGTCCCCCATAGACTTTCCTGCAGGGAGCTGTTCTCCATGCTGCCTTGTTGTATTCCTGGCCATGTGCATGTGTGCAGGAGCATGCATAACGCCCCCTGCATCCTGCTCCCGGCAGCCCCTTGCACGCTGCCGGCCTGCAAGGGGAAACCCACCATTTCCCAATCTCTGCACGATGCTGTGAGTCCGGGACATGTGCTGTGCTGGAGTCATGCATCCCAGGACTGGGACTCAAGGTTCCCGTGGCAGGACTGTCCTGCTCAATTAGGGACGGTGGTCACCCCACCATGCCCGCAGTGCCATTTGCACACCGGCTGGAATTTGGACCCTGACTACGTGATCCTGCAGGACTATGTCTCCCCCAGACTGGGCATAGGAGGGAAGGGCCCTCCCATGTCATCTCCTGCACAGCCTAGGCTGGGCAGTCCCCTAGGAAGTTGGAGGTCCTGCCCCATCAACCTAGAAGAGGTTTGAACCTGAGTCTCCCTAACTTGTCTGCACAGCACTGGACTCCCCACACCACAGAACAGCCACTACCAGCCCCTCTCCAGCTCTTCTTCTGAAGTGGCTGTCTGGGCAGCCAGGACGGGGAGGCCTGTGGGAGCTATGTGGGACCAGGAAGAAAGGCATAAGCTAGAGGGCCTGTAGCTCAGTGCGGCAGCTGCTGTTTTGGAAGGAAGAGGCACTGGATTTGAGCTGGTGCCCTTCTTCCCAGGGAGGCACGAGATTATCCTTGCATTGTCCCCCCTGCCTTTCCCAATGGCTGTTAGTGGCTCAGCTCCAAAAGGGGTGCTGGGGAGGAGGCCGAGCAATGGCTGGTGTGGGCTGTGGTGTGCTGGGAAGCCTGAGACAGCTCAGTTCAAACCCCTTCTTGGAAAGGGGGGTAGAATTCAGGGTCTCCAGCTCCCCAGGTAAATGCTCTGGTCACTCAGCTACCCGGGTAAGGGGACACACAGCCTTTTTGCCTTCCTGAGGCTAAGTCCAGTAGTTATGGCCTTTGGATGATTCTCTTTCTTGGTGTCTGAGGTTACTAAGCACCCACAAAGGGCCTGTGTCTGTGCCCCCGCTGCTGCCCAGATTGTGCAACTGTGTGGTCAGGCATGGTCATCTACGTGTACAGGCTAGTGGCTGGGAACAAAGCATCAGCTGGTGCTTAAGTAGCTGCCTGGGCACTTAGACAACCCAAATCCCATGTAGACATCCAGATACATAGATGAACAGGATGGGAACAGGATGTCACCCTTGCTGTCTAGCAAAATCTCCATCTGTGCACCTGTGGGTGGCTGTTCTCCCCCAACACCGAACGTCCGATCACCAGGATCTGCCAAGGCCAGTGCTTGTCCATTGGCACTAAGCCCTCCTGCCCATGGAGGGAGAAATGGCTCTGCCAATGCAGGGAGCAAGTGGAATGATGCTGGCTCTTTCTGTCCGCAGGGAAGCACAGAATAGCATCACTGGCAGATGCCTGCGAGGCAGAGCCAGTCCCCGTCTAGGACCCAGCTGCAGCACGGGAGCAGGGGGACCTGTGTCCCCAGGAGATGCAGCCCCTCGTTGTCCTTGTCGAGGAAGCAGCAGAAGGCTCCCGGGGCATGCATTACCGCGTCCTCCCTGCTTCCTGCACAGCTCAGAGGGAGGCTGGCTCCTTCCTTCACCTTCGGGATGACTTCCCCAGCGACTGGGATGAGAGGTCAGCATCCTGGCATGGACTTATTTGCAGTCAAAGCAGCATTATTCAGGGCCTGCGGGATCCTTCTGCCTCCCAGCAGCCACTGCCATCACACACATTTCCTGTGCGGTCCTTGCTCCCCTGCATCTCACAACTGGAGACATTTTTGCTGAACTGCTTTCCCCCCCATTTGCCTTCACTGGCTTCTCTCAACATCTCCTGGCAGTGCATATTCTGAATATCCTTCTGCCAAGTGTGCTCCAGGGCACTGCCACCAGCAGACGTACCCATTACTCAAGCAAGCCAAAGCAGGAGACTGGCAATCCTGGGAGACAAGGCATTCGGTGGTTTCACATGAGTTGGCAGGTCACAGGCTCACCTGCAGTCCTCACCTCCCTCTGCCTGCTCCTTGGCTTCACAAGGAGTTTGCTTGGGATCAGCTATGTGGAGCCAGAGGACCTATTCTGTAGCAAAGATGAGGCCCAAAGGGCTACAGGGCCATGCTACCGGAAGAGCTTGGCATTTTGAGGGTACACTGGGTCCTGAGTGCTGCTGTTGATCTGGCCCCAATTTAAGTAACTGGCACCCGGTCATGGACACTGAGTCCTTGCAAGTCTGAGCTTGTTGGTAAACACAGGCCCCAAGAGGCAGATGATAAGTGAGGGAAGGGCATGCTGCCCAAGACTCCCCGCTTCCCAAAACACTTTCAAAAGAGGAGGGCATCTAAGAATTGGAAAATATTGCCTGAAGCTATCCAGAAACTGCTCTGGGATTTCCTCAGGGCTTTGGGATCTACCCCAGTCGCTGCGCAGTAGAGCTGCACAAGGACTACATGTACTCACACAGCTGCACACGCCTGTGCCCACCCCCACTCTTCTCTACAGCGAATTACGTACAGATATGTCTTCGGTAACTGCAACCTGTAAAACAAAAACCTCGTCAGAAGTAGCTGTTCATGTTGTAAATAGCTAATTTAAGACAATCCAAGTACACCGGTGAGATCCATGCAAAACCTGTGTAATTATGTATTAAAATCAAAGTGTAAAAACAGCTCCGTGCCGAGTGTTTGTTTGCATTTTCAAGAGGGCAGCCCCCGGCGTGCGCTCCCTGTGCTGCTGGGCAGGGT
Source organism: Alligator sinensis (assembly GCF_000455745.1). Lineage (NCBI taxonomy): Eukaryota > Metazoa > Chordata > Crocodylia > Alligatoridae > Alligator > Alligator sinensis. Next base: position 1,411,216 of record NW_005842389.1, read on the forward strand.
TCTGCTGCACATTCAAAAGCAACTGGCTGAATGGGACAGCATTTGTGGGCTCTTTAAGGATGTGCGGTGTGCCCAAGACAGGGCCCGGGAGGCAGGGGAATGGTGTTCTCAGCACAGGGCAGCTGCAGGGAAGCCACTGAGCAGCCTTGAGCCTAGTCTGTGTAAAGGGACCAGCTCCTATGAATGCTGTGGCTAACAGAGGTCAATTTGTTCCTCCGTGTGTGTGGGCTGTATTGCCCTTATAGGCATGAACTATTGCAAATGCAGAAGCCCAGCTGGTTGCTGGGGCAGGCAGACCTGCACATTCCCAAACCCGCCCATATTGGCCTCGGGGTCCTTTCAGGGGTCCACTGCCCCAACCATGGGCACAAGCCACTTCTGACCCTCTAGGGTCCTGCACCATCTCTTGGCTGTCCTCAGACCCCACACCCAACTTCATCACCATCCCTGTAGGTCGCGGCACCTGGAGTCAGACCGCATGGGAGTGCCTGCAAATTGCTGACATCTTCCATGTCCTGGGTGCCATGGATGGGACGGACATTACCATCAAGTGGCCTCTACAGGATGGCTGTATGTTTGTCAGCAGGCACCACTCCTATGCCATGAACAAGATGGGGCAGCTGTACCCACTTAGAGTTCACCCATATTGTGGCCTGGTTCCCCGGGGCCAGCCATGGAGGTGCTGGGCTCTCCCACTTGCAGCCTCCTCCGCTGGCACTGTGACAAAGGCAGGTGAGGCCCTGGGGGGAGCGGCACCTGTCCTGCACCATCGGCACCTGGGAGGGCAAGTCCCCAGGGCCCTCACCCTGCTTCAGGGTCCTCAACCCCAGGCATGGCAGCTGGCCTCACTGCATGGACTCAAAGTCCTCCGCACCTTTCAGGTGCTCCAGTCTGTGGCCAAGGACTCCCCCAAGCCCTCCAAGCTGGGATGACAATCTCTGGTGTCCCAGGCCTCTTCTGCATAACCACACATCTCTGGGAATGAGGTGCATAGCGAGGAGTGGGGTGAATAACTGCTCTGAATAAAGAGATGGGGCAGGAGGTGGCAGCTCAGCTCTGGGACAGCAGGGACCTAGGCCCTGTGCTCTCAGAGGTGCCTGATGCCATGGGGCCAGACAGGCCCTGCAGCAGAGAATAGTCCAGACCACCTCCGTAGTGTCCACCTTGCTCCATGACATAGTGAGGATGCTATCAGGGGTGGCTACAACCTGCCAGCAGTCTGAGGAGGGATCTCTTCCTCTCCAGTGCCACCAGCTCCATCTGCTGCTGCTGAGAGCAGGTATCCAGCTTCTGTTCCCCTGGGGCACCCCATCACCAGGACTCCCCCAGCCCCCCAAGAGGCCTTCTGCTCTTACATGGGCTAAACCTGATGCAGTCAGGGCGGCTAGGATCTAGAACTAACTTCCAAGGGAAGTGGTGCTGGCTCCTACCCTGGGGGTCTTTAAGAGGAAGCTTGACGATTACCTAGCTGGGGTCATATGAGCCCAGTATTCTCTCCTGCCCAGGGCAGGGGGTTGGACTTGATGATCTACTTAGGTCCCTTCTGACCCTACATCTATGAAACTATAATTTTTTATTTTACTTTATGTGACTAAAGGGTGTAGCAAAGCCTTGGGGAAGGGAGTCCTCAGGCAGTGTGTAGTCCCCTGGTGTCCTGCCCATCTATCTGGCACCTGGCCTACCCTCCCAACTCACCTACCGCACCTGTTGGGATTCACACAGCCAGGCCGCCTGTCCAGAAGCCTTGTTTTGTGGATTTTTTTTTTTAAGGAATGCTTTTCACGTCCCAAGTCAAATCAGCCAAATCAATACCAAATCTGTGTGAGTCATTCAAGAATCATACGTGGTCCTACTACCAACCAGCAAGGATCCACCACCCCCGCCTAGGGCTTCACATATTTCCAAATCCTTTGGGGGCATCCTAGGTGCAGGCCCAAGTCCGGACTTGAGGTTTGGATGCCCCTGAGTTTCACTTGCCCTCGGCTATATGGCTTCAGGAGCAAGCTGGGGAGGAGTTTCCCATTTACATAAAGTCGGCGTATAGCCGAGATCTTCCCACTGGAAGTGAAAGTGGAAGACTAACTATGCATTTAGCTTGGTCAGGGTACTACCCCCTGCCATGTCCATGGTTTTCCCCTGCCAGTAGAAAAGCCACCATGATGATCATGGTATTTCCCCTGCCAGGTTTTTAAATTTTTTTTTCAAATATATGTCTTTATATTAATTGTATATAGCTCTCTCTCTCTCTCTCTCTGTATATATATAATATAAAGACATATATACACACACATACTCACACACCCCTTCTGGTCACTGATCATTGCCTCCTTAACCCACCATAGAAACATATTGCACACCCGTTACAATATACACACCTGTCCACAAGGCATAGTCTCCCTCCAAAACCCCTTGACTCTATCAATACCCCAAATATGGGGCTTAAAACTCAGTTCATAGAAAAGTAGAGCTCCAGAGGTCATGTCATCCAACCGCCTGCCTGAGGCAGGGCCATCCCTAACCGGAGGCATCTCCCAGTGAGGAGATCTCTATTTCTCTGCGCTCTGCCGTGGGCCGCATGCAGTTCACCTCCTTCTGCTCCTTCGTGCTCCCATGCCTTGTGGCTCAGTTATAAGCATCCATGAAAACGTACTGTGACCGGAGACTTGCTCTCCTGATGAGCTCCTTCTCTTGAGCACCTTCTGCTACCACAGCCTGGGCCAGCCTCCCTTTTCAGCCCATCGCCCTGTTTAAATCCCCTGTCCGACTCTGCCCCTTCCAGCCACTGGCCTGCCCCCTGCCTAACGAGGCACAGGGATTCCTCCTGCACTCATCAGCAGGCTTCCTGTCCTGATCTTTCCCTGATGGGCCACAGTCTCTTGAGCTGCACTGCAGCCGCTACTTTACTGTCTGGCCAGAGCTCTGCCCTTTGCTGACCATCACCATGCAACTTGCTCCCTGCGGCCCCTATCTTCCCCTGGCTGCTTACTCCCCTGTCACTGGCTTTGACCCAACTTCCCGCACCAGGCTGCAGCCCTGTAATACTCCCTGGCCCCACCTCCAGTAACAGGGGTTGGGGTCCCTCTTGCACCTGGCACTTCTGCATGTTGGGCCACCAGCAAACAGAGGGCTGGGCAGGGGCCAGGGCACTGGCTAGCACTTTGCTGGGAAACAGAAGATGCAGGTTCATACCTCTTCCAGGTGGGCAGGGCCTAGCCTCTGGGTCTCCTGTTCCCTGGGCAAGGGCCTGAATCACTAGGTTATCGGGCTAAAAGGCAGATGTGCTTAGAGCAAGGGCAAACGTTGAACCCCGAGGGAGCCCGTTCCTTTGCAGTCTTCACTGCCTTAGTGTATTTCCCAGCTCTGCCCAGACATTTGTATCATGAAGCAGCATCTTTGCTGTAATGACTACCCAGGGGAGCTATATATATACATTAGATGTCTTTGCTAGGTACACAGTGTTCTTATAGGCTCATAAATTCAGCCCCAGCCCTTCCATTAAGTTGACGGCAATTCTCTTTGTAAGTTGTGAGCGATGACATGTGAGCACAGATGTTTCCAGTTGTTCCAAAGCCTGGCCATCTATCAGGCTTGCTTCTGCTGTGAGTGGGATTCTCTGTAGGATCGGCAATTCCAGGAGCTTGTAAACGCAGCTTAGGAGGCTATAGGTCAAGAGTTTTCTGGCAGTGAGTCGTCCTTCCCTGGTTTGGGAGCAGTTATCACTTTGGCTTTCCATCAGATCTTTGTATTTTGATTTTTTGTAACAATACAGGGCATAAATATAGAGAGACTTTTTAATGCTCTTTTCCTCTAAGTCATGGAATAATAATAATCGTAGAAAAGTCATGCTGGGTGGGCCCTGAGGAGGGCATCTAGTCCATCACCTGCTCAAGGCAGGATCATGCCCCTTTCAATCATCACAGAAACGTTTGTTGAATCTATTGTTAAAAACTCCTGGAATCACCTTCCCACGCATCTGCCGGGCACAGTGGTGCCCAAAACATCAATCCCCGCTCTAACTTGCCCCAGGTAGGGCCAAGGGATGAGGAAGCTGCCAATGTCCTGGTCCTGCAAGGACAGGAAGGAGTTTGTGTAAGTGTTTGAGCATTGCCAGGACACGGTCCCTCCCGGTTTCCATGCACTTAAGGGCTCTTCTTACTTCCTCTATGAGAAAGCCTCAAAAATACCTGGCTGGCGATGGCCAGAAATTCTGTTCTTTGCTTATTGCTTTATCCAAAGGCTTGCCCTGTCAGCCTTGGCTGTGCTAGTGCCTGTGCAGGTATTTTGTGAGGATGGACATGGTGGACTGTGCTGGTGGGTTGTTGAGCAATATCATATTTCCAAAGCGGTGTCCACACTTTCCAGCTGGATCTTGCCACATTCATGTTAGACATGGTTACCTCCCACTGTGGCCTGCGTCACTTATTACGCTTATCTGCAAGGGGCTTGGCAAAGCTTTGGAATAAGCATAAAAACTTTTTACATTCCTTATCCATATTGGGTATATAGTTCCCACAATGACCATGTGGGATTGATTTAGTGGCTGCCTTGAGCACTGCTGTAGAAAACTGCTCCTTGGCTGCATGGGTAGAGACAGCCTGTGGTATGTGCACTACATGTACAAGACAGGGAAGGACACAGAGAGGCAGGTGAGAGTGCAGAAGCAATCAGAGAGAAAGGGGCAGTGGCATGAACAGAGCCTTTGGGATAGCGGGCATTTAGGGCAAAGAAGATGGTGTATACTTAACACCTTCTAGCATATTTTCTACTCCCCCGGCTGTAACAGATGTAGGAAAAGAGAGCTCTACTCTATGCTCAGCCAGTCTCCAATTTTCTTTTTCTTTTGAAATGCTGTCTCAGGCCAAATCAGCCAAATCAGTTCTGAATTCTATGGACCGAGCAGAGCCTAATCATTCAGGTCCGTGGCGTGACCACCGGCAAGTCTCCTCCCTCCCAGACTTCCAGCCTGGGGCTTCAGACACTCCCAAATCCATGGCAGGCATCCTGTGTGCAAGTCCCGAGCCCAGAGGTCGTGGGGTTCAGATGTCCCCAAGTCTTGCTTCCCCTAAGCCAAAGGCTGAACGAGCAAGTGAGAGGAAAAGCCTGGGAGCAAACCCTCATCACCACTGTGGCAGAAATGCCCCCGTCGGTGCCCCTCTCCAGAGATCTGTCTCCACCAGCCTGAGAGGCTGCTGTTGAATCTCTCACAGCGGGGATCTCGCTCCTTGTCTGCAGACAAAAGCCTGGCGCCTGGGAGGCGATGCTCTGGTCACCTGGGCAGGGGGGAAAGGCCCGGCCCTGCGCGCGGGCCCAGGTAGCCAGGGATGCTTTGCAGATTGGACGGTTTGTAGCCAGTATTGGCAGCTTCGATTGGACCGGCTGCTGAGGTCAG
>NW_005842389.1:1416839-1417178 GCF_000455745.1 Alligator sinensis
ACCTCAGCCACCCTGGTTTGCTCTATGGGATTCCTTTGATATTCCTGTAATATTTCTATGATATTGCTCGACCTTTTACCCTGTTTCTGCCCTACCCCTGTAATCAATAAAGTTCTCCTTTGTGACCGGTGTGGAGACTTATTGAGGGGTGGGTCTAAATTATGCCAAGGAGGCCCCTTAGGTCGGTGGACTAAGGGAGGCTTCCTAATAAGCCCCTGACTTGGGGAAGTGCCCCAAGTGCTTGTATTGGGTCTAGTACCCATTGGACGATCAGGCCTGTGTTTTCCAAGGTGCACAGAGCCAGAAGTGAGTCCAGAGCCTTGGAGGGTGGCAGCGGGA
>NW_005842389.1:1422005-1427817 GCF_000455745.1 Alligator sinensis
CAGGGGTGGCCATGCAGTGTGTTGGGTTGTTAGCCAGTATTGGCAGCTTCGATTGGACCGGCTGCTGAGGTCAGGGGGGTTTTAAAAAGGCCTGGGCCAGGAAGAAGGGCAGCCATTATCCATGCGGTCATCCAGGTGAATCTGAACCTGGCTCTCTCCTCATCACCGCATGCTCCAAGAGTGCCCTGCCTCCAGAGGAAAACTCTAACCACCTCTGGACGATGCGAGTGAGTAAGCTACTCGAGATCCGATCAGATATTTAGCTTCAGTAACTCAGATGCGTGTTTAAACGGCTACCTCAGCCACCCTGGTTTGCTCTATGGGATTCCTTTGATATTCCTGTAAGATTTCTATGATATTGCTCTACCTTTTACCCTGTTTCCGCTCTACCCCTGTCATCAATTAAATTCTCCTTTGTAACCAGTGTGGGAGACTTATTGAGGGGTGGGTCTAAGTTATCCCGAGGAGGCCCCTTAGGTCTGTGGACTAAGGGAGGCTTTCCTAATAAGCCCCTGACTTGGGAAGTGCCCGAAGTGACTGTATTGGGTCTAGCACCCATTGGACGATCAGGCCTGTGTTCTCCAAGGTGCACAGAGCCAGAAGTGAGTCCAGAGCCTTGGATGGTGGCAGCGGGAACCCCAGGCTAGCGGGTGTGCTCCAGGGAAGGGGCCGGCGGGGAGGGAGGCACCCCAGGGAGGCACTCGGAGCCTGGAAGGTGGTCGGGCGCGGGGAGGTGGGCGGCTCAACGCAGAAGCGCCCCCTACTGGCCCGCCACAACCACAAACAGTGTTGCCAAGATCCTCCCATTGAGAGGCTTTAGCAGACTCTTGCAGGGGGGCCTGGCTGCAGTGCAAGGGACAGGCCTCCACCCTCAACTACATCAAGTCATTGCAGGCTGAGAAGAAGGAGATCTCCCCTGTCAGGTCAGTAAAACTACCTGGGCCAAAACCATCTCATGGTAGTACCACTTTCTAGATCATGCTATCTCCCCTGCCAGATACTCCAAAACCCAGATGTCTGCTATAGCTGTGCCAGCTGTGGGTAGTGCAGTGACTACACCAGACTCACCCCCAGCAAACCCTAGGACAGGTCAGTGAGGATGGAGACCTAAAAAGAGACCCAGATGCTGCCCAATGGATTCATGCTCTGGTCACATTTTCCCCAGGGTGCTCGCATCGTTCACATACACAGGGCTGGGCACAGTGCGCCAACATTGCATCGCGTGCAAACATCTGCACATTGTGCTTCTCTGCCTGGGCTTCTGCCTTGTGAATATCTTGCTGAGCTTAATGGCTGCTGGGGCAAGTGTCATATCCAAAGACAATCTCTGGCTCGTTAAGCCAATGGGTGCTGCTCCTCTCAGATTAAACAGGAGGGAAGTCACATGCAAAGAGTGGAGGCAGCTGCCCAAAGCGTTAGGCTGCATGGCAAGTCTGGCTAACTCAAGTGGGTCAAGGGGTTCCCTACTTGCAACCTGTGGCCTGGAGGCCAAAAGGCAGCAGGTGAAGCGGCAGACAGTGGTTCTCAGGCCCAGGGCTCTGGAGGGGCAGGGACGGGGGTTTCTGCTCATGTTAAATTCCACTCTGACTAAACACACCAGGAAAACCCCATCATTGCTCCTGCAGGAAACAGCCTGCCCACCTGTGTTTTGGCTACCTGCTCAGGTGCCAGGGCTGCCGTACAGACTCTCTGCTCCATGTGGTCCCCTTGGATTCTGGTCCCCAAGACTCAGGGCCACTTGCTCACTGACTTTACCCCCATTTTTGGGAAAAAAGTAGGGCAGGGGGGCAGCTTGGAGACTAGCTAGGCCAGAAGGGCAGTCCATTCCCAGCATCTGATGAAGTAGGTTGCTGCCTATGAAAGGTCATGTGTCTCTGAACCAGCTAGTCTCTTAGGTGCCACCCTACCTTGCCTTCTACCTGGCTTCAGTCTAGCCCAGCTAACCACCTCTAACCCCCCTTTCAGAGATCCACGGAGCTCACTGCCATGAAAGGCCCGACATGATGATCCTGGGGATGCACTGGTTTGTATTCTGCTAATTGTCATCTGTTGCATGTGATGCTCAGTTACATCCTTGTACATCACCAAGGAGAAATCACAGGCACAAATCCAACAAGGAATACCTGGGGGTGACAACATAGCAGCAAATGATATGGGAGTTAGGGTTGATCTCAGTTTACATTTAACATGATGCTGTCACAAAGGCGACAAATCCCAGGCTAGACTATGAATGGGGACACTGCATGTTAAGATATGGGAGGAAGCTATTCCTGTCTCCGCAGTGCTGGTGATATCTTAGCTGGAGAAGTTCACTCAGGGTTGTGTGCTCTGCTTTAGGAAAGCTAAGAACAAATAGGAGAGAGTCCAGGCAGGAGTAAGAAAAATGGTGAGAGGTAAGTAAAACATGACCGATTAAAAGAATTATTATAACAAACTGAGTTTGTCTAATCGAATACTCTTCCATTACATAGAAGTTTGCAATGAACAGGGCAGCGATCACTTGATCTCTAGCCACTGGGGGAAGGACATGAAGAAATTAGCTTAATTTGCAGCAGAAAGATTTACATTAAGTAAATTAGGGTAGTGAAACACTGGACCAGCCTCCCATGCCAGAGGCATGTGAGCAGGTTAGACAAGTGTTTGTTGGGGATGTTCTTGGTGAATGTGATTGCCTAGCAGTACAGGGGTCCAGACCAGGTGGCCTCCTGAGGTCTTCTACAGCTCCCCAGTTCTGTGGCAACACCCCTCCAGTCATCACCCAAACTTGTGATCTCAAAAATGACATTCAGTGTGTTTGATGGGACCAATTTTCTATAAAATCATTTCCACTGACGTTAATTAGAATCATAGAAAATGAGGGTTGAAGGGACCTCCGGAGGTCACATCTAGTCCAACCCCTTGCTCAAAGCAGGACCAGCCCCAGCTGCATCATCCCAGTCAGGGCTTTGTCTAGCCATGTCTTAAAAACCCCCAAGGGTGATGACTCCACCACCTCTCTGGGTAACCTGTTTCGGTGCTTTACTACCCTCCTAGTGAGAGTGTTTTTCCTAATATCCAACCTCAACTTCCCTTGCTGCAGCTCGAGACCATTTGTACCCCTGTTGTTTAATTCTTTCTGATTTCTCCTTTCACCTTTCCTCTGAATGATTTTGCCCAATATCAATATTAGTCCAACTGAGCTATAATCATGCAGGCCACCCCCGGGGACCTTTGTAATCATGGGCACAGTGTTAGTTTTCTCCAGTCTTCTGGAACTTGCCAGTGTTTGGGAAAAATCAATGATAATGATACCTTGGCCAATTCTTTCTATACTCTTAGGTGTGCTAACCAGTCTTGCCAGTTCACTGTGCTGGAAGTGAAAAAGGGGCTTGGAAATGTGTGCAAATGTAGCTGATTTGTATGTAGCTAGTTTGAAATGTAGCTAGTTTGCACTGCAAAGTGGTGTGAAGAGCCCTTCTTGTGCCTGAGAAACTGCCATTCAGCAACAAGCGTGACAACATCTTGCCAAAAATCTTTAACGTACTTAGTGTAGAAGTCACTACCTCATTTTGGACCTGCCCACTTCCCCTTTCAGCCTGTGGCAGGAACAAGAAGAGAAACTTTCTCCATCCAACATCCCCTGCTTTTTCTAAAGGAACGGGCCCGTGATGAAGTCAGCGGGTTCCCATCAGCAAGCTGTTTCCAGTTTGTGAGCAGTCAGGAGTGGAGTTTGCTGTCCCTCCACGACGAGGGTGTTTGAGTGAGTCAGTGGTGTGTGTGTCCCACGCTGCGCAGAGGCCGGGAGGGAGGTCTTCTTCTACAATGCCTCGGATCTGCCCTGGCAGCAGTGGGGAAGGCCTGTGGGGGGAAGCAGAAATGGCAAAGAAGTGAGAATCGAGGGAGGTTTTACATGCCCATCCAGGCCCTGCATAGAGCTGCTGTCCTCTCTACACACCACCTTCCCTTCCCTTAGCTTCGGCTCGGGGAGAGGCCCCATATCCCTAGCAGGACAGGGATGGGGAAGGGAGGCTGCAAGTGGTTTGTCCACATCCACCTCCCTGGGGCTGTGCTCACGTTCTCTGTACCCCAGACGCACTTCCTCTTGCAGATGACGTCCTCCTCTGGTGTCCCACGCCTGCCCACGCTACACGGCCACCCACACATCTGAGCCTGGAGCCTGGGCTGGGAGCTGCCGTCATGACGTGCTCCTTCCTCAGCGAGGATGGAGCCAACAGGTCCTGAAATGCAGAGAAGCCCTCTGTGGGACAGCCTCTCTCAGGATCCTGCCGCATATTCAAATTGAAGCTGGGTAGAAACCAGCTGTAAAGCTGTCACACATTGGCAAGCACTAACCCTGTAGCTGGTTGGCTTGTTTTGTAGCTGGACAGACCTTTTCATGGCATGATAATTACTTTGCATGGGTGGCTGGTCTAAATTTATTGTGTGAGTAACCAATTAAGTGTGTAATTAATATATGTAACATGTGGTAGGGGCCTCAGAGGCCCCAATCTCCTGCATGGAGAGTAACTGCCCCCTCACAGACACAGGATGTTCCTGCCCTGGTCAGACTGGTTGCAGGGACCGTGCTGTGCTATAATGTCTGACAAACCAGTGGAAAATGAGCCCTTCCCCAGGCAAACTGCTAGTCTGGCCTGAGAGGATCAGGTCCTTCTCAGCCCCCTCTCATAGACTCTCCTTGGATTTTGCCATCCTGCACCCCCAGTACATCGCTGTCAACTGCAGACTCTGGCACTCGGATGTCCTTGCGGCTGAGCTGAAAGCAAGCTCTTGAGCACCCGGGCCTCCATAGTTTCATAGTTATTAGGGTAGGAAGGGACCTATTAGATCATCGAGTCCGACCCCCTGCCCTGGTCAGGAAAGCATGCTGGGGTCAGATGAGCCCAGCCAGGTGTGTGTCCAATCTCCTTTTGAATATTTCCAAGGAAGGGGTCAACACCGCCTCCCTTGGAAGCCTATTCCATATTTTGGTGAACCTCACTGTAAAGAACTTTTTCCTGATGTCCAGGAAATTTGATCTCTTTTAACTTGTGTCCATTGTGGCAGAAATGCCACCGTCTGTGTCTCTCTCCAGAAACCTGTCCCTGTCAGCTTGGGACACTGGGGTCGAATTCCTAAGGGAGGGGGATTTTCCTCCCTGCCTACATGACAAAAGCCTGGTGCGGAGGGTGCGGTCCCTCTGGTCACCTGAGTGGGGGAGGGAAAAGCCCCTGCTCCTCTGCCCAGGTAACCAGTGATGCTTTTTAAATCGGTTGGCTAGTGGCCAACACTGCTGACTTCTGTCGGACTGGGCTGCTGAGGTCAGAAAGGCGATATAAGGGCCTGGTCCCAGAAGGAGGAGGAGAGAAGCCATTTTTCCAGCATGGCACAAGCATCAGGACACAGGGAGAGAGTCTGATCCATCTGAAACGCTCTCTCTGGAAATCTCCGAGCCAGATCTCTTCCATTTTCTGGGTGATACTTGTGAGTGTTTCTAGAGAGCTAGTCAGCTCCCAGTGATGCATTTGCATGTCACACGGCTACCTCAGCCAGACTGTTTTGCTCAATGGTAATCCCTTGATAGTGCTCTACCTCTTACCGTATTCTAACCCTACCCTTTGTAACCAATACAGTTCTCCTTTGTGACTGGTGTAGGGGACTTATTGAGGGTGGGTTTAATGATGCCTAGGAGGCCCCGAGGTCTGAGGACTAAGGAAGACTATCCTTTTTTGGCCCCCAACTTGGGGAGGAGCCCCAAGTCCTTGTATTGGGTCGAGTACCCGTAGGACTATTAGGCCTGTGTTTCCCCGAGGACACAGGACCTAGAAGGTCCCCT
>NW_005842389.1:1427934-1435732 GCF_000455745.1 Alligator sinensis
GCTGAGTTTGTAGGCGGCCACAAGATCACCTCTCAGCCTCCTCTTGTGGAGGCTAAAGAGGTTCAGGTCTCCCAATTGGTCCACATAGGGTTTTTTTCTATAGGCCTTTAACCAGATGTGTGGCCCTCCTCTGAACCCTTTCCAGGCCATCTACATCCCTCCTGATGTGCAGTGCACAAAACTGGACGCAGTACTCCAGCTGCGGCCTGACCAATGTTGCATTGAGGGGAAGTATCACCTCCTAGACCTGCTTGGGATGCACCTACTTATGCAAGAAAGAGCGTGGTTAGCTTTACTTACTACCTCATCACATTGGTGACTCATGTTCATTTTAGAGTCGACTATGACTCCGAGATCCCTTTCCACAGTTGTGCTACTTCGAGTGGTCCCTCCCAGGCTATGGGAGTGTTGATGATTCTTCCTCCCCAGGTGCAACACATGGCACTTATCCTTGTTAAACTGCATCCTATTCTGTTCTGCCCACCTCCCCAGCCTGTCCAAATCAGCCTGGATTTGCTCCCTGCCCTCTAGTGTGTTTACCTCCCCCCATAGTTTTGTGTCGTCAGCAAACTTGGACAGGGTGCTTATTACTCCCTCATCCAAGTCACTAATGAAGACATTGAATAGTACTGGTCCTAGGACAGAGCCTTGGGGGACTCCGCTGCCTACATTTCTCCAGGTCGAAACCAACCCAGCCACCACCACTCTGTGTGCATCCCACAATCCAATTTTTCACCCACCGGACTGTGTAATAATCTACATTGCAGTTTTTTAGTTTATTTAAAAGAACTGGGTGTGACACTGTGTCAAAGGCCTTTTTAAAGTCTAGGTAAACAACATCTACCTCTGTTCCCTCATCCAAGCATTTTGTGACCCGGTCGTAAAATGAAACTAGGTTGGCCAGACAGGATCTGCCTGCTCTGAACCCATGCTGATTGCATTACTTTACTCGCTGGCCTCCAGGAAAGGAGAGAATCCAGACCCCTTCCCTGGCAACTTGGCCCTTACGTCACCAGCTGAAGTTTCCACCAGGTGAATTTTGTGTCAGTCACAAGTTAACAGAAGAGTTTGCTTTACCCGGTATATAGATTAGTCCGCACTTCCTTCTTCCCTAGGCCGGAGAAGGGGCATTTTGTGTCCAAAAACTTGTCTGGCATCTCTCCTGACTGTTGGCCCAAGAAAAGACGGTCAAAAAAGCCCCTTTCCTTCTGGCATAGGGCCTAGGAGACAGACAGGCTGTTCTGAGTCACCCAGGAGAGGGCAGAGCCACCCTGTTCCAGAGCTGGCCTGTGCACCGGGACATTTCCCAGCTGTGCTTTCCCATATTCTAGCTTGCCCATTCTAGCCGGGTAGTTTGACTGGGAACGGCTCTGCAGACTAGGGAGCGGATCCATCTCAGCTCCCCTGAAATGGGAGCCAAAGCACTGACATACCCAATGCCCTTTGGTGTGTGGGATGGTGATGGGGTGTGCTCAAGCCTCCCGGCGCTGGACCCTTGCAGGGGAGAGAGACCCACACCCTATGAACAGACTGCTTGCCAAAGCCCGCACAGGGGGTCTGAACTGTCACCCCCAGGGCAGAGACCATGTGGGGAGTGATTTCTGCACAGCCCCTTGCTGAGCTGGTGGCAGAGCTGGGGGGAGACCTCCCAGCTGCCAGCTGTACCTACCTCACTGTCCATGCCCTCCCTGCCAGCTGAGCATGGAGAGAAGCCAGGCCAGGCTGGCTCAATGCGGGCAGCTTCACGTCTGCCATGGCTGTCAGATCCCAGGATGCAGCATATCCCAGCTGACCCAGCATCGCCACCAGGCTGTCTGTGCCTAGATCATCACAGGAGTCCTTCCCTGGCTCTGCTCCAGGAGCTGAGCCCCTCCGTCCCACAACTCTCCAGGTCTTCCAGAGCCTAGCTGCCATGCCCAGGGGATCTCAACTCTGGACACAGGGGCTGGTGGTGGGTGAGGCAGCACTTCAGCTCCACAGCCCTCTTGGGAGTCAAGCCCATCACCATCTCCCAGCTCCCTGCCTGGCCCTGTCCACCTGGGTCCAGGGAAGTCTCTGGTGTTCAGCCTCCTGGGACTGACCCCAGTGCTCTTTCCTGCCCGGGGCAGGGGGTCGGACTTGATGATCTAATAGGTCCCTTCTGACCCTAACATCTATGAAACTATGACTATCATCCCCTGGGCTTTGCTCTTCCCTGGGGTCATTGGAGGGACTTGGGAGGGATAAGTATGGGCTGGGAGCTGGAAGGGCTCTCCTCCTCCTAGCTCATATGCACATGCTCTAGAGTTCAGGGGCCATAGGGGCCTGGTGCAAGATGGGGCAGTGTAACAACCTGAAGGTTTTTGCGGGTTGGACACAATTCATAGGGTTGATTTGGAGGGTGACCCTAAGAAGCGTTATGTACTTAGTACATTTGGGTGGAAGCAAAGGAGGCACAAATGGGGTTTGTGTCAGCAGTTATATCTTGCGTGGGATGTGCCATGTTCATGTCCCCCACCACTGCATCTGCACCAGGTGTAAGCTGGTGTTTGCCCTGGAGGAAAAGACTCAAGGGCTGGAAGACTGGGTATGCATGCTCCACTGCATCAAGGAAAAGGAAGATTACATGGACAGGAGTTATGAGAGGTTAGTACTGGAGAGGCCAGATGGAAATGAGGACAGGTGGCAGCATGTGACTCCTCAAAGGAGGTCCCTCAGAACTGAAGTGGAGAGGATTGAACCATAAAATCATAGAAAATGAGGGTTGGAAGAGACCTCAGGAGGTCACATCTAGTCCAACCCCCTGCTCAGAGCAGGACCAGCCCCCACTAGATCATCCCAGCCAAGGCTTTGTCTAGCCGGGTCTTAAAAACCTCCAAGGATGGAGACTCCACCACCTCTCTGGGTAGCCTGTTCCAGTGCTTCACCACCCTCCTAGTGAGAAAGTTTTTCCTAATATCCAACTTAAATCTCCCTTATTGCAACTTGAGCCCATTGCTCCTTGTTCTGTCATTGGCCACCACTGAGAACAGTCCAACTCCATCTTCTTTGCAACCCCCTTCAGGGAGTTGAAGGCTGCTATTAAATCCCACCTCAATCTTGTCGTTTCCAGACTAAATCAGCCCAGTTCCTTCAGCTTCTCCTCATAAGTCCTGTCCCCCAGCCCCTGAACCATTTTCGTTTTCCTCCACTGGACTCTTTCCAATTATCCACATCCTTTCTGTAGTGGGGACCCCAAAACTGGACACAGGACTCCAGATGTGGCCTCACTAGTGCAGAATAGAGGGGAATAATTACTTCCCACATTCTGCTGGCAATGTTCCTACTAATGCAGCCCAATATACCGTTAGCCTTCTTGGCAATAAAGGCACGTTGCTGACTCATATCTAGCTTATTGTCCGCTGTCACCCCCAGGTCAACAACTGTTTTCAAGTACTTTGTGGTCCAAGACATCTGCAGTCATGATGCGGGGGACTCAGCTGTCTGGAGAACAGGAAGTGCAGAGCCCCAGGGGCAGCGGCTCTATAGGACCACTGCTGCAAGAGAGAAGAGCAGAGTGGTGGGGGTTGGTGATTTCCTGCTGTGGGGGACAGAGGCACTAATTTGTTGACCAGATTTGGGATCCAGGGAGGTGTGCTGTCTACCTGAAACCCAAATTCAGGATGTCACAGAGAGACTGCCAAAGCTCATCCATCCCTCAGACCACCACTCTTCCCTGCTTGCCCATGAGGGCACTAAGGATGCTGCCAGGAGTACCACCGAGCTGATCGGGGTCACCACAAGGCTCTTGGCAGGAGGGTTAAGGAGCTTGGAGAACAAGTGGTGTTTTCATTGATCCTCCCTGTGGACGGCAAGGGTCCAGGTAGGGACCATAGTGTTCTGGAAGTAAATGAGTGGCTATGATGATGGTGTTGATGTGAAAGCTTTGAATTCGTTGCCAATGGGCAAATGTTCTGCTGAGGAGGACTGCTTGCAAGAGATGGGTCCATCTGACCAGAACTGGAAAGAACATCTTTTGGCATTGTCCAGGCACCCTCGTAAAGAGGGTTTTAAACTGGGGTCTGGGGGGGAGGGACTGGAGGAGATTGATCAACTCTGCGAAAGGGCCAGAAAGTCACAAGGCAACAAGTGGTGCAAAAGTGGGGTCTGAAGCAAGCAGAGTAGGACAAAAGGCAAAATATATCTGATGTAATTATACAAATATGAGAAGTATGGAGAATAAACAAGATAAGCTGGAAGCTGCAGCCGAAGCAAAAAACCTATAACCTCAGTGTGAGTCTGCAGTGTGATGCAGATCATGGAATCACAGGGCGGGAAGGGCCCCCGAGGGGCCATCGGGCCCAGCCCCCTGCACGAGCAGGAAAGACATCTGGGGTCAGGTGAGCCCAGCCAGGTGACAGTCCTGTCTTCTCTTGAAGACCTCTAGGGTAGATGATTGCACCACCTCCGGGGGAGCTTGTTCCATAGTCTGGACACCCTAGTTGTAAAGAAGTTTTTCCTAATGTTCAGCCTGAAACTATCTTCCAGGAATTTGTGTCCGTCGATTCTAGTTTTCCCCCAGGGCGCCCTGGTGAACAGTTGTTCACCGAGCCCCTGATGTAGACCTCTGATATAGCAGTAAGCTGCAATCAGATCCCCTCTCAGCCTTCTTTTCATTAGGTTGAAGAGTCCGAGATCCCGCAGCCTCTCCTCATATGGCTTGCCATGGAAGTTCCCAATCATACGGGTGGCCCTTCTCTGGACCCTCTTGAGCTTTAGCATGTCCTTGTTGAAGTGCGGTGCCCAGAACTGGATGCAATACTCCAGCTGCGGCCACACCAATGTTGAGTAAAGCAGGAGAATCACTTCTTTGGATTTACTGGAGATGCATCGATTGATGCATGCCAGAGTTTTATTGGCTCTAGCGGCTACTGTGTTGCATTGCCAGCTCATATTCATGCTGGGGTCTATTGTTACCCCCAGATCCCTTTCATTTGTAGTGCTGGTCAGGTTAGCGGTGCCCAGCCTGTAGGTGTGCTGGGGCTCTTCCTTTCCAGATGCAGCACTTTGCATTTCTCTATGTTGAACCTCATCTGGTTATGATCTGCCCAACATGCCAGCCTGTCTAGGTCTGCTTGTATCTGCAGCCTATCTTTAGATGTGTCCGCACAACCTCATATCTTGGTGTCACCCACGAACTTGGCCCATAGGCTTTTTACCCCCTCATCCAGGTCGTTGATGAAGACGTTAAACAGCACGGGGCTGTTGTCCAAAAGGTAGATGCAGTTTTGGGGTGCTGTAATGGGGAACCCGGGGGTCCTGCTACTTTAAGGGGAGAGTGCATCTGGAAAGCAAGTACCCCAGGGGCAACAGGGATAGGAGTTATCACTGGCAGGGGCTGCACTGGAATAGGCATCAAGGGACAGAGCTCAAAGCAGCCAGGGAATAACGGCTGCAAGAGCTGGACTGGCTGCAGCAGAGGAAACAAGGCTGTTCATTAAGCAAAGGGACCCCTGCGTGTGCATGGGAAGGCACCTGTCCTGAAGTGGGGGGTGCTTGGGGGCATAGAAGCCCCTCACTTGAGGCAAAGCAGGCAGCCTAGCTCTGCCGTCCGCAAGGAGAGGACCTCCTAGGGAGCGAGGCTACAGGAAACAGGGTCACAGGCATCCAAGCTGCCCCAGAGAGATGGAAGAAGACAGCTAAGGGGGATATGAGCTGCTATGGGGGAATGACCTAGAGTGGATGTAAAGTTTAGTTTGCAGCTGGTCGGGCAGGCTGGGTGAAGAACAGCGGGGCAGCCCTTGGGGGTGCTGTGGGCTGCACTGGGGACAGAAGAACGGTTTAACCCTTTGGAGGGAGCAAAGGATGTCTGGTCAGGCAGCCTCTAATGAAGTGGAGCTGTGTGTTTGCTGCTGGGCACTTTGGGCTGTGCTTATTCTCCCCACCAAGACGTGAAGTCCCTCTCTCAAGAGCGGACCTGGATGCTGCTCCTTGCATCAGCACTGCAGAACAACCAGGGAGGTGCGGGACTGAATGGCCGGGGGGTCAGACTGAGAAGGAACCAGTCCACCTCCGCTGTAAAACAGGCCTGGGCTGGCTTTGGGAGCACTCAGAGACCAGACCAGGCCTGGTTCCAAGCAAGCACCCCTGGGGGACTGTGTGAGAGGTCTTTCTCTGCAAATCCATTCATCACATCTGACAAAGTCCATTGCTGCTCATGGACCAGCCCTGGCTCCTGCCAGATTCCTGGCTGCCACCTCTCTGCTCAATACCGCGGGAGCCCTCTAGTGGCATATGCTGTGTGGTGGTTACGGCCGAGGCTCCCAACCGTCCCAGAGTAAAGTCCCCTTGGTAAATTCCAGCTTTTCATTTCAGATAATTGCAGATCGTTTCAAATAATCCAGCTGATTATAGGAAAACAAACTAGAGCAAATTTTCTGCTGCAAAATGCTGAGCATGACCACAACAGCATATTTCTTGCAGTGTGGATTCCTTGGTGAAACTTCTGGTTTATCTTGTGACTTGTGTTTGCACACCTGACAGTGCTAACATGATGTGGCACCCCACAGCACCATTGAAAGGATCTCTTGGCAGCCCAGGGTGCCACAACACCCTGGCTGAGAAGCACAGGGCTATAGGAACACTGCTTTCTCTGCGTGTTCATTCATACCGCACACATTTTACTGGTTTTCAGCCAGTTGCTCTATTTATGGGCCATGTCCAGTACATAGATGTAAAGGGAGAAATTTGCCCTCAGCTCTGCCTGGGGGATCTTGCAGTCAGTCTGCCCCAGGAGAAGAACAAGTCGAGTTGGCTCCTCACAAACGTCCCAGGAGTGATGCCAGGCTGGATCTGTTCATCCAGAGCGGAGGAGCAAGCCCCATGTTGACCAGGCAGCCATGGACAAGGGTCAGGCCAGGGATGCCAGGAGTGTGGTAGGGGGGAGCCCAGGGTCATAGGAGGCTGGACACAGGTGGCAGCAGGCCTGTGGAGATCTCTGTCCCAGGGTCTACGGGGCATTGAACCATGCGTGGGCTCCAGAATGGAAGCAGCCAGGGTGGGGATGCCAAGAGCCCCGGGCAGGAAAGAGGCTGGGGCAGACAAGAGGGGCACAGCCTGAGAGCCAGGGAGGGCAATTGTGAGACCAGGGCCGGGACCCCAGACACCCATTCCCCCAACACAGAGCCACTGCCTGACCCATGGGACAGGATGGCAGGGGCAGAGCGTACCCCAAAGGGGCTGGCCTGGGGCAGGCCATGGCCTGCATGGTGAGGGCTGGGCTGGCTGTGACCTCACACAGGAGCCTGGGCAGGACCCAGCCTCTTCAGCCAAGGGCCAGGGGCTGTGACCTCACAGAGGCTGACCTTCGACCTCACAGAGGCTGACCTTTAGGCAGAGGCCAGAGCCTGGGCCAGGACCTCAGACTTCAGACCTTTGAGCCAACAGGTCTCTCCTCATCTGGGGTCTTCCCGGGGAAGACACCATTCACGCTGTGCTCTCAGGCAGCTGAAGCCAAGTGTTGCTGTTCAGGTGACAGAGAATCTCGCTGCCTTTCCTGGACCCCTTGCAGACGACACCAAGCTGGGGGAGTAGTAAATACCCTGGAGGGTAGGGCTAGGATTCAGAGTAACCTATAGACGAATTGGAGGATTGGGCCAAAAGAAATCTCATGAGGTTCGACAAGGACAAGTGCAGAGTCCTGCACTTAGGACAGAACAAACCATTGCACCCGCAGGTGTCTGCGTCTGGAGCTATTTCCAGGGCAAAGCCACTGGGAGCGGCAAAGGAGCCGTCCCTGGTGACTCACCTGAACCAGTGCCAGCACTTGAGCAGGTAAGAG
>NW_005842389.1:1435742-1436896 GCF_000455745.1 Alligator sinensis
GCCAAAAGTCTGGTGCTCTGTCTACGCCACCCCTGTCCAGCCACAGACACCATCTGGCCCTTGGAAAACCTTTCAGTGCAAGCCTCCATCCTTGCACCATCTCCTTCCCCAGCTCAATATCGGGGCAAGGCTGTTTCAGGGTCTTCTCCTGTCACCCTAGCGCTGCACTGACATAGAAAGGAATTGGCACATTGTGCAAAGGTCATTTCAGCGTCGCAAAACCCCGAGCCAGGGCAGCAATGCCAGCCAAGGCTCAGGGCAGCATTTCCACCTCACTGGGGCAGCTCCAGTCCCTCTAGAGGCCCAGAAGAGGAGCGCTTGGGCAGGGACAAAGGCAGAGACCTCTCTAGCAGCCAGTCGGAGCGGGGAGATTTCCTGGACCCAAGGAACTGTTTAGGGATCACTGTGAGCAGACAAGTGGCCCCTGGGGGCTGAGAGTGCCCTGAGCCCCCAGTGTGCAGGGTCCGAGCACTGTGTGGTGGGAGGCAAGACGCCTCTCAAATGTTCATGCAACGAGGGGGCATGGCCAGTCTGTACTCCTAGAGACCAGGCCCTCCCCTCCCCTCCCGGTCCCAGACCCCAGGGCTTGTAGCCCATTTCCACTTTGGACCCAGCCCCGCATTGCAGGGGAGAAGGCCGGGGCAGCACAGAGGGAGGGAGCCTCAGCCTCTCCCCAAAGACTGGAGCTTGACGGAGCAGCTGTCGTGCTGCAGCCTCTGGTGCCCCATGCCCCAGGGTCTGCAGTGCAGGTTCCAGCACTTGACCAGCCCTGCCCAGCCCCAGGACTTCTGCCAGAGGGCACTGATCTACGCACGCTGCCCTGGGTGCCCCAGACCCAGACAGCCCTCCAGATGCTCTACCTGCCCCTGCTGCCGGAGGGACCAGGCGAATGATTAAGGATGAAAGCAGTACAGGGGAGGGGTTCCCTGCCAAGGCCACAAATAGAAGCAGCATTGAAAGGTCTACTTGTCTTCTTCCCCAACCCAGATTGCTGGACACTGGGGACACCCAGGAGGATCGTGCTGGATCACTGCACCATCTGGGCTGAGAGGGAGCAGAGGGCCCTGCTTTGGGGCCTCTGGTTGTGCCAGAGGCTCCCCCTCCCCATACAGGTTGTTGACTCGTGTCTCGGGATGGAAATAGCAGGTTCCTGC
>NW_005842390.1:0-9340 GCF_000455745.1 Alligator sinensis
CAGGGGAGAAGAGAAGGAGTTGCACTTTATGGAAAAGAGCCATACTATTACTCAGAGCTTCAGTATGAAACTGGAGACAGGCCTGTTGAGAGTCTCTGGGTTAGGGTCAGAGGCGAAAATAACAAGGGTGACGTCGTGGTGGTGGTCTGCTATCAACCACCAGACCAGGAGGAAGTGGTGGATGAGGCTTTCTTCAAACAGCTAGTGGAAGTTTCCCAATCATAGGCCCTGGTTCTCATGGGGGACTTCATTTTCCCTGACATCTGCTGGGAAGTCAAGACAGCAGTGTGCAGGCAATCCAGGAGGATTTTGGAGAGTGTTGGGGACAACTTCCTGGTGCAAGTGTTGGAGAGACCAGCTAGGGGCCATGTTCTTGATCTGCTGCTCACAAACAGGGGAGAATCTGTGGGAAATTTAGTAGTGGATGGCAACTTGGGCAACAGTGACAATGAGATGATTGAGTTCAGGATCCTGAGAAAAGGAAGGATGGAGAGCAGGGGAGTAAGGACCACGGACTTCAGAAAAGCAGACTTTGACTCGCTCAGGGAACTCATGGACAGGATCCCCTGGGAAGCCAGACTGAGGGGGAGAGGAGTCCAGGAATGCTGGTTGTATTTTAAAAAAGCCTTACTGAGAGTGCAGGAACAAACCATCCCCATGTGCAGGAAGACAAGCAAGTATGGCAGAAGACCAGCTTGACTTAGCAGGGAACTCTTCAGCAAATTAAATCACAAAAAGAAGCTTATAAGAAGTGGAAACTTGCACAATTAAACTAGGGAAGCATATAAGAGCGTTGCTTGGGCATGCAGGGATGAAGTCAGGAAGGCCAAAGTGTATTTAGAGTTGCAGCTAGCAAGGGATGTGAAGGGTAACAAGAAGGGTTTCTACAAGTATGTCAGTAGCAAGAGGAGGATCAGGGAAAGTGTGGGTCCCTTACTGAATAGCGGAGGCAACCTTGTGACAGAGGATGCAGAAAAGGCTGAAGTGCTCAATGACTTTTTTCACCTCTGTCTTCACAGGCCAGGTCAGCTTCTAAACTACTACGGTGGGCAGCACAGTTTGGGGAGAAGGTGAGCAGCCATCAGTGGTGAAAGAACAGGTTAGGGACTTCTTAGAAAAGCTGAATGTGTACAACTCCATGGGGCACACCCAAGGGCATTGAGGGAGTTGGCTGATGTGATTGCAGAGCCATTGTCTATCATGTTTGAAAACTCATGGTAATCAGGAGAGGTCCCAAATGATTGGAAGATGGCAAACACATGCCCATATTTAAGAAAGGGATAAAGGAGGATCCAGAGAACTACAGACCAGTCAGCCTTGCCTCAGTTCCTGGAAAAATTATGGAGCAGATCCTCAAGGAATCCATTTCTAAGCACTTAGAGAAGGTGATTAGGAACAGTCAGCATTGATTCACCAAGGGCAAGTCACGGCTGACCAGCCTGATTGCCTTCTGTGAGATGACTGGCTCTGTGGCTGTGGAGACACCACTGGATGTAGTATACCTTGATTTTAGCAAGATTTTTGATAAGGTCTCCTACAGGGGAACTCTTCAGCAAATTAAATCACAAAAAGAAGCTTATAAGAAGTGGAAACTTGCACAATTAAACTAGGGAAGCATATAAGAGCGTTGCTTGGGCATGCAGGGATGAAGTCAGGAAGGCCAAAGTGTATTTAGAGTTGCAGCTAGCAAGGGATGTGAAGGGTAACAAGAAGGGTTTCTACAAGTATGTCAGTAGCAAGAGGAGGATCAGGGAAAGTGTGGGTCCCTTACTGAATAGCGGAGGCAACCTTGTGACAGAGGATGCAGAAAAGGCTGAAGTGCTCAATGACTTTTTTCACCTCTGTCTTCACAGGCCAGGTCAGCTTCTAAACTACTACGGTGGGCAGCACAGTTTGGGGAGAAGGTGAGCAGCCATCAGTGGTGAAAGAACAGGTTAGGGACTTCTTAGAAAAGCTGAATGTGTACAACTCCATGGGGCACACCCAAGGGCATTGAGGGAGTTGGCTGATGTGATTGCAGAGCCATTGTCTATCATGTTTGAAAACTCATGGTAATCAGGAGAGGTCCCAAATGATTGGAAGATGGCAAACACATGCCCATATTTAAGAAAGGGATAAAGGAGGATCCAGAGAACTACAGACCAGTCAGCCTTGCCTCAGTTCCTGGAAAAATTATGGAGCAGATCCTCAAGGAATCCATTTCTAAGCACTTAGAGAAGGTGATTAGGAACAGTCAGCATTGATTCACCAAGGGCAAGTCACGGCTGACCAGCCTGATTGCCTTCTGTGAGATGACTGGCTCTGTGGCTGTGGAGACACCACTGGATGTAGTATACCTTGATTTTAGCAAGATTTTTGATAAGGTCTCCTACAGCATTCCCCCAGGCAAGCTAAGAAAATACGGGCTGGATGAAAGGACTGTAAGGTGGATAGAAAACTGGCTGGAACATTGGGCTCAGAGAGGAGTACTAAGCAATGTCTCGATGTCTAGTTGGCAGCCAATATCAAGTGGAGTGCTCCAGGGGTTGGTCCTGGGGCTGGTTTTGTTCAATATCTTCATCAACAACTTGGAAGATGGCATCAAGTGCACCCTCAGCAAGTCTATAGATGTCACCAAGCTGGGGGAAGTAGTAGATACACTGGAGGGTAAGTCCTGCACTTAGGATGGAATAATCCCATGTACCAGCACAGTCTGGGGCTGACTGGCCAGGCAGCAGCTCTGCAGAAAAGGACCTGAGGGTTACAGTGAACAGTAAGCTGAATATGAGCCAACAGCATGCCCTTTTTGCCAAGAAGGCTAACAACATACTGGGCTGTATTGGTAGGTGTGTTGCCAGTAGGTCAAAGGAAGTGATTATTCCCCACTGTTCAGAACTGGTGAGGCCACATCTGGAGTACTGTGTCCAGTTTTGGCCCCCCACTACAGAAAGGATGTGGACAAATTGGAGAGAGTCCAGTGCAGGGCAACAAAAATGGTAAGAGGGTTGGGGGACATGACATATAAGGAAAAACTGAGGGAACTGGGCTTATTTAGTCCAGAGAAGAGAAGACTGGAAGGGGACTTAATAACAGCCTTCAACTACCTGAAGGGTGGTTCCAAAGAGGATGGAGCTGGACTGTTCTCAGCAGCGGCAGATGCCAGAACAAGGAGCAATGGTCTCAAGTTACAGCAAGGGAAGTTTAGGTTAGATATTAAGAAGAATTTTTTCACAAGGAGGGTAGTAAAACACTGGAAGAGGTTACCCAAAGTGGTGGTGGAATTTCTATCCTTGGAGGCTTTCAAAACCCAACTAGACAAGCTTTGGCTGGGATGATCTAGTTGGGGATGGTCCTGCTTTGAGCAGGGGGTTGGACTAGATGACCTCCTGATGTCGTCTCCTTCAACCCTAACTTCCTATGATTCTAACACAATGACTCCCCATGGCCCGAGAGGCTTGGTACTAAGCTTCCTTCCACTCCAAGCCCTAATAACTTTCTCCAGAGCATGTATTTTGTTAAACATCCCACAAAGTCAAGCCTCCCTCTTTGGGTTGAAGGAGCCTGGCCCAGAGGACAGCTCTGGCCTTAAATGCACAGGACACTCTGGAGGTGGGAAACAAGGAAGAAAACTACCAGAACTTTGAGCCCAGGATGAAGATAGGAAAACCACAGCAGCTCAGGCTGGGTTCCTTCCAGCTCAGTCCCACAGACCTCCCCAGCTCCCTGCAAAATCTCTCAACTTCTTGGTGGGTTCTGGTAAGACCCCAGGGCAAAGTAAACCCTCTCCAGGAGCTCCAGTGTGGGTGACAGGCCAAGTGCTGCTGAATCACATCTTCATTTGGCTCCTTGTGTGCTGTCCTGGCCATGGCCAAGAGGAAAAAAAAAAGGGAAAGAAACAAGCCAAGCACTGCATCCTGCCCCTTAAGGTCATAGCCTCTCCGCAGTGGCCCCTTGGTCATCTCAGCCAACATGCAGAGTCATGGTCAAAGCTAGGCCTCAGCCTGGTCCAATAAAATTGCTGCCCAACAAAAAAATGGAGTGTAGTGGTTAGAGGAGTAGATTGGCATATGGGAGACCGGAGTTCAAATTCTTGCTCTGCTGCAGATGTCTGTGTTACTTTGGATAAGCCCCTTCCTGGACCTTGGCCTCAGGGCCCACCAGTCTGGACAGGGGATGCCAGCACTTCCCTACCCACAGGGGTGCTGCAAGGATCAATGCTCTTAAGATTAGGAGGAGCTCAAATATTATGCAAGCAGGGGGCATGCAAGTGTCCACCAGAGCCAGCGACTTCCTTGATCTCCCACTGCGTACATGTCCCATCACTAGCACAAGGGGCCTTTTGGCACCAGCAATCACAGTAGTGATGGTTTATTCCTGTCCTAGGGCCAAGACTTGGCTACTACAGACCTTCCCTTAGCAAATTGCTTTGCAAGGAGTATAATCCTCTTAGTGAGCAAGGCTGTGTACTGCTCAGCTTCCCTCCTGGCTCCTTGAGCAGTACATAGTCCTATTATCCAGATACTGTCTGCCCCTGATGCTGTGTGGGCACATCTTCCTCAGGTCGCATGTGCATCTGCTGGCCCACAATGAAAGTGTGATTGTGATCATGGTTGTAGCCTTCCTTGTAGATAATCTTTCCTGAGGTTACAGTAAAACCCAAAGCTGTGCTGTGATGCGATAGGCATGCCCCACCTCAACCCCATGCTCTGCTGGCCCATGGGCTGCATTCCTAGATAATGTGGGTGCCATCCACCCTACTCTGAAGGACCTAGTAAATCACACTTCAGTTTTGCACACCAGGTGTTCCCAAGTTCTCAGCACCTTCCACATGCCCTTGCTCAGGTGTATAAGTGGGACTTGATACCTTTTGAAAATCTGTCCCCTCTCTGTGCAAGGGAGCTTAGTGAGGCATGGGCCTGACCTGATGCCCTGTCAAATGCGGCAGCCCCAAGCATTCAGAAATCTGGAGTCAGACCTCCCCAGACCACAAGGTGAGGTTTGACATTATGAGACTGAACAGGAACTTGGTCTTAGATTCTTGGTCTTCTGCATTTGGAACCTTTAGGGTCACGTGGAGATCACGTCTTCCAGCTCTGTGCAAACCTAGGAGCTGGAAACACTTTCCTCTTTCAAGTGAAGGCAGAGATCCTCACCTGTTCACTGGACTCTAGGAGCTGGAGATTTAGGAAGAACCCCCAATATCGTGGAGATTTACAGGTTGACTGCACTGTGTTAGAGCCTGGGGTTTTGGTACTGCAGTTTAGCAAAGTGGTTGCATGACCAGAATGGGTCCTTTTAGCCTGCAGCGTCTGTGAACCGATGAACACTCTCTTTCAGTTCCGAGATCTGAGGAGGAAGGTCTGGGAAGACGCAAACAAGGAGGATTTGAGACGTGATAAACAAGGACGGACACTTGCCTGAGGAGAAAGGACATTTTGTAACTTAGCAGCGTTGGGACACTGTATTAGAACAACATTTCCAGGCTCTTGTGAAAAATTACGGATGCATCTCAGAGCTGGGCTGGTTCCAAATGTGTTAGGTCAGGGAGCCACCTGCTGGTGCAGACCTGCAGCATGTCTTACCTAGCAAAGACTAAGGACACTGGAGTTCAGATTTGAGGGAAAGGCCCACAAATATGTCCTGGTGCAAACACACACACACACACACACCCCCCCAGGAGATCTCTTCCTCACCCATATATGTACAGCACCATGTTGGACACAAAGACAGAGCTGCAGAAGAATAGGTTGGAGATCATACATGTATTCAGCACTGGACACAAGGCGTAGCCACCGAGGGGCTACCCGGAGATACTGCAGATTCATGTTTGATTTTCTGCAAATGCATTTTCAAGGTTCAAGGCTTGAGTATGAATGATTCATAGGAATAAAAGAGTGAGCCCTGCAGGCCTGCACAGCAGAGCTGGATTTTAGCCTTTTGTCAGCGGTGCGGGAAGTGTAGAAGACACTGGGGATGAGAGCATTGATGAGTGGGGGCTGAAGTTAGTACCAGGATATCAGTGACTGGAACTGGGGGCCAACTGGGGATCAGGGTTACCAGACTGGAGGGTTGTAACAGAGCCAGGGTTGGAGTGGGCAAACAGAAGCCAGGAGCAAGCCAAGTCAGGAGCCAAAGAAGTAGGAGGCAAGTGGAGTCCAGGAGTGAGGCAAGAGGACAAGAACTAAGCAGTCATCAGAAAAGTCTAGGAGCAGGAAGAACCGTGTTGGCCACACAATTTGTGTCCTGCTCCCTGGTCTTACTGAGGCAAGGTGGCTGGTCTGATGTCATGTACTGGCCATTTAGGTCCCAGGGAATTGGCAGTGGTGGAGGTCTTAGATGCGCCCCATCCAACTTATGGGACCAAACATGACAGAGGTACATGGGGGTAGGTTATGGTGTGGGTCAAGCTAGGGCCCTGGGTTTGAGGCTGCAGGCCTGACCCATCAGGGCAAGGGCAGATAGAACATGCCCACCTCAGTCTCTGCAGTGGATAAAATCATCATGGGCTTGCCTCAGAGCAGGATGAACAAAGTCATGGCTATTTCATCCAGCCCAAGAAGCTTAGATATCTGCAGTGCTCTGGTGGCAGGGAGCTTTTATGGTGGGTTGTACACACTGCAGCAGCAACAGCAGGGAGAAGAGGTGACGATGGCTGGCTCAGAAGACCTTGTCTGCCTCAAACCCAGCTGCATTCATTTCAGCCACCACTCCTAGAAGTTTGTTGACCCTTTGCCTAGGGGAATGGTGACAATTTCCACATTGGGTTTAATACAAGCCTGTGAGCACAGGTCTGTTGGCACGTACGTGTGTGCAGGTACCTGCAAGCAATACAGAAAGGGGTGAAGTCTACAAGGCAGTGACGCTTATGGCTAGGTAGGAGGGGCCAGGCACCCAACACCTTAGCAGCTGCCATGGGCAAGTGCTGGGTTAACAGGCACAGCTAGTTTTTGCTTTCACACTTTGGGACACCCAGGGTCTGAGGACTGCTCTCGCATCCACCTGATCCATCCTCCTGAGGGCAGTGTGCAGCTAGCACACAGCAGCAGTGATCCCTAGCAGCAGTGGGTGGGCTAGAGGACCCAACCTCTGCTTTCCAGGTGTCAAGGCCCCCTGGAGCTCTTCCTCCAGAGAGGCCCGGGCCAATGGGCTGCAGAACTCCCGTCCTCCAGCAAGTCAGCTCCTCCCTGAGCTCCTGCTGACACAGGCTCAGCCAGCTGCTTTTCCCAGGAGGGAGACAAGTTCAGTGCAGCGCTCACAAACAGAGCACTGTCAGATCTCACGAGGCAGAGCAAGTGAGCAAAGCAACTGGGGCTGGGAGACAAAGAGCTGAATTCCCCAGACACCAGAGACTGATCAATTGGGAGGAAGTGCCCAGAATGCCCCTAAATAGTCATTATAGTCAGAGCGTTCAGTCACTGGAAGCGCAGGCAGTAGGGCAGGCCAAGCCAATGCCAGATTACCTGCCTGTAGGTAATAAAGGTGATCACCTTTATTACCTACAGGATAATAAAGGTGATCACCTAATAAAGGTGATCATACCTCAAAGATGATCAAGGTGAGGGTGATCAGTGAGGGTGATCACCTGTTCAACCTCAGCAAGAGGAGGCTGAGGGGGGACCTGGTGGCTGCCTACAAGCTCATCGGGGGGATCAACAGCAAATAAGCAGAGCTCTTTTCTCCCCAGCACCACCTGGGGTGACGAGGAACAATGGTCATAAGCTGATGGAGAACAGGTTTAGGTTGGAGATCAGAAGGCAATATTTTACAGTTAGGGTGGTCAAAATCTGGAACCAACTTCCCAGGGAGGTGGTCCTCGCCCCTACCTTGGGCAAAATCAAGAGGAGGTTGGATGATCACCTGTCTGGGGTCTTGTGAACCCAGCATTCATTCCTGCCTGTGGCAGGGGGTCAGGCTAGATGATCTGTTCAGGTCCTTCCTGACCCTAGCTACTATGAAACCATGACATCAACCTCATTTCCCTTATCCAGGTGGCAAGTTACCTGATCATAGAAGGAAGTGAGGTTGATCAGTCATGACCTGCCCACAACGAAGCCACGGTGGCTGTCCATTGGAATACTGCCTTCAGTTAGCCTCTCAATAATGGTTTCTTTGATCATTTTTTCCAGGATTTTACCAAGGAGTGAGGTCAAACTGATTGGCGTATAATACCCTGGGTCCTCCTTTCTTGAAGATAGGCACCATATTGGCCCCCTTCCAGTCTTCTGGGACCCCTCCTGAGTACCACAAGTCTTCAAATAGCTTTGCCATAGGTCATGAGATGATGTTGGCCAATTCTTTCAGCACTCTTGGGTGTAATTCATCTGGTTCTGCTGGCTTGTAGATATCCAGCCTCTCTAGATGTTCCCCCACAAGATCTTCGCCAACTATGGGAGGGTGATCACCCTCACCTTGATCATCTTGTATCCTGTCAAGCAGGCTAATACCCTTGGACTGGTGGAATAACAACACAAAGTATTTGTTTAGGAGTTCAGTTTTCTCCTGAGTGTCCCATTTCATTCATCAGGGACCCTATGCTTCCCTTATTTTTTTTTTCTGACTTCCTACATATCTAAAGGAGGATTTTTTGTTGCCCTTGATTCCAGTTGCCAATTTGTATTCAGTTTCTGCCTTTGCTTTCCTAATCTGTTCCCTACAGGTGTGAGCTATTGCCGAGTACTCTTCTTTGGTGGTAATTTCTGCACTTCTATCCCTTATAAGTTTCTTTTCAATATCAGGAGGTCCATGACTTCCCTATTGAGCCAAGGGGGTCTCCCAGTCCTTTTGCTGCCTTTCTTATGAAAAGGAATGGACTTCCTTTGTACTCCTAGGATCACTTCCATGAGGAATGACCACTCTTCTTGTACTCCTCCATTGGACCATGGTCCTGCAGAGCCTCGCCAACCAATCTCCTAAGCTTGTGGAAGTCAGCTTTTCTAAAAATCAAGGATTTCTACCCTACTGACTGATTTCCCTGTCTTATGGTGGATGGAGAAAGTCGTCATCTCATGGTCATTGTCACCTAGTTCCCCTTTGATCCTCAGGTTGCTCACTAGATATCCACTTTGCCCAGAATCAAGTCTAGGAGTGCTTTACTCCTGCTCAGTCCGTATACTTTGAGTCAGATAAAGCTCTTCAATGCAAGTGAGGAAGTTCTCAAATAAGTTATGCTTGGAACTGAATAATGGGCAAATGGAGATGGGGCATTTGCTGAAGCCTCACAAGAGTTTCCCAATTTGGGCGCAGATGGAAGAAGGAACTGGAAAAGGGTGGGGGGGGGGGGGGGGGGGGGGGGGCCCATGGCGGGGCCCCCCCCCCCCCCGCTCCCACCCCAGCTTGCTGGTTCAGGTATGGAGTGTGTCAG
>NW_005842390.1:9393-34566 GCF_000455745.1 Alligator sinensis
GTGGAGAGGGGGGGGGGGGGGGGGGCTGCGGGGCAAGAGGATGCTCCAGAAGGCAAGAGAAGAGAACTGCAGGGAGTGGAGAGGGAATGCTTGTCACTGGGAGTTTCTGGGAAGAAGCAGCAAAGAGCAGGAGTGATAGTCTAACTGGGAACAGGGCATTTCCGGGGCAATCCAAGGGGACAATGGGAGGAGACGGAGAAGAAAGCTAGGAGGATGGGATAAGCAAGAGGAACTTCCCCAAAACACTGGGGAAGTAAACTGAAGCAATCACTTTAGATTAAATCTCAAGAAAAGTCTCCTTACTGGGTGGGCTGAGAGGCAGTGGAGCAGGCAGCCCAGGGTAGCTGTAGAACACCCTTCACTAGAGGTTTCCAAGTAGAGATGGGATGAATATTTGACATGGATGAGTTAGGAAGAGCACATCTTGTATCCTGGAAGAGGTTAGACAAGATGACCCTTGAGGTCCCTACCAAACCTTGAATTCTGTTAGTGAAGTTGGTTTAATCTCCATTGATCTGGTTATAGCACGATGACAAGGACTGCAGCTCTAGCAACGTGTCTGGCAAGCATAGTGCAAAGAAGCTGCCAGTGTTGGTGGTCACTGACTACAAACAGGTTAGGAGCAGATATCTAAGGGCTTGGGAATGGGTGGCTTTGACTCTATTGAGGGACTGGCAAATTGTTATTGCAAGAAACCTATTTGAAAATACTGGAAAATTCTGTGGGGCAGCATTATGGCCCACAGACCAGAGCACATGAGAACACAAATAGAGTAGTTTTATTATTTTTTTCTTATAAGATGCCAAAACCTACTATGGAGTTTCCCCAACTCATGAAGATTATCTGCCCAGCGAGGGCAATGGGGATAAATTTTATTAAAAAAGGAATAGCATCTAGAATTGTGATTATGTATTGGAGTGAGAAGAACAACTGACCAGATGAATCTATTAGAAGAGCTGAACCCTTATCTAGTTACAGCTAAAGTCTTGATTTTTGGATGCAACTTTAATTTTAAATGGAAGAAGAGGGAAGAAAAAGGCAAAGAGGCTAAAGTATTGCAGCAGCCAGCCAGCCAGGCATGCTTGGAAGATGAAACAGCAGCCCCCAGGGCAGGAGGCAAAATTTAGGAAAGAATGGGCACATCTACATGTTGCCTATGTCACCGTAGAGACGTGCTATGGCAACGTAGCAATTGGCAGCAACTTCGCTGTAGTGGCGCGCTCTCTTGTTTTAGCACGATGCTCTGGCAAAGCAGCAGTGAAAACTTACCATGTGCCATGCACTAAAGCAAGGCTTAGTAACAACATCGCTGTAGGGTGATGTATAGACGTGCCCAATATAACCTTCCTTAGAGCAGGCTGGGGAGCAAGGCTAGATCAGTACATGAAAGGGAGGGGCATCTTGTAGGTTCAAGTTCCTTTCCAGTTGGAGTTACTTTGAATGTGGCATTAGAAACTATTTTGGGTCCAGCACTCAGGAAATTAAATCCCAAATTGTTAGAGGGAAAGAATGAGACCAAGCAGGCAATGGGATTTCTGACAGATCTTATGCATGCTGAAATGACAGCAGATGCGTGTCCCACTCAGGAAACAAAAGGGGACAGGATATTAAGGCTTTCTTTTTAGCTTGATCAAGTCTGCTGAGGGGGGGACGGGGGGGCAGGAAAGAGGCAATGCAATGAGCTGCAAAACAGGAGGCAAGTACCGGCAAGTTTGTATGCAAGAGTAAATGGGAGAAATGAAGCCTTTGTTTTCCACAGAGAGAAATTAAAGGCAGTAGTTTATCATAGTGTACTCCCTGGAGAGAGGAAGATGGGGTGAGAGTTAATGTATCTGGGTGCAAGAAAGGCAGGAGCTTGGCTGTGGAATAGGGAGGCCAATATGGTGGTACCTTTAGGTAGTGGGAAACATAGGTGCCAAGTGGCCCAAGGGCCCTGGCCCCCCTTGGGAAGAGGCAGTCCCAAAATGAGAACATCATGTCCTGGTCCCAGGCTGTGCAACTCCAGGACAGAATTTGTTCTGGATTCCCAGTACCATGCAAGGATCTGGGTTTTCCATTCAGAGGAAAGATGCGGGAAACAGCTGGTTTTCCCTTGCAGGCTGGCAGAGTTCCAGCCTGTAAGGGGCTGCGGGGAGCAGGACACGGGGGTGGGGGCGCCCACATGCATGTGCACATGCACATGGCCTGGAATACAGCCCCAGGCAGAGGTGGATGGCAGCTCCTCCAGCTGCTTGCAGGTAAATCTATGGGGTGGGGCAGATCAAGGCCCTCATGGTAATGGAGGGAGTGGGGCAAGGGCTGGGCCTGGGTGTACTTCCCAGCCAAGGCGGTGCATTGGGACTGGGGTGGGGAGTGGAACAGAGCCACAGGTGCCTCATCCAGGGGATGGTGTGGGGGGACAGCTCCTTGCTACTGTAAGCTTTCCTGGGGAGAGGGGCATAGGGGAGCACATGCCCCCCAGATTTGTTCATGGATTAGGGTGGATGTGGGCTGTCCACTGCGGGTTCAGGGCTCCCTGCCCTGCTGCTCTCCCCCGAGGAGCCCCACACTGGCTGCACCACCTTGGCAAGGTTCCCCCTGCCTTCTCAGCAGCAACAAGGGTGGCAGTGCAGAGTTGTGTCTCCTGCTGCTGCCAGCCGGGCACCTTGCCATGGCAGCAGGGTGGGGAACCCCAAGCCAGCAATCGGCAGTTTACATCTGGCCCTGTCCCCCATGAGCTCTGCTCAACTCTGCTCCAAGCTGTGCTGTGGGGGGTCGGTGGGGGGGCCTTAATCTTAGGCCCCTTCAGTAAAAGCAAGTCAGTGCCTATGGTGGGGAGAGAAAAACATTGGAGTCTCTCATGTCTCTCAACATGGGAGAAGAGTCTTAAAAACAAACTGTGAAGATCTGTGCAGCTATTTCAAGCATACACAGACCTTTTTACAAATCACAGGGAGAATGAGACAAAAAGAGTTGGAGGGAGAGATAGGAGAAAGATAGATTGGTTTAGTATAATGTTATCAGAGAGAGGTAGCCAGTAGTGTTAGTCTGAAGTCAGGCCAAAGGCAAGGTAGACATGCACCTTATGGACTAACTGAATCAGAGATGCATAAGCTTTCATGAGCCACAGCTCACTTCATGAGATGCTACCATTGTTAAACTTGCCTGTGGTGACTTCAAAGCAAAAGGAGTTGATGGCACCTGTTACTGTCAGAGGTGGAAGAGCCAACAGTATCTCCAGAGGGGTATCCCCCTAACAGCTTTCCAACAGACCTGTACCAGGCCTTCCCTTGTAGTGTTTACTGAGATCTTAGCAGCCTTGTTCAATCAGATGTTAAGTCTAGGAAAAGCACTGGGGTCTTAATCAAAGGGCTATTAATAGTGACAACCAAAATGAGATTTCACAAGAGCCTTGGGGTGGAATTCGACCCAGAATTGACCAAACAGAGGGTGTGGGAAAAGACTGAGACCAAGGTCAAACAGACTGGGACTATGGAAAATGTGTCACCTGTCAATTGGGGGGGGAGGGGGGTATAGGCACATGGCAGTCATGAGAGTGGTGTTGCTACCAATGCTTCTGTACACCACACTGGGTCTTCCTTCCCTCAGAGCAAGTCATCCATAGCATCTAAAGAGCCACGTGCGTCTTCTTCTGGGGCTCTAGATGGGAGAAGGTTGTGAGGACCACACTGTACAAGACTAAATGAACTGGGGACAAGGAATCCCAGATGTCCTGCTGTTACTCTGGGCCAAATACATGAGCCAGATCTGCAAATTGTGACTGGGGCAGAATCCAAAGCATCCTGCTCTGTAAGATACTTTGCAGGGCATCTGCTGTGACACTGGCAGGAGTACACATCACCCAACTCAAGCCCATGGCTCATGGAGATGCCACATTTTCAGGTGCTTCCTAAATTGCTTCCAGATTAAATATGATCTGTGTTGGCACTGGATTTATGACCCAGATGCCTTACTCCAGGCTAACCCAAACCCTCAGACTGACCACAACTTCTCCATTTGATAATAGGCAAATTTTTACTGATACACAGTGATAGCAGATAAGAATAATGCAGCAAGGCAAACAATTCTATATCTGTCAGTCAGGGGCAGTTTTAGGAGGAGGTTGGTGGGGGGAAGCTATGGCTATCCAAAAATTCACTTTAGCTACCCCTCCTAGCATCACTGCCACCTGCCCACTTGTCTGCCCCATGTAGGTGAGCCCGCAAAGGTGCAACGCTCCTGGTAGGAGCAACACCAGCCTCTTCCGCACTGCGGGGTGGTGTGGAATGGGACTGGGCCAGGGCTGAGCAGGTGGGCAGCAGTAGCAGCACTGGGAGGGGTGGCTATGGGGGGGGGAGCAGCTAAGGAGAATTTTGGGGTGGCTATAGCCCTCTCAAGTCATCCCCCCCACCCCGCACTGGTCAGGCCCCGCCCTATCACTGGGAACAGGCTGGCACCGCCCCTGCTACTTGTCTTAGAGCTGTCACAGAGGGAAGGTACATCGGGCCAGTATGCGACCTTTACACTGAAGTTCTTTCTTGAATGCTCAATGTCAGTAGCCTGGAGGTCAAGGGCCGAGACCTCCCTCCCCACAGGTAGGGTGGGTGAAATGGACAGAGGGCATACCACCAGCTTATGGTGTCCTCGCATTCCCCTCTTGGGGACTCTTTGCTGCTCTGAAATCGCTCCTTTTGCATCTCTTCACCTCTGATGACTCTTCATTTCTGGGCAACATTGATTGGTCTTCCTGTAGTCATCTTACTGCCCACGTTCTATCCTATCAGCATATTTCTTTGTTTCCCAAACCCGTCACTTGCACACATCTTAATTTGGTCATTTACAGGTGTCTTAATGTGGTCTGTCCACCACAACTAGAAATCCCAGGGACTCTACAGTTGGGCACTGTGACCTAATGCCACCTTATCTCATGTTATGGTGCATGTCTTCAGTTTCCCAGCCTGTGTCTGCTGGTTTCAGACACAGTGGGCCTTGAAGGAAGCTTTATCACAAACAGGCTTTTAGAAGCCAATTAATCCTTGCCATTTCCTTGAAGCATTGCTCTAATGCAGGGGTAGGCAACGTTTTTTGGCTGGAGCACTGAAAAAAACCCACGTCTACCTTAGAAGGTGCCGGAGTGCTGGCATGCCAGAAAAACAAAATGAGGGTGGGGTGGTGGGGGGGGGTGTACATGGCAGAATGCACTGCATATTAGAATATTTAATAATCATAGATGTTGCCTTTGTTGTTGTGTATTCCTTTTTTGTTGAGCATGTTGCAATGAGACAGAGAGACAAATAAGAGAAAGAGGAGAGAGAAAGAAATAGGAGTAGAGACAGAACCAGACACACACACATGCACACAGAACCACATGCACAAACAGAGAACCAGAACACACCCAGAACAGACACATGCACACAAACATCCAGAACCAGGCAGATGCGTGTGCACACAGACACACAGAACCAGGCAGAGGCAGACAAACACAGAACCAGATGCGCAGGAGCATGGAGCCAGGCTCCTGGGCCACTGGACAAAATCCAACCCAATGATGCCCTGGTCCCGTCAGAGCCCCTGTGCTTCCCCGGGGAGCCAGCCCCTGGGCTGCAGTGCAGTTGGCTGAGGACCTGGCCCGGAGCCTGCCCATCAGCTCAACCACCCACCAACCCAGCACAGCTAAGCCCACAAAAAGTGCGGTGCTCCTGGCAAGAGGCAGTGCCAGCCTCATCTTGGTGGTAGGCTGGGACAGGGCTGGGCTCAGAGCAGGTCGGAGTCAGGCAGGCTCCCACCTGAAACGTAAAGGCTATGCACCGTAATCTGTAACCGACATACACAAACATGTAGCCACGTTCACATCATGTGTTGCGAGCATGTTGGCATTTTGGAAACCTCCTGGAATAGATTCAAGCAAAGTTGGCAACTCTAGTTTTGACCAGTTCGTCTCCTGCTTCAGGAACACCCTGTGGAAACCCAGGAACCCGCTCATAAACAGACACACAAATCCATCAGTTGAGGACTGCATCATAATGGGACTGAGTAAGATGCAGGTGTACTACATAAAAAGGTGGTTGAAGATGACAGGGAGGAAATGGTGAAGATCATATGGAAGAGAAAGGACTAGAAGAGACTCTTCAAAGGTGGGACCACCACTGGAGCGATGATAGAAGTGATGACAATTATAATGATGAATGAAAGGACTGGGGAAATGGGCAGGGAATTGGGAAGTGATGGAGGGAGGGCACTAAAGTGGTCCTTCACATGATTGTGACAGTTAAAGAAAATGGTGATGGGCACGTGGATGCATGGTTGTGTGGGAGCAGAGGTGTGTGGTGCAGTTATTGTAACAGGAATGATAATGGTACAACTGTAGAGGTGTGGTTTGGACCGTTGAGTGAACCATGCCAATCACAAGGTGAATTTATAGAGGTCTAGATGTGTGTGTATGTGTAATATATATATATATAAAAACAGTCAGTCAGTTCACCAGGCACCATACACCAACCAAGCACCCTCTCAACTTCAGTTCACTCGACCCACCAGGTCCCTGGTTCTAGCAGGGTCTTCACCCCAGTCCCTGGGCCCCTGGCCCTGTCTCTGCTCTAGCCCTTACCTGGTCCAAACCCTTTCATGACTCTAGTTGGGCTTCACCTGATTTTTAGGCATGGAGGTGCTCCCCCCACCAGGACTTAAACTCCAAAGGTAAACAACAGGAACACATAGCACTTACTTTTCTGAGATATTCAGCTGAGCTCCTCTCTCTAACAAGGTCAGGGCCAGTGAGAGCCTCTCTAGCCCTAGACTCAGGCTTACATGGACCCTTCTCTTTCCCCTTCTAGGCAGGTGACCTGGCCCTCTGGCAACAGGACCCAGGTGCTGCTACTCATCTGAATCAGCAGCCTCACATGCCCCTGTTTGCAGGCTGAGCCTTGTGGCCCCTTTTCCTGGGCTGCTTGCAGGTGCTGTTCCTTTGTAGCTAGGCTCCCTGCAAGTTGCACTGGCTCTCTTCCAGTTCTGGGGTTGCTCATCTACCTAATTATGGGCAGCTGGCATCTTGCAGCTTTTTTTCCCTGTAAGCTGCACTCCACCAGCCTGCCTCCTGCCCCTACTTTTACTTCTTTCCAGTAGCAGGTGTAGGGCTCTCCCACTACAGGTGTGCCTCCCTTCCTTAGATCTCTCTTAACAACCCTTGAAACAGCAGGACAGTGTCATCCCTTGCCCCCTGATTTACCTGTGGCAGGCTAGGATGCTTTGGTGTCTTTGGGCATTATGCCTGGAGTTGTGCTGACAGGGTTGATTGTGTAACAGAGATAGGTTAGGCAAGGATGGCTTGGATAGGGGGGATCCTGATTCAGGCAGGGGGGTTGGACTAGATGACCCCTGGAGGTCCCTTCCAGCTCTTCTTCTCTATGATTTTGTGAAATCAATAGGATTTAGGCCTCAGAATCTTAACTAAATCTTTGTAACTCCTCACCCACCCATCCTTCATTTCAGCTGGTGCTGCTGAGAGCTGATTCCTCTGGAGAAACTAGCCCCATGTTTTCACTAATGGGAGGTTAATCTGCCTGACTTCCTGAGGGCTGTGCACATGGGGGTTTCTTCGCTAGGACTCCTGCTTTCAGGCTGTGGCTGTGCCACATTTCAGTTTGTGATCTTCTCCTTCTGGGGCCCTTACCACCCCATGTCAGAAAGAGCAGAGATTGATTTCTCTATCAACATGCATCACTCAGAGGGTCGAATACAGTTAAGAAGCCAAAATCAGTATTTAGCTTGGGGCAGATGAAGTATTGCTGATACCAGAAAGCCAGCAGAGTTCATTCCTTAACGAGCTCACTGACAATTTCCTGCGTGAACATTATGGGTGGTGTTCAGCCAGCTCCAACATAGGGCATATAATGCCATTCCTAGTCACATGCCGCTGAACTTCAGTCCCATCTTGGTGCACAAGCCTCTCTGGACCTGATGTTCTCAGTACAGGGCCAGAAAAACTACCATTTGTGACCTGTGCAGCAAATCAGGAGGCCCTTATTTGCCTTGCGATCTTATTAGTTAACTGTCCCAGACAGCCTGATTGATGTAAAGGCTTGTAAGTGAACAGATCCAACCAATTCATTGTGTTACTTTTCAGTTGTGTGACACACAAAGGTTGTGTCTGATACCGTGTGTGAAGGAAATTATTTCCTGTCTTCTCCAAGGCATGGCATGTTTCATGAATATTTGCCAAGGCCTTGACAGCCTCAGAGAAAAGGGGATATCGACACATCCCAGGATACTGCTGCTGATGGTAGAGTCCCAGGGCTAACCAAGCATGGTCTAAGACACGCAGAGGATCTCTAGGGATTACTCCATATTACGCTGAAGCACCATTTCACACAGGAGCCAGATGACCAGCTGAACAGGTGTAGAATCACACCACACGGAATTAACAGAATTTGTGTAGAGACACCTTGTCTCCACTAGTCCTGTGTAAGCAGATAGCAAGTCTGGTGGGTGGGGATGATTTTGTGACAAAACACCACGATTTATTCCAGAACCACGGCCACACTAACTTCCTGCTTGTCTGCGGGATGGGAGCCAAGATAACACAGGCAAAATGAATACCTTCCATTAGCCCTAGCAGTACTAGGGCTTACAAAAGCAACCTAGCCATCAAGATACTAGCAACCTGCGCATGTAGCACATGGCTATGACCTCTCACATGTTCATGATGAGCCCAGTGGGTCACACACAGCTCAGCTGGAAAAGGCAATGATGAACAAAAATGCAGGGAAATGACTAACATAAAAATGGGGTGTTGCTGGATATTACCAGAAAGCATCTTTTAACCATACAGGTACAAGAAATACATAAGGCCCCCTCCATAGTCATGACATTGCTAGGCCTTAGTCATGTAGTTATGTTGTTTAGTTAATATAATGCAACAACCCCTTTGGCTATTCAACTGCTACTCACTAGGGCTGTGTGAAATTTTGCTGGCCATTTCGTTTTGACACTGTTTTGACCAATTTTGAGGTCGAAACAGCAAAATTGAAACAAAACAAAAGCCCTCGAAACAAAACGAGGCCGGTCGAAACGTTTCATAAGTCGAAACGTTTCAAAAGTCGAAACGTTTCAACCACAGGCTGGGGATGGGAAGTCAGTCCACCTGGGATGACTTCCCATCCCCAGCACAAGATCTGATAGGGGCGGCAAGGCATCCCAGCTGGGCTGCTTTCCCAACCCCCATGCTAGATCGCCTTTCTGTTTTAATGGATCAGAACGGAACAGCTGTTTCGGCTCAAAATGAAATGCGAGACAAAACACTGTTACATCGAACCTTCGAAACTCAAGGCAAAATGGAACGGTGCCGTTTTACACAGCCCTACTACCCACCTCTAGCTGGCATGTTGTAGCTACTTAAACTATGACAGCAACAGTTGGACTAGAATCCAGAACTGCTTGTGCCGAACATAACAGTCCCGTCCTCCTCTGCTAACTAAAGTGGCTTTTGAGTGGTGGCATCACAGGGCCTAGCTAGAATGATTTGATTTTCTTTTTCTGGAAAAAGGGCTTTGAAAGTTATAGAAAAACATTACAAAAGTTCACTTGGGTTCACAAATTTGCATTTTCCCTTGACCAAAAGCTTATGGAAATTTTGTTGAGAGATGGGTGCGATTTGCACTTCTGAAGGCAAATATTTTAACCGAAAACTGATCACATATATTTTAAAATTAAAAGTTTTCAAAAGCAAACAATTCCTTTTCTGTTTTCATTAAAACATTTAAAATAGTGAAAAAATGACACCCACAAAAATATGGATTTTTTTTTTTTAGAGATTTCATGCAAAAAAATAAATTGGCATTTTTCTCTCAGTACTATCTAGCTACCAGCAGACGTCCCAAAATGAAATAGATATCCTATGCCATGATGTGTCCTGGCACAGCTGATCTGCTTCACTGGGCAAAGCAGGCATCACCTCATTGTCCTGCAGGGTTGGGCTCAGTATATGCATGTCCTGTGAATTCCCTGCGGGGTGTGCAGGATTGGGCCCCTGAAACCCTGGGAGTGGCTGGGGTGCCCGTGGTGGCTGGAGAGCATGAATTACTCTGGGCTGCCCATGCTCTCCTGCCTTAAAAGAAACAGCTGTCCACTACAAAATTGTGGCACAAAGTAATACTACTTATGTTGTGGCCACAAATTTGGGCGTTTGCAGTGCAACAAAAGACACGGATGTCTGTTTGCTTTCACTTTGTGCCACCATAATACATTTTTATGGTGGCACAGAGGCAATGTCTGTTTGTAGCCGCCATGACACAGAGCTGGACAGATGGGTCTATACCCGGTAGAGGGATGTGCGCACACACATATACACACATGACCATGGAAAGGGATCTTGGAGTCCTAGTGGACTCTAAGATGAACATGAGTCGGCAGTGTGACGAAGCCATCAGAAAGGCCAATGGCACTTTATCGTGCATCAGCAGATGCATGATGAATAGATCCAAAGAGGTGATACTTCCCCTCTATTGGGCGCTGGTCAGACTGCAGTTGGAGTACTGCATGCAATTCTGGGCACCGCACTTCAAGAGGGATGCGGATAACCTGGAGAGGGTCCAGAGAAGGGCCACTC
This sequence comes from Alligator sinensis, assembly GCF_000455745.1. Lineage (NCBI taxonomy): Eukaryota > Metazoa > Chordata > Crocodylia > Alligatoridae > Alligator > Alligator sinensis. The sequence continues at coordinate 19,976 of NW_005842390.1, forward strand.
GTAGGGTTAAGGGCTTGCAGGCCAAGCCCTACGAGGAGAGACTAGAGAACCTGGACCTTTTCAGCCTCCGCCAGAGAAGGTTGAGAGGCGACCTTGTGGCTGCCTATAAGTTAATCACGGGAGCACAGCAGGGAATTAGTGAGGTTTTATTCACCAAGGCGCCCCCGGGGGTTACAAGAAATAATGGCCCCAAGCTAGCAGAGAGCAGATTTAGACTGGACATTAGGAAGAACTTCTTCACAGTTAGAGTGGCCAAGGTCTGGAACAGGCTCCCAAGGGGGGGGGTGCTCTCCCCTACCCTGGGGGTCTTCAAGAGGAGGTTAGATAGGCATCTAGCTGGGGTCATCTAGCCCCAGCACTCTTCCCTGCCTATGCAGGGGGTCGGACTCGATCTATTGAGGTCCCTTCCGACCCTAACATCTATGAATCTATGTGTATGCACAGTTACAGCACAAAATTAATTAGCAAGCAAGTCAGAAGTCAGAGCCGCTTTCTAGATTAACATGTGGTCAGAGGCGCTTGACGGCAGCTCCAGGCTTTCCAGAATACACAGGACCAGCAGACAAACAGTACAGGAGATAACTTTATTGAAATTCCAACGGTGTTAGACAGACGACCCTCAGAGACATGCCGTTTGGTGCGGGCGGCTTGGACAACCAGAGATGAGTTGGTGCAGGGTTGTACTTTACCTGGTGCCTACTATTGTTATTATTATTAAAACCTTTTTCTGGCTTCTGTTTTATGCTTTTTATTATTTTTAAACATAAGTAAAAATGATTCATCTTGGAAAGAGTCCAGATCACGTTCATTTCCCATGATTGTTCCCGCAGCTATGTACAATGTCTGATTCATGGTTTTGTTTTGTCTACATCAGGTATAAAATGGAGCAAGTTTACAAAGAATCTTTTTGAGAAGAAAAGGAGGAAGCAAAGAAAGACAGGAGAGAGCAGTAGAAATTGGGACCAAAATCTCAAGAGAAATTTAAAAAGTGCTATAAAACCCCTCGGAAGGAATACCATGCAGTTAAGAAACACAGAACCCAGTCAGTTACACAGCTCATCTAAAACAGGAATTCATCCATTTCAGCTTTCATTTAATAAAAAAAAGTGGTTTGCATTTAATAGAAAAAAGCTAAAATCATCAGGTTTGGGCCACCAGTCAGCAGTAGCTAATGGGCCAAAGAGAGGTGAGACTTTGGAAGGAATCCCAGATCCAGCCCCTCACCTGGTGTCCCCAAGCCAAGGCTCTTGGTGGGGAGCACAAGAAAGGGTCAATCAACATCTTTGGCAGGGGTGGTGGGGAGGGGATGTTGGGTTTGCCAATGGTTGGATGAGTTAGTGCAATTGTCAGCTTTCCACCAGCCTCGCTCCAGCATTCTGTGGTTTCGTAGCACCAGGACTCCTCAAGGAGCCACAAGGATACAGGCGGCTTCTCCCTTTGGATTTCTCATGGACGGATGGGTGAGATTCCCACAATCCCCAGGTTTTTTTGCACAGCAGGGGTTGAAATTAGGATAGTTCCAAAGCCTCACCTGGCCTCTTTCTCTTTCCCTGCCCAGCCCTTCTTGGCAACCATGGGCAAAGCTCCAGCAGTGCCCACATGCACCTACTTATCCTGGCTGAAGAGCTAGCTAGGAAAATATCACTAGTACTGTGGCCTCCCCAACCCAGAGCCTCTCCTCACTGAGGCCTACCATATACAGTGGCAAGATGTGTCCACTTCCCTCTCATTCAGCCCTACGTATATCAGCAGTGGCTCCCTCCAGTCCGATCCCTACTCTCATCCCCAGGCACAAAGCAGAAGTATTTTCACGGACCTAGGAAAGTAGGGTCGGACAGGACATCCTGGGTCATTGAGTCCAGGCCCCTCGGGCACAGGCTTGTATAATCCTGCAGTGTGTCGTAGAATCCGGATTCCCCTCTCACTCGTCCCAGTGTAAATCAGGAAAATCCACTGAAGTCACTGGGGCTGCACTGGTCAAACAGGTGTGAAGGGGCCCGCACTCACACCCATGCTAAGGCCCAGCAGCTCTGCTCTGCTGGTGCTTGCTGCCCTGTCACATTTTGCCCCTTGGAGAGAGTTTGCTCAGGTTAGTCCCCTGAGCCATGGGAAGTGATGTTTGCTGTCCTTTGCAGTGGCCAGATGGGGCTTGAGCCAGGACAGCACCTCAGAATAGCAGGCTCATGGTGGCTGACCTTCATCTAGGGCTGATAGGAACCACAGCTGGGTTTCTTTTCCCTGGTGAGCTCTCAGGGGTAGGGGCTCTCACTAGCCAAGGTTGGGTCGGTAAACTGGAGCCAACCAGGGCTGGCAAACTGGAGCCAAGGGGACATGACTGCAATGTAGAGTGGGGCAAACCCTGTGTCAGAACAACTTGGGGAGACTCCATGGAGCAGCACAGCTGTGTCCCAGCTGGGCATCTGGCTTAGGGATATGCTGTGGGGAGAGGTGATGTCCTGCAAAACTGTAATATGATAGTGCTCCAAGGTTCTCCCAGAAATGCCATGGCCCTACGGAGACCTCATGCCCAATACACCAGGCTGCTTAGCACCAATGAATCGATCAGCTGTGCACTGGCATGAACAAGCTCACATCTGTAAAGGTGAATAAGGACTGGGCCCGAACTGCAGGGCTCACCTCCCATCTCTTGCACCCAGTCACACATAGTGCCAGTGCCCTTGACAGCTAGGTAAGAGGGAGGGAAACCAGACCCAGGGCAGTAACACCAGATGTGCGCCTGGGGGAGGGATGGGACAGGATACAGCCCACAGAGTCCATTCCACTGCTCTGTTCACCTTGCTGTTCTCCAGCCCAGTTCAGTCAGAGTCTCCTTGCACTTGGTGCTTTGCCACCTACCGTGGCCAACCAGGTCTTGTCCATTCAGTGACAGTTAATTAAGATAACTGAGCTCTCAGATGAGCAAAGGATGAAGAGCAGAATTGAGTCCTTTGGGAAGTTCTCACTAGGTAACTAATGTCTGGGGAGATGGGGGTGAAAGCAGGCTCCTTGTGGGGAGGGGTCTGAACTGCAACCTTGGACAAAAGCATTTTTCCTTGGGTTTGTGGTGCCAGTTACATAATGCTTTTTCCTGGCCAGTTTCACCTGGTTTCTTTGTTTCAGATCTCTGAGCCTTTTGACCCAGTCCAAAGCCATTTTCCTGGCAGGCAGGCAGGCAGGCAGGCAGGCAGAGCCCCTAAACCGGGAAGGATTTATCACATCTCCTGGGCCCAAAGCATAGGGTGCCTACAGGAAATGCAAAGTCTCAGCCCTTGAGCAGAGAGCCCAGGCCTGCAGTGTCTGAAAGTGCCTGGGCAGCTCTCCCCAGTAGCATGCCAATGTGAAGCCAAGGAGGGACAAAGGGAGCTGGGCTGAGGCAATGGGGAATCCAGTCCTCCCTTGCCGCAGGGCAAGAGGATCTAGGACTCCAAGTGCCTCCAGAGTCTCAGCCCTGGTTAGTTCAGCATGGCCAAGCAGCTATCTTGGATCATTTGGCTGGTCCCATGAAACTGGAGTGTCCCCTCCCCTCACAAATGGCCTCCCTGTAACATCTCAGGGTGATGCCCTGGGGAGGGGTGGAAAGGGCAGGGGTGTGCCCAGCTGGAGGCCTGAATGGAAGGCAGATGGTGGAGAGGGCATGGGGCAGGGCTTGAGTCTGGGAGGTTTTGATTCTGCCCCAACTTCCTGCCCATCCTTTGTGCCTGGGTTACAGAAACAAAGCCGCTGCTCCAAGGGCACTTGGGCAGGGCACTGAATTGGAAGGAAGCCACTGCTGATGTAAGGGAGGACGGTTAAGGGAGACTAAGAGAGTTTGATGCCCAGATCCAGTTCAGTGGGAGTCAGGTGATTCATGCTCTTACCTACCCTTTAAACTCCCAGCCTTGGTTTCTTAGCAGTGGGAGCTTTGCCCCCTGAGCCATCTAGCTTGGGGAGCAACAGTCTTAGCATCTAGCCACTGTGACCCTGCCTCCCCCTTCCCTGTGCTGCCCCATTCGTCCCAGGGCCACTTTGCCATGTGGCTGGGCTGTGCTCCATGGAGGATGTGGGCTTCCCCCTGCCTGCAGCACTGGCAGTACCAGTGGAGCAGGCTTGGAAGAAATGAGCAGCCCATGCAAGAGGGTGAGAGGGGATGGAGGGGCGTTACCGTGTTCTGGCTGGGCAGGGTGTCTGTCCCCCTCCCCTTGCTACTGACCTATAGCAACTGCTGGGCAGGTGTCTCTTACAATCAGGAAAATAAGTCAGCACAGCACAGTTACTCACATACAGTACAAAAAGGGACAGACACTGGGGCTGGGCCCCGTCCAACTCACTCCGTCATTCGGTTACAGATCTATTTACAGCATGTCCTTAGCCTACAGAGAACAGAAGAAAAGGCAAACCAGAAACGCCAGCGTCCAGTCCAGCGCGGGGAAAGCCCTGTGCAAATCACCTGGGTCGTCTGGAGCCAGGAGTTCAGCGGGGATTGGGATACAAAGCAAACCGATAAAAGACAGGGCAGCAGGGAGCAGGGCTGGCCCTGAGGCGAGTGTGGATGGGGAAGTTGCCTCCAGTGTACATGGCAGGGTCCCTACCTGATGGTTTGGCTGGTTTAATGCATTTCTCCTTGGCCCTGGGTCTCCAGGAGCAGAAATACCACCCGCTAGGGTTTGGATGGCGGTCCCTCCGTACCCCTCCGCCCCAGATCCAGAGGCTGGTCTAGGCCCATCTTAGGTTTGGGTTTGGGAAACCATTCTTGGCCTTGAGTGCCTGGTCACTCCAGCCCAGGCAGAGCCATCAAGAACAGCCAGTAGAGCTGTGTATGGGCCAGGAAGCCACAGCACACAGGATGCACGAAAATGCCAGATAGTGACATGTGATGCCTCCCTGCCAGACCTACCTTCTGGGCTGCAGGGGGACAGGGCTAGAGTGCTTGTGCCCAAGTGAGTGCTGCGCTGGGACATGCACATGAAGCTCATTAGCATGGGCCTCCAGCACGGTGCCAGCTGGGCTGCCCAGCACTGCACATTTACATGCTGTCTCACTACTGCCAGGATGGGAGATGCTGGATTGTGGATTCTCTACATAGTCACCATCACCAGTGCCTGGCTAGTTAGATCCCCCATGAGGAGCTTGATCTGCTTTGTTGTGGCTCCTACCCCAACCCCACGGTGTTCTGACCCCTGACCATGTGGAATGGAGCAAACCCCAGGGCTACTTTTCTCCCTGAAGCTCAGGGGGTGCCATAGCACCAGCAGCTGCCCTGGGCCAAAAAGGGTGGTGCTACCAAAGCTAATTCCAGTCATCTACAGTATCCAGCAGCAGCAGCAGCCCCCAGCTGGTCAGGGTTCTCCATACATCTTCCTGACAGCCCATCGCATCCTGCACCCACTGCTACTCAGACAGGCTGGGCTGCCCAGGTGCTGGTAAATCAGATCACTCTTGTAAAATCCCATGTGGAATTGACATAGAGCTGTGAGCCTGGGGTGGACATGAGAAGACTGGAGCCCCTTCCCCTTTGTCTGCACCCTTCCTTCCCCCAGTAGCACTATAAGGTGCCCGATACTGGGTAGGACCTCATCCACCAGGAGCTGGGACTGAAAACGCATGGGCTGACCCATAGGACAGGTCAATGCTACGTGAATGTGCCGTGCTCCTGACCTGGCTTCCTCCCCAAGCTCCATCAGTGCTCCCAGCTCCAGTCTGCAGACTGCCATGTTCCCCATTCCTGGAAAGCCTCAAGTCTTCATTTCTGCCCCCAGCTTTGCTCATGCCCTTAATCCCAGCCCACAGCCTGCTTCAATTCCAGTCCTGGGCTTTCCCCTGGCCACAGTGCTGCCTTCAGCCCCAACCCACAGCTTCCTGTGATCCCAGGCCAGGGCTCCTCACACACAGCTCTGCCAGTGTCCCCAAGTCCTCCACTGCAGGCCTCTGGCTCCACACTCATCTCCACTCTGGCAGCCCAAGTTCCTGTTCTGCTCTGGGATGCTGGAGGCTTTGACACTTGTGCTTGGTGTCAGGGATAGCCTGTTTTATAGCCACGCAGTGGGACACGCACAACCTAGTGCTGTATACATGTCCCAAGGAGTGACAGCTGCATTAGCAATGACATCTGGTGATGACAGTGCTGCCAGACACATGCTATTTATCATGTCTGTACAGAAGATTTGATGCTTGCACACTATATGACAGACAATGGTCAATGTGGCTATATTGCGCAGTAATGCACAAAGAGCTATGTGAATTGGAAAGAAAATTTCAGCATCTGAGCAGCTTTCCACCTTTGGGTGCCTTAAACTGTGTGGGCTCAGGCCTGTTCCAACACAACTGTGCTTCTACAGGTGAATGTGTCACAGCAGACAATGACACCAAGGTGGAGTTTGACCAATGCAGTAATGGTGTCAGGGGTACTGATGAGTGTAATGGTTGTAACATTCACCATTTACGGCAATATGATCATATCTGAGGGATGAGAGCAGCCCTGACGCTTGCATAGACTGAAATATTTGCAGTGCATGATACAGTGATATTGAGGTTCCAGTAGGATGTGTCCGTTTTTCAAATCTGCCACACTAACATGGAGGCGGAGAGTAACACAAGCTAGAAATTAAGGCCTAAAATTTCAGGTTGAAAAGTGACAGGTCCTCAACACCTTTAAAGCCCAGACCCCTGAAATAGCATCTGCCTTCCCTAATCTGTTTGCACATGTGCCTGGGACCACAGCACAGTTAAGCTGGGGCAGAGCAGTTCCACTTGGCAGAGGGTCCTGGGGGGTCAGTTTGCCATCTCGGAGCTGCTTCTGCTCAGCTCAGCATGCTGCAGAGGGGCTAGCTGAGGCATGCGGTGCTTCCGTGTGGGAGCTGCCTGCATCTACATGTACATACTATCCTATGGCAGAGTTAATTAGTTTATTTCAGCTTAATAACACAGCAGATATAGATGCTGACATTTTACTATGGAGTTAGTCAGCTCTGCAGTAAACATCTTGTGTAGACGTACCCACTGAGCGTAAGTACTGGGAAAAGAGACTTGACCTCGCAGCTGGGCTGGCCCCAACTTTTCCAGAAAAATGCCCAGTTTTTCTTAGGTTGTAAATTATTCTAGGCAGAGCTTGCATCTCTATCTGCCTTTGTCTAGCACCCAGCTTCCAGGAGCCCGAATCCGAGCAGAGGCTGCAGGCACTGCCAAAATAATAGTATCACAAAGAGGACTGAGAGGAGAGCAGCTCCCATGAGAACGGGGCAAGGGGGATTCACATTCTGAGGGAGAATTATGAGAACTATATAGTAATACCTTTGCTTAGAAAGATGGAGGCCATTCTACTTGCAAATACTGGGATGGCATAAACGCCAGGGAGTTTGGACTGGGCCACTGGAGGCTTGGCAAAGGCAGATCTTTCAACAGTGAGCTCTGCTAGTGTGTGATCTAGGGAAGGGAGGGCAGAGTTTTCACTAGAGACAGTTGAGACCCATAATACATTGCCCACAGAACAGGACCTGCAGGGGGGACTCGATGGGACCATATGGATGTTCCCCATCTCTGTTCAAACTGGCTCTAGACATGTCATTAAGAGCCTCTGGTATAATCTCTCCACTGTCAATGCTTCATGCCTGCTGTCAGGTCCTCAGTTGGCATGACTGGCCACAGTAAGTCCAATACAGTGGTGTTGTGACAATGGCTTTCCCCTGAGATCCGAGCCCATCATCTCAGTGGATCTGACTGAGGCAAACGGTATCCAAGAATAGTTACAGCTAAACCCAGAGGCAATCACCCGGGTTCACTTGCATTAAACCAGCCAATGACCCTTCTTCCCCAGTCACACCTACCCCCCTGCCCAGTGGCATAGACAGAGTCCAGTGTTGGCTACATCGCTGAGACGTAGGTATTTATGGTTACACACGCGCACACGCACACAGAGAAATGAGCACCGCAAAGTTGCACGTGTCACCAATGGGGATGTCTTGACAGGGACAGGACTGAGCTGCGTGCCTGCCATTGAGAGGTATCATGAACACACTGGAGCGGGAAACCCACCCCAGCACGGCAGCTGTGAGTGGGATATTGCACCGGGCCAGATTCTCTTTACAACAAAAGGCCTCTGGTATTAGCTGTAAGGGCTCTGATAGCAGCAGGGACAGAGACTTCTGTGCCCAGGCCCTGGTCAGAACTGGCAGCCTCCGAGTGAGAGAGAAGCAAGAATGCCATGTCCTGCATGCTGAGATAGCGCTCGGTAGAGAAAGGCAGGATAGGCTTTGTGGCATTATCTCCAAGCAACAGCCAATAAGAAAGATGGAAACACCTCCTTCCTGAGCACTGGAGCAGTGAAGGAGCCAGGGATCTTGGGGACACGTTGGCCTCGCAGCTGTCTCTTGCTCTGGGGAGAGCCAGGTTCCAGCCCAACTCCCCAGTGCAGTGTACTAGCTTGTGCAATGAGTGTCTCCCAGCAGATTTCTCCTTCACTCCCCAGTGCAGAGCTGGCCATTGTCAGCCAGGAGCTCCCTGCTGTGATGTTGGAGGACATGGACCCCAGGGTGGTGTGCATGGACAGGTGCCTCAGGAGTCCCTGTAACAGCAGACAGTGCCTATTCTCCTAAGCCCGACCCCTTAACCACTCTGCTCTATTGCCAAAGTGGAATTGGTTTCAGCATTAGTGTCATTTCTACTTAACAGGCTTCAAGATGGAAAGCTATGGTCAGAGCTACTGCTGTTCCTTGCACCTGTCCAGGCTTCCCTACCAGATGCTCTTCGCCTCCTCCTTCAGTGTGGCAGTAAGGTCTGTGAGCTGAGAGTCAGAGCTGCAGGCCCCATGGAGCTGCAGGTATGAAGACAGGCTAAACCTTGCAGGTCTGGCTGTGGATGGCACAAGGGGAACAAGTTCCATCTCCATGATGCTGTGAGTGTCCGTGATCCCTCAAGGGATCATCCTGTTTCCAGCTCTCTCCCCATGAAGTGTGACCTAGGCTCTGGGCTCCTACAGGCCCTGTAACCAGACTAAGCCAATTTGGTAATGAAGGGTCATGAGAGCCAGATCACAGACAGCAGCAACATCAGAACCTAGCAGAACATGGCCAGGGTGGCTGAGAAGAGGCAAGGAACGTGCTCCTGTGACCAGGAACCATGCAGCCCCAAGGGGCGTTCAGCAGCCATGTGCTTAGGGAAGATGGTGAGGCTTGGTCTACCCTACACCATTCTTTGGGCAAAAGGAGTTCCCAGGAGGTGACCAAGTCCAACCTGGACCCAGCCCAGCACTCCAGTGGGGATGGGCAGGGGGCACAGACACTGTTCAGCTTCCAGGAGAGAAGCGCCAGCCGCTGGCTGAGCTCCTCGTTCAATGGGACATGAGTGAGTGACAGCAGGCACAGGATAAGCTCAACAGAGAAGAGATAAAAATGCACCGCATGCTCCCTGGGGCATGCTCATGTCAACTCTTGTTCACTGCTAACGGGCTTGGGATTGGGCCTCGTGCACACCCCCACTATTCCACATGGTATAGCCACAGACAATATGCACCAGGTTGCTGGGCTGGCCCTGTGAGCAGTGCTGCACCCTCACACCTGCTCCATGCAACGGAGGTATTAAGGCAACTTTGCAGCACCATGACTGCTCCCCTCTTTTCACAACAAGCTCTTGTTTGTAAAGATGCATAATTTCATTTCAAGGTCTTTCCTCAGTCTAGCAGCTTGCAGGGAGAGCAGCACAGACTCCATCCACTGGGCAAAGCGGGACAGCTTCTTTGGTAGGGTTCCCACTCCCTATCAGTTTCTGGGCTGGAGAATGCAAGGTCTGTTTGTGGCTTTCTCAGGTAAGTCCTGAGCTGAGGAACAGAGCTGGGGCAGCAGCAGGCGCTGCTCTACTTGTGGGCCCATTAGCTAGTGATCCCTTGTCTAGATCAGTGGTTCTCAACCTTTTTTCTACCAGGACCCATTTGTAAACATTGATGGCCAGTCCCAACCCAGTGCCCCTCACTCCCAACCCACTGCCCCCAGGCCCCAGCCCCCCAGTGCCTGGGGCAGGAGGTGGGTGTGTGGGGCAGTGCAGCACAGGCTGGGCTGGGTGTTGGACACCACTATCTTTGCTACTTTCCCTACCTCAGCCAGCCTCGGGCGGGCTTGGACACCACTATCTTTGCTACTTCCCCTACCTCAGCCAGCCTAGGATGGGCATGGAGAACAGAAGCCATCAGACATACTAGGTTAGCAGGTGGTCATCAACATGCTTGGCCTCTCACTTGGTCTTTGAGATACCAGGAATGCTGATGCACTGGTGACCAACAACGGAGCAATGGTGATGGTGTCTCCTAGTCCCCCTCATCCAGCCCCTGCCCACAGGAACCTTGTGCTTTAGAGGAGTGATGTGAAGCCTGGGAGGGGGAGAGGCACCTGCCTGGCCTGTTGTGCTTCCCTGTGTTTGCTGTGCTGCCCATCAAAACCAAGGTAGGTCTCATGCAAGCTGTAAGAACCCATGAGGTGGGTTCAGTGACTGGAGATTGTCCAGTGAGCACCAGTTTTGTTACAGAGGTGACTGCGATGGAGGAGCCAACAGCTATGGAAACAAATGGTTTAAAAGGAACAAAACCAAAGCAACAGACATGATGAAAGGCTAAAGCCTCAGGCCACAGCCTCAGGGGCACAGGGCAGAGGCAGGGAGAAAAAAAACAGAACCAAAGAGGGACAAAGGGAGACCTTAACTTGGCCAAAATAAAAGGCAGGGGGTAGGGGGGATTAAAGAACCAAAGCAGGGTTTATTGGGATGTCCTGGTTGAAATGGCGGCCATGCAGATTAAATATGGAACGCACAGAGACGGAGCGGAGAGTCCTCTTCCTTGCAGGCCTTCACATGTGCTGCACCGGGCCGGGCGGCTGGTGGGAGACATGTTGGGAGCTGGTGGCAGCACCTTTGCCTGTCGGGTCTCTCTGCCAGGCGACTCGGACACGTTCACCAGGACTTTGTTCTTCAATTTGCTCCCCCCCACCCCGTTTCTGTTTGTTTTATTATAAAAAAACAGATCTCTTGTTCTGCAACCACATGCTCCTCCCTGCCCCTGGGCCAACCCAGGCGGGGGCCCCACCATGCAGGGTCCTTCTTGCAGAAGAGGCTGCCTGGCGCTGGGGGGGTCTGGTCTGACTGCATCCTTCCCTCCCCACCCCCAAAGACCAGGAGTTTGCAATAGAGACAGAAAAACCAAGAAAAGAAACCAGGATTCGCCTACCACCAGAGTCAGGATGGGAGGCAGGAGCCTTGCGCTCTCCCGGGGTGAGCCCAGCTGCCCCAGTGCCTAAGGGGAAGTCCCCGAGTGCTGCTTCCCCTCTGCTGTCCAGCCCCGGGTTGCACGTTCCAGGGATACCAAAGGAAAAGAAAAACAACCCCGTGGGAGCAGTGGCTGCCAACAGCAACGCCCTCCCCTTCCCAGTCCGGCACGGCCCAGGGGCCTCACAGAGTCGACTGCAGGTTGGGATCCACCATGGTCTCTCGGTCTGGAGACTCGATGTAGTTGGCTGCTTCCTGGAGCTTCAGCAGCATGGCCATCTGTGCAGGGGAGAGGGCACAGATTGGTGAGGGGCTCTGATGGCAGGAGATGCCCAGTGCCCCTCACTCCTGACCTAGAGCCCCCAGCTAGACCCATCCTACCCCCGATCCCCAGCCCTGCCAAGGTCCTGCTCTCCTGACATGTAGGCAGGCCCAGCTTCAGGATCCTCCCCAGCACCATGAAGAAGCCGCACAAAGCTGTTCCAAGCCAGGCTCCAAATCGTGAGACCCCCAACATGAGTAGCTATGTTGGGATTTCCTGGGCCTAACAGATTCCAGCAGCATTGCAGACAGGAAGCAACAGGGCATGTGCCCCTGTGGCTTCAGTGTGCCATAGCTGCAAAACCAAAGGCGCTGACTCCTCCAAAGTGTTTGCTCTGTGCCTTTGAAACCCAGCTCTTGTCCAGCCTCGCTGCCAGGAGCCAAGAGAGACTGTGGCATCCCAACATCACCAGCATTGAGCCAGTGCTGCTGCATGAGCTGAGAGGGAGGGACTTCTGTCCCAAGTGTTTAAAATTCTTTGCCTCAAATGAGTACTGAGGAAACTAAACAACTGGGCAGAAGCTGCCTGGATTAGTCTCTGAGTCTGTGGCCCTGGGTCCTCCCAGGAGACCTCCAGCCATGCCAGGTTGGCAATTCTTCATAATGAAGTATGACAGAAAGAAAATACCCTGTCAGCTCAGAGCCATTCCAGGCTGGCCTTGTCCATCCCAGAGATTCAGACCTTTCTCATTTATGCCTCTTCCACCTTGGGAAACAGACCTGTGAGGAGGGCTCTTTCATGAGGATCATCTGAGGCCCATAGTGGCTCCCTGACCTTTCTGGTGGCAGCAGGATCACCAGCTGGCTGCCCTCAAAGCTACGGGTGCCATGGAAGCCAGGACATGGGCTGATCTGCTGCTCAATGCAACAGCCCAGCCTCCTGCCACTTTGTGGTCACTTCAATCCCTGCTCTTTGCCAGACCTATCCATCACTGTACAAGAGCGTTCTACCTTTCTTCCTTGGTGGGCCTTTCTGGTTGGTTTCCCTTCACCAGAACTACGGAGACTGTGAGCAAGGCTTGCATATGCATGTGTGCGTACATCGCAGATGATGTGCCAAGAGATCTGTGCACACAGGGCCAGTCCAGCCAGCCACTGGGTTGGCACTAGACTCTGCTTGCTCACTGGCTTGTAGGGTTTCCAATCTATTTCCAGGCCCAGGGAAGATGAGCAAAGGGATTCAGCACTTGGATGGTACAATTTTCACAGCATATGAAAAGAAGAAGTCAAAGTGGTGCTGACCCCTGGCCATCTTACCAGAGCTGAGCTGTCAGCTGGCCAGCACATGATGGGGTGCAATTAAACTGCCCCTCCATCATCCATGTGGTTCCAAGGGCTTGAGCCCACTGGGTCTCTCCTTGGAGGGCATTTGTGCCACTGTGTGCAGACACTTGGGAAGGACAGACTACGCTCCCCACCACCCTGCCAGTACCTCTGGCAGCCCAGACCTCTCTCCATAACTCCCGTGAGTGCCCTGGCCCACACTGCACACATGAAGTGAGGCCTGGGCAAAGCAGGGGTTTCTAGGTTCATCAGGAAGTTTTAAATTAAAAAAAATGTTTAAAAGAAACCCAGAAATGGCTTCCACAGCTCCAAAGGCAGAACAAAAAATAAATCTCCAGTTGATAGAAATGTTTTGTTCACAGAAAGTTGAAATAGCTGATTTTGATTCTGAGTTTAATTTTTCTTTTCGTTCTTAAACATGACATTTAAGGACATGTTGATGTGTGAAGTCATCAGAGCGCTGAGCACTGAGAACACAGAGCTGTCTGCCTCACATTTGCTATAATTCTTTGCCGAATGTTTTCCAACCAAAAATTTAGAAAAACCAGCACATCCAGGGCATGTTTCTGTGTTGCCAAACCTGTGCTTTTTACTGAGAAAATGTTGGGGTGGAAAATTTTGCCCAGACCTTCTCTTCAGTTTCACAGCAACCCACCCCCCTGTCTCTGGCTCCCTTCCCCCCACAGCCTCGCAAGTCCTGGCCCCCCACACACTCATGCTTCCCCCTGGGAGTGGACCATACCAAGGGGTCAGAGTCCAAGGAGCTGGGCGTGGTGTCTTTGACGGACCGCTCCTCTGGGGGGGAGACTGTGCTGTGGGGCCCGATGGTGGGAGGGGGCAGGTGGTACAGCTTCGACTGGTCCTGCTGCGCTGATGGCCAGGGCAGGGTGTCCCGGACCCACTCCACGGGGTCCTCCCAGGCTGCCTTTTGGCCATGAACCTAAAGAAGGAGACAGAGAGAGGGTGAAGAGCAGGTTCTCCCCTGCTGGTGGTGCTCTGGGTTCAATATTCATGGTACTCTGGACCTGTGGGACCAATGCCCGGGCTAGAGCAGGAAAGAAGGGGACACCATCTAACACCCAGCTCTGCTAGTGTCCCTCAAGCCCAGCTCACGGCTCCCCACAATCCCAGCCCTGCTCCTGCCTGCCCCCATGCCTCTGCCCAGGCTCCTCAATCCCAGCACATAGCTCCATGCTCTCTCAGCCCTGGGCTCCTCATTCACCCCAGCTTTGCTGCGGGCTTCCACTGCCTCCCTTCCCAGACTGCTTTGCTGCTGATCATGCTGTCTGGATGCCCTTGTCTAGGAGGCAGTGTTGGCTTTGCAGACATGGGAACTGCTCTGATCAGATATCCCCCCACCAGACAACGTAGAAACTGGGCTGCAACATGTTGCTCTGTTTAGCCCATGCTGGGCAAGAGGAGGTTCTGGCTACTGTTGGGATGGGGGTACCTTGAGCCCGTCTTTTGCCCCCTCCTGCAGGTAGGGGATGATAGAGTTATTCCATAGGTCGATAAACCAGGTCCGGAAATCTTCAATCCCAATGGGGCAGGACAGGAAGAAGCATGGGCCTGCAGAAGGGGATGGACAAGGACAAGCCTGTGAGCAGGGCAGAGCTACGGATCCGCTAGGTCCATGCAGGTCACCAGGAGTAGCAGGCACTTCCCCACCCCGTTGGTATACTCCAGCTGCCTTCAGTTTTCTCAGAGGAGCCAGCTCAGCAGCAAAAGGATGATGGGTCCCACCACAGCCTTGACTTGCCCCAGCA
>NW_005842390.1:34597-35620 GCF_000455745.1 Alligator sinensis
GAGGCACTGACTGGCCTCACTTGTAGTCTTGGCCCCAGCTGCAGTCAGGGCCAGCACAGCTGTAGGGCTGTTTTTTCCTGATTCTTGCTGGTCTCTGAGCAGGAAGGCTGAGCACCCTGGCCAGTCTGTCCCTATAGAGGCCACTGCTTCACACAGCAGTGTGGGTCACAGGAGTTGTTGGGGAGGGAATGAGGAGACACTAGGTTGCCAGCACTACAGGCAGGAAGCTCCCCAAGAGCACAAGAGCTCCCCAGCACTGCAGGCAGGAAGCTCCCCAAGAGCACAGGCAGGGTTTTCCACACCCAGGCCATGTCAACACAGGCTCCCCAGCTTGGGAGTGCAGCTGAGCAGCACATCACACCCCTTTGCTCCTGCTTGCTTGGCATGCAGCCTGGAAATCAGACCCTCTTCCCAATGCAGCTAGCTGGGAGCAGCCCTGGGTGCCTCCCAAGAGCCATGTCTGAGCCACAGAGCCTGAGCTGCACACCCAGGGTGCCTCTAAAGGCTGTGCTGCTCATTTCTGGGTGTGCTGAGTCGGGGGGAGCGTGAGCTGTGCTCCGCAGTGGCCCCAGACTCAGCAGGGAACCAGAGCAGACAGGGCTCCATGGCTTTGCTAACCCTAGGGGGAACTCCTGGGAAATGCAGCCATGTCAGGTGCGGCACTGCAGTGGGGAAGCAGCTGCTGGGGAACGGGACACAGCATGTGGCAGCACAACTTCCACACAGAGCTGTGCAATACTTGGGACATGGCATCTGCGCACACCTGCCCAGATGCTGAGGCTGTCTCCATGGCCCAGCATTCAGAGTGAGCTGGCTGCCCCTGGCTGTGCTAAAGGCTTCCCAAGGCTTATGGCTACAAGAAACCCTCTACCTACTGATCAGAAATACTTCAGCCTATGATTGATGGTAACAGCGGTTTTCAGCCAGTTTCCATGGAGAATGCTACATACAACTTTGTGACCAGCTACGGGCTCTGACCAAGCAGAGCTGGTGCTAGGAGAGGTAGTGGAGCTGCTCCTCCAG
>NW_005842390.1:35651-40588 GCF_000455745.1 Alligator sinensis
CCACTGGAGCAGAGCTGGCATCATCCCCACCAGCAGGACAGCGATGCCCTCATCCAACCCAGGGGAATTCTTTGCGGGCTGGGACTCCCAGAGGCTCTGCCACCTCTGAGTTGCAGGACTTTAGGCTGAATCCAAGGAGTGCAAGGGGCTGCTTTGCCCTTCATACTGAGGGGGCTGCCAAGGAGTTTATCAGGCCTCAGACAGGACAGAGCATTTAGTTCTGGCTCCTCCCCTTTTGGAGGGGGAGGCAGGGACCAGCACCAAGGCAGCTGCCTGCAGGGACAGACCCTGGATGAGCCCCCCGGGTAGCTGCGTGCCCTGCCGCACCATACCAATGAGGAAGTCCGAGGTGCTGTGCTTCTCCAGGAAGGTATGCAGGTGATACCAGAGCTTGGGCACCCAGTCCAGCACACGCAGCAGCTCCTCCTTGTTGGCGTTGATGTCTGTGTCTGACTCGAGCAGCTTCCGACGCAAGTAACGCACCAAGAAGCCGTTGGCCGGTTCCACGTTGTTTGAGAAGGTCAGCATCCTGGGGGAGGGCAGAGCTCAGGGCTGTACCTCCAGGTAGGAGTCACAACCCTCTTCCCCAGCACCCTGCTCATGCTGCCGGCTCCCCTGTGTATACCCTGTCGGGCACTCAGCCTAGGCACTACCCCCAGCTGCCCTCGCACCACCACAGCTCCCCATGGTAGGAGCCTCAGCACCCCCTGCATTCCTCTAGCATCAGTCTCAGCATCTGCTGCACCCTGTCCCCCAGGGCATCACCCACTGGGTTCCTTCATTAATGACACCCCCAGTTCAAGCTCTATGGGCTTCTGACCTGAGATGTCCTCCACATGCCCACTCCTCTAGTGCTTGCTGTTCCCCTCAGGGGTCAACAGGGTTTTTCCTTCTGGATCAGCAAGAGCAGGTCTAGATCCTCTTCCCAATTCAGCTCCCTCCTCACACTCCCCTACACACGTTCCTCACTGCTGGCCAAGAGCGTGAAAGGGAGTTCAATTCCTGGCAACAGGGAGGGAAAACTCCCACTGCCGTGTCTGGGCAGTGCTGACGGGGTGACCCAGTCTGTGATGCTCTGCTGGGGGAGCTAGTCAAGATGGACCACAGCAGGACAGCCTGGAGGCCCACATTATCTGTACCTGAAGCTGAGGTGGAGGCCATGGTTTGGGGTCATCTTGACAGGCTGGTTGGTTGTCCCAATGATGTAGGGGCTAGGAGAGAGACAGAGATTGCCATTGAGACTCAATGCTCTCTGCAGCTGGCAGTGCTCCCCAGCCTCACTCATGGGGCCACAGGGATGCTTCCAAATTCAGATCCCAGGTCCAGGGCAGAGGGAGGAGGTGGGGGCATGGCTGGCCCCTGCCTTGTGGGTTAATGTCATCAGGGGGTCGCCATGAGAAGGGGCAGTCTCTCCAGGCAAGAGAAAAATGGCCTGCTGCCTCTCTGCAAGTGTGGAGTGGAGGGATCTAGCAGGCAACTCCCAGTCCAGACAAGTGTGGGCAAGTGGAGCAGGCCCCCATGAAACTTGGGAGGGGAATGCTGGGAACTGGGCTCATTTCCATGGTCCCATGTTTGTGTCCTTTTCCCTGGCTGGGGACTGGGCTGTCAGGGTTTGACCTGGGGCTGCCTCCCATGAAGACTCTAGGGGCACCACAGCCCCTTTTCTAGGGGATGACTCCAACCTCATCAAGCCTCATTGCTGGCCCTGTGAGAAGGGCAGGCTCAGAGAAGGGCCTGCCCAATGGGCCAGCTTAACTGGTAGCTCTGGGAGTCCAGTGCCAGGAGCAAGCCCACCCCTGCTGCTTGGGCAGCCGAGGAAGCCCCCACAGCCTGGGGCAGCCTGCACAACGTGGGCATAGCACTTGGTGGCAGGGGTGGTCCAAGACCCAGAGAGGTGTCCAGGGGGAGCTGCAGCCATGGAACATGCATGCCCCCAATGGGCAGTGGTGCTGCCAAGCACACTGAGATCCTGCAGCGCTCATGCTTAGGCCCTAGCCTGGCCCCTCCACCTGCTCCCTGCTCTCCTGCCAGCAGCCCCAGGTATCACACTCCCTTCCTGGCCTCTCTGTATCAGAAGGGAGAACGTGGGATGGGAGGGCCCTGTGAGACTTGCAGGTTCAGTCCATTCCCATCCGGGGCTGATGTAATCCTGCAGCCATGCTGGTGAGTGCAGGTAGCCTACCTCCTCTGTGACCACATGGCACTTTACTTTCTGGGCTGCTTGGGGGGCAACAGTCCCTTCTCCCAGAGCCCTTGCACATCTTGACCTTTGAAGCAATGATGCAGGGGCCCAAAGGGAGTTTTGCAGCTGAGCCCTGAAGCAACTGGGGCTGGGCTCTTGTTACAGCATACCAGGGATGGTCAGGGTGTGTCCGCCCCCAAAGAGCAGCACCCAACACTTGCACCTGCTGGAGAGGATCCTGGTGCTGGGCAGAGACCACTGGGAACTCTTGTGAGGCACAGGCAATGACTGGCAATGGGTCCAAGGCTTAGATTCCTTGGGTGTCGCATGGCCATGATGCAGGGGCGGGGCTCTCTCACCATTTGTGGTACTTGCAGGTGAGTGCCCCATTCACTAGTTCACTGATGGATCCAGCCTCGCTGAGGTCATCGAGGAGGATGACCAGTGGCACATCCCCAATCCCTGTCTCTCGGTCGATCTGATTGGCCAGGTTGGAGAGATACAGCTGTAGATCCTGAAATGAAACAGTGTGGGTAAGTGGAGAGTGAGTGCCCATCACAGCAGGGGGACAGGAGTTTCAGGACAGAGCTCCATGTATAGGGAGGCCAGGCCTGGGTTGGCACAGGACTGCAGGTTAGCACTGTGGGGCCCAGTAGAGTTGTCTTTATGAGGGTACCACAGGGTTGGGAAAGCAAGGAACTGTGGGTTGGAATGAGAGGCAACAGCAGCGGGTGATGGGGCTCAGACCCCAGAGCTAGAGCAGCAGTGGGGGAGAGCGTAGGGCTGGGCTGGCAGGGGTGGGTGTGTAGGATGAGGACTCCAGCAGGCCCCCACCTTGCAGGACTGCTGGTGCATGTTGAAGGTGCTGACAATGCCCTCGGTGACCTCCCGGGCTGAGCGCTCCACCAGGTACTCGGCCAGCCGGTTGGTCAGGTAGGTCTTGCCCGTGCCACTGGGCCCTGAGAGGATGAGGCGCCGATGCTTGAGCAGGAGGCTGATGTAGTGCTGCATCATGGGTTTGGGGATGAGTGTCTCAAACACCAGGCTGTCCACACACTTCTCCTTCAGGCCTGTTGGGGCCAGCAGGCAATGTCAGTGCCCTGGGCCTCAGCCCTCCCTGTGCTTCCCCCTGCACCTAGCCAGGGCCCTCCCACTCTCCAGCACTGAGGCCTCACACCAGGTCCTCTCTTGTCCTGGTCCCCTTCCAGCCCCCCATGAACCAAAACCTTTCCCTGCAGGGCTGCAGCCACCCCCTCTCAGAACAGGGAGGCTGATCCTGAAGCATCTCTCCCCCAGGCTGAAACCCAACCTCCCTACAAGGAGAGCTTCTGGGCCTGGCCAGCCTGGCATCACCTCATTCCTGTATCAGGGGCTGGTCCTGGGGGAAGGCAGGTTGCATGCAGAAAAGGAGGTGGGTCTCCCTTACCCAGCCCAGAAACCCAGTGAGCCCCAGGCCCAGAACTACCCTGCAGTACTTCTGCTCTCCCCTAGACCCAAGCTGGGCATTATCCCTGGACTCTGCTGGGAGAGAAGTGGCCAGCACAGCCCAAATCCTGCCCAGGTGCCCGGGGAGTGCTGTACTGGCCTTTGAGCGTCACAGCAATGCTGGTCACACCACGTCGACAGGGAGGCAGCTCTGGGGGCTCCATGTCCAGGACCCGCTTCACATGGCTGATGCTGTAGCTGTGCACAGACTCAGTGCTGAGCCCCAGGGTGGAGGCAGGGTCCATCTTGGTGATGTACTCCTGTGTGGAGGTGAAGGAGTCACTACTCAGCTTCCTTAGGGTCCTTACCACTCAGCCCAGCCTGGCCCCTTGGACTGATGGCAGCCGGGCTCTAGGTCAGTCCCCAAGGGCAGGTACTTCCAACAGCATGGGGAGACCCAACTACGACAAGTGGGAGTCTCCTGTGGGCCTGGGCGACCTGCTTGTCCTTAGCTCCTGCTCCCAGGGGGCAGTGGTGAGGGGCAAGGCACATGGCTGCCCTGCCAGCGACTTGCACTATTCCCATCTTCCACTGTCAGGGAAGGAAACCTAGGATGAGCTGCTTGGGCACCAGAGTCCATGGCTTAGGCAGGTAGATGTGGCTGGGATCAGGCAGACTCTGGGAGAACATCTGCTACCATCTGTTGAGAACGGGCACCAGATTGGATGTTGTTTTCTGGCCTGGGTGACACAGGCACCCAAACTGGACAGGCAGAACCACCCTTCTAGTCTTGACATACAGGAATCCCCACATAGACAAACTCTCTCTCCCAGGTGAGCACTTACCCTCTGGCCCCCAACTGGGCACCACCTCCTTCTTTTCTCCACCCACCCACCCCAGCACCATGGCCTGGGCACTGGCCTTTCCTCCACCCACTAAGCACCAACTTCTCTCTTTTTCTGTCTATCTGGCCACCCTTCCCTCCATCCCACAGTCATTCAGTGAGTCATTCTGACTCCGATCCTCCACCCCACTCCAAGCCTGTGGAGAGAAGTCCACAGCAAGACCAGGAGTCTGGTCTGGCAGAGCTTGGATTCTGAAGGGTTCGGTTCCACCCCACCCTGCAGAGACGAGGCTAGGTGAAGTACCAGGGGGTGTATGGGGAGTGGCTGTGTGGCACTGCTGAAGTAAAAGCCACAGGCCACAGCTTGTCCTATGTTTACCAGGGACTGCAAAGCCCCCGGGCACAACTGACCCAGGTTCCACAAATTACCCTGCGTACCTTAAAGACTTGGCAGACGGCCTCATCCAGCCCCTTCCAGTCGACCTT
>NW_005842390.1:40598-52125 GCF_000455745.1 Alligator sinensis
CCGCCAAGGAAGATTTCCTGCTGTTTCAGGTCCTAGAAGCCAAAAGACAAGGAGTGAGTGTGGTCTGGAAACCCCCATGCCCAGCCCCCACAGCAGCCACAGGGCTGCCCTCTGCCCCATGACCAGGCCCGGCACTTACTCTTGCTGCATCTTACCCCCTTGATGATGTGCTGGGGTGGCATCCGCACCACAATGCGCAGTGTCATCTCATCCTTCTGGGTGCAGGCGCTGACAGCGTCCATCGGTGACAGGTCTGGAAGGGAGCAGCAGTTATGCAGAGGCATGCCACTCAGCCCTACCCTGCCCCTGCCCCAGCCCCAGCCCCAGCCCCAGCCCTGAATCTGGCCATGCAGCTGGGTGGCTACCAAGGCCTTGATCCAGAGCCTGCTATGGCCATCTCTGACATGTTCTGACCCCTGCTGCCTCTCAGCCCTGCTTCCTGGCTGCCAGCAGCCTGTTAGGGTAGATCCTTGGAGCTGAGCCCAAAGCAGGAGGTCCCAGCTTCCCTGGGGCTGCCTGAAGTCAAGATGTTCTATCCCACAGGCCCTTTTCTTGACCTCAAATCCTGTTTGGCTGATTCCTCCTCCTCCCACCTCCTGCAGCCTTGCAGGCACAAGAGATCAGTGCCAGCTCTTTGCCACAATGGGCAGGGGGGTAGAGCACTTGGAGCCAGGCTCTATCTTGGAAAGAGCTTCTACCCCATCAACAGGGCAGAGGCCCCTTCCCGAAGCACTAGCTCTGCTCTCTCCTGGTACCTGTATCTGCCAAGCTGGGGCTGAAGGAGTGACCGAGGGTGAGGCCCAAGGAGCGCTGCGGGGATGAGGAGGCCGACATACTTGTGACATGTCCTGGGATGGAGCCTGGCACCGATGAGGGCCCTGGGGCCACCTTGAGCCGGTCGTTTTCAGCCTTCAGGAGATCCACCTCCAGCTGTGGAGAGAGCAGGGCTGAGAGACCAGAGATGGGCAGCCCAAAGGGGTCTTTTCTGCGAGCCAAGGACTGGGGCCAGGCAGCAGAACCTGCTGCCCTGAAGCCTCTCACACCCACAGTGCCCCAGCACCCTCCTGGCTTCCTGAACACAGGGACAGCAGCTCCTGGCTGAGCTTGCAGGGGTCCAGTTTCCTGCCTATCACTTTGTGATGTAAAGGCACATCTGCATGCTCTGCTGTGCTGCTGGCAGAGCCCAGCCACAATGATCATTGGGGCACATGGGCCAGGCCCTACCCTCAAACTGCACGCACAGCTTATTCTGCCCCTTCACACCCAGGGGACAATGCCCAGCCCTTTGCACCCATGTAACCTGCTGTGGATATGTCTAACCAGGGAGGGGGCTGGAAATGGCAAGGGTGGCAGACACTCCCCAGGGATGGCCATGAATCAGTGAGCTGGGCCTATGTGGCACTGGGCCCTGGGGGCTTTCCTGGGTGGTGCCAGCGCTTCTGGGGGACCATGCCTCACCTGCATGTTGTGCATGGTCTCACGGAGCTGCTCTAGCTGGTGCGCAGAGTTCAGAGCCTCCAGCCGGATGTCTGTCAGCTTCATCTCCTTCTCCCACAGCTCAGAGCGCAGCTCTGACACCTCCTTCTTCTCTGGCTCCCCCTCCACGTGAGGCTGGAAGAGCCTGTATTGGGGAGATGCCCAGAGGGGCCTAGTCAGAACAAGACAGGGGATAACCACAGTGGGGGCTCTGAGGTCCCACATCCTTTACACTGCCATCCACAGTGCCAATGTGACACCACAGAGCTCCCCACTTCCTGAGGAGGGAAGGATCCTGGGAGCAGCTGCCTGGTACCCCTGGCTCTGCACTGTCTGTTCCCTGGGCCGGCTCTGAAGAAGGGCAACCCCAATTTCCACCCAGCAGCTGCAGAAGATCTGAGCAGTGCTCTGCCCTCTCATTGCAGCCGGCCTGCATTCTGACACGCCGATTCAGGCAAAGCGAAGGAGCCAGGGGTCTTCTGGTGAGAGAGGACAGGGCTTGGCACAGACTGGGGTAAGTCAGGTGTACCTGGCAAGTCTCGAAGCCAGGTCCCTAGGTGGGTTAAAGGGCCACAGTTGCCATGCACAAGCTATGTGCACCTGCAAACCCAACCCCGGGGCGAAGGCTGTGCTTACTCAGCAGTGTCGATGCCCACAGATGACGAGGTGGAGGACTTGATAGAGGGTGAGGCTGTCTCTGTGGAGCCATGCTGCAGCTTTGGGGAGGATGGGGCTGAGGAGTCGGGGGTGGCTATCTCCTCGATGTCAGAGTAGGACGAGGCAGACTTTGGGCCCTTCTTGATGCTGAAGGCCTTGTTGAATGAGCTCCTTAGCTGCAGAAGACAAGGGAGATGCCAGGAAGAGTTAAACCCAAATCACCCCAGCTCAGGCACCAGACAAACACCCTTTCACTTGCCCCAGGGTCCAGCCACACATCATGTCTCAGGTCTGCAGCTCAACTGGAGTGAGACAGCTCCTGTCCTGGCTACTCCTAGGCTTCCCTGTTAAGGAATCCAGGGGCACACCTAGGTGTACAGGGGTTCGGCAGTGCAGACAACTGTGGGTGCGTTCCAGGTGCACCCATGCCAGCCTAGCATTGCTCAGTGCCCAAATCATCATGGTGTTACCCCCAGGGGTCTGGCACCCTTGCACTTGGCACCAGTTTTGCTCCCAGCAGAAGAATATGAGCAGGAGTTCATGGCATCTCAGCTCACTGGCACCATGACTGGAGTCTCCTGGATGTCCACACACAACTACTCAGCCACCCAGGGTCCTGTGCAAGGGAGCAGGGCTGCTCAGGCACCACTGGTGCTTGAGGTCCAGGCCCTGGGGTACAGCCAGCTCTGTTGCGATTCTACTGGCATCTGGCAGGTCACCCCAGGGGCTGAACATGGCCTGATGTAATGTGCCCTCATTTGAGAAGAGGGGACTGCGATGTAAGGGCACAGAGCAATTTGACCCTGCCTCCAGGGCCCTTGCCTTGCTGTCAGAGAGGAGGACAAGGCAGAACAGCAGCCTGAGCGCTCTCGGTTCTGGTAAGATCTCTCTCCTGTGTGGCAGCAGCTTCAGCTCCCTGCCTGCCCTGCCTGGGAGGTGGGCACAGTGTCATGCCTGCTCTGATGGATCTCCTGTCAGGGGAGACAGTGCTAGGAAGCATGCTGGCTCAGTTTGAAATGGCTGTGGCCAGTTGGTCTAGGTCAGTGGCTCTGTAGCCTAGCGGGTGGTGCAGCTGGATCACGCCATCACACAGTTTGTCAGAGGCACATTTCATTTTAAGAGGGATGAGGTGGGCTGTCTTGTTCTGTCAAGCCCACCTAGCCAGCCTATGGCAACTAATCCATTTGCAGGGCAGGAAGAGTGCCTCGCTGGGGCACTGCCTAAGCCATTCTTCCAAGCCAGGTGCAGCTGGTGGGGGGCTGGCCCAAGGAAAGTACTGTGAGGCTGAATCCTGTGCTAGTTTATGGTGGCTGAAGGCCCATGTGGTGCTAAAGAACAGCCCCTGTGTACTGCTGTGTGCTGAAGCCACTACCTCACAGGAAATCAGTGACCCAGGCCCTGGCATTATGTCCTGGACTGAGCATGCAACATGCATGCACGCACGCACACATTAGGGGGATGGATGGGGCAGGACACAAGACACTGGCCAACAGGCACGGGGGCTGAGGGAGGGCAGGTGCTATGATGGGCAGAGATGACACTGAGAGTGGGGTTTGTCACCTGCCTCACTTGTTGGGCTACTCCGGCCCTGTTCACAGTGCTCCTGCCCAGTAGTTTTCATGCCATAGGGCAGAGGACTACCAATGAGCATGGGATATCAAACCTGCCTAGTAGGTCACTGAGGGCATTGCCTGATGTTACATCACAATAATGTGTTTCCTTCTGCTTTCCCACAGCTGGCAACATCCAGCTGCCTCTGATCAATCAGGCCTTGAGCTTTGGTGCATTTGTGGAGAGAGACAAACAATACCGCACATCACTACAAACTAAGAGGCGGATTAATAACTTTGAACTCAGCTAGTAAGGAGGCTATTGCTTGGCTTTGCGGATTTGCATTTGCTGAATAAATAAATAAGGAGCTTTAGACTTGAATTTGTTCCTTCTGGACTCATGACCAAATGGCCACAAAGAGGACAGAAGCAGGCCCATGAGGCTGGGTACTAATCCCACTTGTCATCAAGCCCACAAGGATGTCTAGGCCTGGAAGGCAGAGCTGATTTGAGAAGTGGGGAGGGGGAAGGCGAGTTGCCCCCCACAGAATGCTGCCTTTTCAGTGCAATATGAAAAGTTGAAACATCAGATTGTGCAAAGAGGCTGTGAGGCCTCCTGGGAGCCGCAGCTCAAGCACTTCAGGCTTCTGCTCTCTGTGAGCAGGATTCCCCAGGCAGACTCCATCCCCCAAGATGTACCACTCCTCTCATGAGAGAAAGGAAGGCTGGACACTTGCAGTCATGTGGCTGTGGGGCATACTGGAGGCTTCAACTTTAGTAGTGTTTAATATTAAAATATACCTGCTCCTAGTTCATCTTGCAGGAACAGGGAAAGCCCTGGAAGGACTGAACATGCGACATGCTCCTTCAGTGAGAAAGGACACATGCCCTCCCTGCTGGCTCCAGGCCCCTTGCTGACCTGGGCATTTGGATTTTATCTTCCCTTCAAGCCTGAGTGTGCTGCCTCCAGGGAATCTGGGCTTTGAGGCCTTTGAGAGTTTTTTACATCACCTAAAAATGGTCCCAGACCTTTGAGAGCACTTTCAATGGGAGGCAGAAGCACACAGCACTGCTTGAGATCAACACTCTTCTCTACAGAGCAAGGGCATAGGCGCAGAGAGGGCGGCATGGCTGTCACGCAGTCAGGGTGGGAGCCACCTTGCTCTAAGCAAGGTTTCCCACGTTGCTCTAGGCATGAGAGGATCTCACAGTACTGCCTGTGAAATCTAGTGAAAATGAAGTTTCTTACCAGTAACTGTTCTCCAAGCTGTACGACTACCCATTCTTTGAGCAGTGCTATCGACATGCACATTCACGTGTGGGTGTGTCTGATATCCCTGGGCTCTGACCAGAGATGTTTGCTTTGGCAGTAACAGGAGAACAGGAGACCATGGTTGAGCTCTACATCTCCTTGTGCCCCCCATGCCAAGGGGACAAAAGGGAGCATGTGCATCTTGTTCTTCAGCATCCCCTCAACTACAGAGTCCTTTATAAAGCTGATGATGAGGAAGAGGGGAAGGAGGGTGGGAATCTAATGTGTATGTAGACAACGTGTTTCAAAGAACTTGAGTTACTGACAAGCAACTTCATTTGCTCCTTCAACGAACTGTCCACATGCACATTTTCACTGGTCAGTGACTCCAGAGCAGTGCTCGTGTACCTGGAGGTGGGTCTTCAGGTCTCTCTAGGAAAAGAGCGAGGAACAGCTGTTCTCCAAAGAGCAGTATCTTCCCTACAAGCTTCTGCAATGGCTCGGTGAAGGTATGAACAGAACTCCAGTGGCTGCCCCGAAGGTACCACCTATAGAAACACTGCCCAGGGATGCTATGGAAGTACCCTGGGCTCCGGCAGAGCCTTATTGACCTTGATATGGCAGGTCCACTTTGGTGCTCTCTTAGTATAGTTTTATACAGCCCAAGATCCAAGTTGACAACCTCTGGTTGATACTGCTGTGCCTTGGATCTCTCGGTAACATATACTAAGAGCGACAGAAACTCTTTGAACAGGTGGTCTTTGGAGGTAGGAAGTGAAAACTCCCATCATCCAGTGACTGCAGGGATTCCTCTTCTTGTGAGTAATGGGGCTTCAGGAAGAATGCTGGCAAGTTAATTTGCTATCCCTAATGACAGACCCTGGGGACCTTGGGCAGGAATTCTGGGTGCATCTTTAAGGTCCTCTTATTTGGGAAGAAGGTGGTTTAGGGGGATTTGCCATGAAGGCGGAGTCTCACCCACCCTCCCTACTGATATGACTGTTACCAGAAAGACTCTCCTCATGGAAAGACATAGGAGTGAATGCAATGCCCAGCACTGTGAGAACCAAACTCAGGTTTCAGAGCAGAGCTGGATCCCTCACTTGGGAAAGACTCCAGACAGGCCCCTATGGATTCTGAAGTCTATAAATGAGGCAATACTTGCCAATTTCATAGATTTCATAGACATTAGGGCTGGAAGGGACCTCGGAAGATCATCGAGTCCAGCCCCCTGCCCAAAGGGCAGGAAGTCAGCTGGGGTCATAGGATCCCAGCAAGATAAGCATCCAGTTTGCTCTTGAAGGTGTTCAATGTAGGCGCTTGAACCACCTCCGGTGGCAGGCTGTTCCAGACCTTGGGGGCTCGGACAGTAAAGAAATTCTTCCTTATGTCCAGCCTGAAACGATC
The DNA here is from genome assembly GCF_000455745.1 of Alligator sinensis. Lineage (NCBI taxonomy): Eukaryota > Metazoa > Chordata > Crocodylia > Alligatoridae > Alligator > Alligator sinensis. The sequence goes on from NW_005842390.1 coordinate 46,941, forward strand.
TTGTCAATCATTGACTGGCAGGTGAAAGGCCAAGGTAACTGTCACAAATGTCAGGGAGGAAGAGCTATTTGGGACCCCCTGCATGGGACTCTGTATGTGCTTTCTTGGTAGTGGGGCGAAAAGATGCAGGGGTTTGGTGTATGGTCTTGTCTGGTAAGGCCAATCCTGTGGGCCTTGTTTGGAGCAGTAAGTCTATCCAGCAGTACGACTTCTCCCTCTGGGGAAATCTTCAGGGTGTTTGCAACAATTTGCGAGTTCTGGAAATGCTCACTGTCCTCTGAGGGTCATGGCACTGACTGAACCAAGGTTTTAGCTGAGAGGAGGGCTTGCTTTTTTGCAATGAAGACTGACTGTTTATGGTATCTTAGGGAGAAACAGAAGAGCTCCCAGTACAGGCTATGGATGATTAATGTCCCTCTGGCAGTTGGAAATCCCAAGTCCAGACAGGCTATGCAGGCATCTATACGCTACTGTGCTGAAATGTAAAGAGGAGTCTGCATGCTGCTCTGGGTGTTGTTTTTCTTTCACAAGTGTCAAAAGGATGGTGGCAGGGAGGTGGGGGCAAACTGATGCCAAGGAAGATTCTGACTGGCACTCCAAAAAGAGGAGGGCCAGTGCTAAGCCTGGCAAGAGTGGTCCTTGAGTCTGGTGCTGGAGAGTGTGACAGCATGGAAATGCACATGAAGCTAGGTCAGGCTGGATGCAGGCTGGTATGGCACGAGGAGAACAATACTGTGTGCAGAGCTGGTAGGGCGACCTGTGAATTCTTGGGTTCAAGTGCTGCCAGTATCTCTGGTGAGCTCGCTGGCCTCTCAGCGGGCAAGGACACACAGGAATTCCTTCTCTCAACCAGCCCTGAGTGGGACTGCTCCCTTTGTCTCATCCATCCAGATCCATGGGCATCAGTGCTGGATGGCAGTAACATGGAGCTTCTACCATCATGAGCATCTGAGGCTGAAGGGGAAGAAAGTAGTTCTGGGGTCAGAGCTCCCAGGTCTTTACATGCCTCATCCATCACCTGTCCGAAGTAAGAAGTCTTGGGAGTCTTATCTCCCTCATGAGAAGCCTTTGCCTGAGGGCTATATGTCTTTGGCAATGTAAAGAGGAGGAAATTTTCCTCTCTTAGCCTCTGCTGGGATATTTGCCTCTAGATCTTGATTGAAACCTTATGGCATTGAAGCAGCTAGCCTGCTTCCAGGGCCAAGGGATATGTAGTGCTGAGCTAAGGCCCTGGACCAGACACTGAACCAAGTGTCTTGCCAGGGGAATACAGCTGAAGCTTATTTTCTGTCTTTTCTGGTCCTTGGCTTGAAGAATTGGCAGACAGAACTGCTGGGGATACAGGCCTCCCATGGACAGAAGTGGTATTGGCTGTTGGATCCTGGGATCAGCCCATCACATGAAGGGCAAGGCCAGAAGCTGAAGGAGTTGGCAGTTCTGAGCAAGGCTGTCGATCCAAGAAAAAAATACCTCCTTACCTCCACTGCAGGAGTTCAATAAAGGGATAGAAAGGAGAAAGTGGTACATTTGACCCAAGGTGAATGGGTGAATGAACTAGAAGTATCAGTGAAGCCACAAGATACTGGCATTGTCTCAAAAAGTAAGAGAGAGGGCTCTCGTACTGGGCATTGGGGCCATGCCACAGGCAAAGGACTGCAGGCTCTGCCTGGAAGAAAATAACTCTCAAACATCCTAGCTGGGGGTGGCAAAGGTGTTAGAAGAGCACAAGAAAGGAGAGAAGGGAAAATTACAGGGTTGATGTGCTACCTGAGGCTCAAAACTATAAGGAAGCAGAAGAAGTTCCATCTCTAGCCAGGTGGTTCAGAGGAACTGAGGAACAGGGAGTGGGTGCCATCCACTATATGCTTAGTGAAGGATGCAGGAGCAGGTGGGATGAAGGCACACTTTACAGGTCCTGCTAAGGCAAACTGTTCCAGTCAGGGCACAGGGCAAGGAACACGCCCGCCAGTGAGAATATGTGTGTATACAGTTGCTCAAATGAGAATGAAGAGCTTACTGAGCTTCCTTCCTCCCACCTGCTCTGTGTGCGCTGTGGCTTCAGGGTGGGAAGGCCAGTCGTCCGGAAGCAACAGCTGATGGTCAGAGTACCAGCATAGCCAGCACCAGCCCAGTCTGCAGTCCTAACGGTCATAACACTCAGGCTCCAGTGGGCTTGGCCAGCCCTTTTGGGCATCACTCTTTTTGGCAAAAGAGGAGCACTGGAAAATGGCCTGTGTTACTAGACACCCCACCTGACAAGTGTATGACTGGACCACTCAGCCTGAGCTGCAGCACAGCCCAGGCCAGAGCACTTCAGGTAGAGATGTCTGCATGAAACCCCTTCCACTGGAACATCTCTCTGATATGATCTTTGAACACCAGCCATCTGGAGGAAGATGTGTCAGGGACCAGAACCTGGGCACTCCCAGCAGCGCTGGACATTTCTGACAATGCAGGCCCTGGTGCCTCACTCCCCTTGGTGAGAGCCTGATAGGAGTTGAGCACCGAAAAGTTGGCTTTAATGCTAGCCAGACCATAAGGAAGCAGTGCCCTGGCACCAGCGCAGCAGGTGGCCCAGATGGTACCACGGATGGACCATGCTCCAAGGGAGGTTAGCACCGGTGTAATGGATGGGATGATTAGTTCCGTATGTGCTGTCCCACAGGAAATGGAGTGATTGTCATGGACAGGGGAGCATAACATGGGAGACAGGGAGGGAGCAGTATACGACTTACCTCATATACCTGGAAAAAAAAGGTTGAGGTCAGCATTGGGGGAGGAAAAAAAACAGAGCAAGACTTAATCACATGTTCAGCTCTGAGACCTGCCTGCACTGAGCTGCTGGGGACCTGGGTCAGTGCCTGGCTAGGAAGTCTCCTCAGCTTGGCCTGTAGCTGCCCCTCAGCCTGAGCTGGGACCTCGTCTGGGCTGGGAATGGAGGGCGACCATCCCATTGAGCCCTAGAGTGCTAGTGCAAGGGTGGGGCCATCAGACTAGTCCCTACTCTGTCTGGCTAGGGCTAATGCTTGTGGTGGGGAAGATGGTGGAGGCCCATTCACGAATGGTACTGGGTTGGAGAGCTCCTAGAGAGGGCTGGAGAAGGCTGAGCTCCACACCTGGCCAGTGAATTCGGCTTCTGCCAGAAGCCAATACCAGAACAGCTCTGCCAAAGGAACTCCTCATGTATGCTCCCACAGGGCAGACAGCATTTCCAGGAATCCCAGAGTAACTGCCTTGTGGGAGATGTGCTAAGGGTACTGCCCCAAGCTGCATGGGCATCATCTGCTGCAAGAGCACAGCAGTACCCCTGGCCAGATCCTGCCTGGATTTCCCCATGGTTTCATTCCAGGCCCCACCCAACCTACCCAGCTCTTCTTCTTCTTCTTCTTGGCATCAGCGTCCTTCCCACTGCCGATGCTGGAGTGGCTGGTGATGCTGTTGAGGCTGGAGATGCTGTCTGAGGAGTTCTGCCTCTTGATGCGTAGCTCTGGGGTCCCAGGGAGGAAAACGGGAGAGACTCAGAACCTCCTCATTATAAGCAGCCCGATGTATCAGTTCTCATGCCCTGTGCCCACATCCCTCCTGTCTCCTGCTCACCCCCAATGCCAAGAGTGCAAGAGCTTTGATCTCTGGAGCCCCACCCTCTGCAGCAGCCCTCCTGGAAATGTCTGTACTCTTCTCTCACCTCACCTAGTACTCTGAGGCTCCCATCCTGTTGTAGAGGTTGTCTTCCCTAAATATGTGGCTTTGGAGACCCTTTGGCACCATCTGACGGTCCTTTAGCCTCATAGGGGGCTTTTCTATTGGTATGACTCTGAACCAATGGCAGTGAACAACTCTCCGCTCACTCCAGGCTCTGTGCAGATTTTGGATGTAAGCATCACACCAGATCAGCACCAAACATGTGTGCTAACGCTGAAAACACCTGCGCCCTTGGAACGACTGTGACTCTGCAGCATGAAGCTGCAGCAAAGTGCTGGCAGCTTCAGCAGACTGCAGTGGTGACACAGTCCCACACTCTGACAAGGTTTGAACCTGGATTTTCAGGTGATGGCTGGATATGGTGGCCTGGGCAGTGAATTTATGTTAATCCTCTGAGTGCCTGCCTGGGATGAACAGGCTGCTGTTGCTAGAGCACTGGGCAAGCTGAGATTGGGCAAGGGAGCTGTTTTCACTGTAGGGAATGGCAGACTCTGGAGGGGTCTCTCTCAACCCCAGCCAGTTAGAGTCCACACTGCATGTCCTCCAAGCCTTGGAAAAGACACTCGGACAGATCGCATCATGCACAGACCCCCGTGAGAGCAACACAGGCTGCATGGGCTGCAGAGGGCAGCGGAGAGGCAGGGCTGAGCAGGAGCTGGCTCACGGTGGTCCTGTCTGGGCTGGCTTTCACGAAGTTATTTGCTTGGCAGAGAGCACTCCACTATCCTCTACCCTGGAGAAGCTGTAAGCATTGCCCTGAAAGGGTGCCTTCATCCTCCCAGCACGTCCCAAGGATCCCCCTACTCCCCTTCCTGTAAGGAATACATTAAAGGCCTTTGCACAAATGCCTCCATTAAAGGGATTGAAACAAACTTTGGGAAACCTCATAAAGATACAGGCTTGCAAGACCGAGTCCATGTTTTTGCTGATGGAAACAAGAAAGAACTGACTTAAGTGTTTGACCATAGTAACACAAACAAAGCAATTGAAACCCATTACCATAAGGAATAGCACTCACTGTCAGAAACCTAACTAATACCATCTGAGACCACCCTAGTTAAACAGTTGTTAAGTATTTATCATAATTTTTTCACTTAGCTAGGGAGGTGGTCTTCATGATCAACCCCTTTCGTTAACATATACCCAGTCAGGCTGTAGATAGATGCAAGTCATTAATGATTGTGTATCTATGATTGTAAACCTGGGGAGAAGAGGTGAATCAGGGACCTGAGCTGCTGGAAAAACTGAACAAGAGCTGAGTTCCTGGGGTCTGGCCTACACCCATCCTCCCAGGCGTGAGTACGTTTTTGTATTTCCACTGCCTTATCTGAATGCTAGTTACACTTATGTTTAGCTTTCCAATAAAATGACTCTCTTGAGAAGAGACAGGTGTGCTTTCTCTTTATTCCACAACCTGTCCACCAAAGTAAGCTTTCTTTGTCCCAATTTGGAGATAGAGGACTTTCCTTCACTTTCCAGAACA
>NW_005842390.1:52135-62511 GCF_000455745.1 Alligator sinensis
GCAAGGACCCCAGGGACTCTGGATGACATGCCTGTGCTGGTCCCTGGGCACTAGAAACATGGCCTACTGCCACACCTCACCTTTGGGTGTGACATCAGTCCCACTCAGAGCTCCCTGGATTACAGCTTGGGCCTCTGAGTTCTTCTTCTTCAGGAAGTCAATGGTCTCTCGCAGGTCCAGCAGCTCTGTGTCCTGAGGAGAAGCCGGGAGGATATGTCTGTGCCCCTCAGTAGGGGCACCCACCCCACCTACACTCACACCCCAGTGCCCTAGCATGTGCTACCCCCCTGCCACTGCAAGTGCCCACTGCTGTGAGATGAGGACTACTGGTCTCCAGGGTCTTGGTAGCCAGAGGTCTCTGGGGATGCCCAGAAGGACAAGACTTCCAGTACTGGCCAGAAGACCTCTCCAGTATTCCCTTGGTACCATGCCCCACTAGCTTGCTACAGATTGGTGAAGAGGAGGGGAAGGGCAGGCTCAGCAGCATGAGGATCTGAGTGGGGGTGGCTCTGCAGGACCCAGCCTAGGCTCAGACACCATTGTGGAAGGAGGCAGCTGCCTCTGCAGCCCGGGTCACTTCCCCAGAACAGGTTCCCACTGCTTGGTGCCTGCACTCTGCTCCAGCACCCACAGCCGGCTGTAGTGGACAGGCTTAGCCACTCAGTTGAGATCCTTCAGCTCTACTGGGGAGCTGAGACCTGTGGTCTGGCTCAACGAGGCTCCTAACTGGCATGGTCTCGGCACCACCAGCCCCTGCACTCTTCCTTTCTGTGCGCACCTTCTCCTCCGCGGTCTCAGCCAGATGTCGCAGGCGGGATGTCATGTTCACCAGGCTCTGCTCAAAAGCTGCCACCAGGTTAGCCTGGAAGGCAAGGAGAGGTGACTCAGTGCCCAGGGACTGAGGAGCTCAGCTCATTGAGCCCAGTGCCAGGCAGGTCCAGGAGTCTGCCAGCTTACATGGGGGTGGTATCTCCAGGCTGGGCTGGTTGCTTGGAGCAGTGGCTGCTAGGATGCAAGTGTCCTGCAGTGGGGAGGGCTGTGTCCCATCCCCCAGGCCACCCAGCAGGCTGAGGGATAGAGCCTTGTAGCAAAGGTACCATGACCAGGGTTAGCACCCAGGGAAGGGGCCTGGAAAAGGCAAGCAAGATAGAGTGTATGGCTCTTAGTGGCCCTGGGGGGAGGGATTCCTAAGGCTACATATGGCTGGGTAGCTCCAAAGCCATTCTGAGTACGGGGCCCAGATTGTGTTGACATAGGACAGATAGAGCCAAGCTGCAGATGACAGCAGCCACTGCTGGAGGTCAAGGGCCACACACTGGGTCAAGTCACTCACTGAGGGGGCAGGACAGCCCCCATGCCACTGCTTCCTGCTGGTCACTGCTGGGCACCAAGAGGTGACTAGCATGTGTTTTTGTGCTGCTCAGTGCCCAGGGTTTTGCTCCTGCTGTCAAGAGCGAACAGACTGGACAGCTCAGTGCAGACACTACACTGCGCACTGGAGCAGGGAGGGGGAGTATGCTGGCTGGGAACTGATGGTCCGATTGGGATGGAAGGGACAGACTGAGATGTGGACAGACCCCAGGACAGGCTGAGGCATGTGGACTGGAACTGCTTCTGATGTCGCAGGACTCACGTTGGCTGACAGCTGGGATGTCAAGGTGGCCACCTTCTCCTGAGACGACTCCAGCTCCCGGCGCAGCTTGCGGATTTGCTACAGGAGAGAACAGGAGGGAAGGGTCAGGTGGGGACAGGTGGGTAGCCCCTGCAGGGCCAGGAGCAGCTGGCAGTGCAGGAGGAGGAGTGGGGGGCTCTCCGTACCTCGGACTGCATCCTTTCCTCAGCCTGGCAGAGCGCGGCGCAGCAGGAAGAGACAGAGGCAAGCAGTTAGGAGTGGGGGGAGATGAGGCATGGGCAGGCTGAGATTGGGGGCAGAGACATGCACAGCACTCACCCCAGCTCCAATGCCCTGTGCACCCAGCCCCCAAGAGCCTCCCCTGCTGTTGAAGTGCTGCTCCCCCCGGGCACATGCACCAGACAGGATAAAGCCCCACGCCCCAGACATGCACGGAGTAGGCACATCCTGGCTCAGCCAGGCAGGAGCACAGGGGCAGCTCTTACTGAGGAGTAAGTGGAGGAAGCGCTGGACGCCAGGGACAGCACGGATCCATGAACTGCAAGAGAACACACACACCTGAGTCAAGGCACGTCTCCCCCAGGCCCTTGCAAAGGGCAGGATGCGGCAGATGCAGGCTGGCTGCCAGGGCAGGGTCTATGGGGGTACAGCAGGGGAAGCATGGGCAGGTAGATCTCTGGTGGGTAGAGTGCGTGGCAGAGCCCTGAAGACCGCATCTGGCTCCTGTGTAGCTGCCTACATCTGGCAGCTGCCCTGGGAGGTGACGCAGCCTGCCTCTGGTATTGCCCAGTCACAAGCTTGGAGAGCCAAAGGGATGATCCAGAGCACAGCCTGCCCCCAGGACTTGAGTATCATTGCACCCATTTGGCAGATGGGGAAACAGAGGCACAGCACATGGGAAGGAATGGCTGCAGGTAGCTCAGAGCTGGAGGCAAAGCTGAAGACAGTCCCTGGGGCTTGGCACCTACACTGTGCCCTCTGTGCAGCTCCACTTCCCTGCAGACAAAGCCCGCAGACATCTGTGCCCCTGTCCACCCAAACTCCCCATCCTGGGCCCAGTGCCTTGCCCTGCCTGCTGCAGTCTGCCAGCGCCTGCTGTCAGCCTGGACTCAGAACTGCAGGCCAGCCTCGGTTCTTGGCTCTGAATCAGCTTCTCTGCTCCCTCTCCTCCCTGACTCCTCTTCAGAAGGACCGCAGAGACTGAGCTCTCAGAGAGGGCTGGAGCCGACAGATTTTCAGAAGGAGGCTGTGAACACAGGTGGGGCCCAGGGCCTTGCTCTCACAGTCTGTGGCCTGGTCAGCCTGTCTCCTACTGGTGCCCACAGGGATCCCCCTCACTCATCCTGAAGCCCCTGTGGTGGAAAGGATCTGCCTGGCCGTATTAACCCATTCTTGTCACAGCCCTCGTCCATGGTAGGAGGCCTGTGAATGGAACACACTGGGGTTGGGATGAGAAGCACCCGCCTGCCATTGCTGCTGCCACTGGGATGAGCAGGGCCATGGAGGGGAGGGCAGGGAGCCGTGCAACCTCTCACTGCACCAGGGCATTGGGGCGGAGAAGCCTGTCCCCATGGCTGGAGCAGGATTGCGGCAGAATCTCACCATCGTCCACAGGGTCCCGGAAGGAGCCCGAGCGGATCATCCCCTTGGGTCTGTCTGCCAGGGAGAGGGTGCTGCCCATTTGGGAGGTGCTGTACAGCTCGAAGGTGGAGTCGTGGGTGGGGATGCTGTTGGAGCGGGTGATCCGCGGAGTGGTGGCAGCGGTGGGACTCACTGGAAGGAGAAGGTGGGTGGGGGGAGGAGAGGCGGGGTCAGAAACGTGCTGGTTCCCATGAGCCTTGCCTAGGGGAGCTGAGTGGCAGGAAGCATGGGGTGGGGAGGAGCCAGAGCTCAGCTGGAGCCAGGGAGAGAGGGAGGGGGAAGGAAGGAAGCTACACATAGGAGGTCACTGGGCTGGAGACTCAGCTTGGCCAAGTCATCAGGAATCTAGTGAAGCTGCTCAGGCTGCACTGACTGCACCTGCCCCTCCCCCAGTGCTGGCCCACTGGTTGTAGTGAATGGTGCCTCCTGGAAACAAAAGATTAATGCTCAAAGCTATCTGTCCTGGTGTAAATCAGGAGTAACTCCGCAGGGCTCAATTCCACTCTCCACCCCCATGTATGACAGGAGTAAACCGCCTAGGCCTGGCCTGCACACTTGTGTCAATCTGGACCAGTTCTACCCACATGCCCATGGAGCAAGGGGGTGGAGTCCCGGGCCCAGGCTTGCTGAGTGTGCAACAACCCAGGCTCATGCGCCTGCTGACAGCTTGCCTGTGCTGGCTCTGCCCAGAGCTGCTGAATGGAGCCTACACTAAAGCCAGGTTTGCCTGGCAGGACACCCAAGGGCCCATGAGCCTCCAGGCAACATGGGGGTAATGTTGTAACTTGCTGCAGGGGCTGAAAGCTGCTTTAAGGGTCAGACTCCTGCTCCCCCTGTGAGCAGCACTGACCTGTGCTTCTCCAGGGCTATTTGTCCAGGGGCTGCCCAGACAGGGAGTCGCAGGCAATAATGCAACCAACCATCCCACACTCTTTGGGACAGTCTCAAGCTGTCCCACTCTTTGGGATAGTAGAAGCTGTGTCTTGGGGTCTCCAAGGACTTTCTGAAACAGGACTTTGTCCCAAATTTGAAAACCCAGCCACAGGCATATTTTTGCTGTGTGCAGAGGGGGCGCAGCTGGACACTTCCCAAATCCACGTGAGCAGGGCTGTCCGGCTTCTGGTTTGGGAGGCAGCCGTAGGATAGCTGTGCCCATGTGGTGCTAGGCCCAGGCTTATTGTATCTGAATATGGCAATGAGACTTCCAGTGCAGGAGGTGGCTGTGTCTCAGCACAGCTCTCCAGCCTGCCTGCTGCATGGTGCCCTGACCGCAGCAGGAACCAGAACAAACCAGTCTTGGCTGCAGAGATCTCTGGAGTATCCAGGACTTTGTCCTGGGTTTTGCTCTTTGAACACTGCCTGCTGCAGTGGATAAACCAAGGGAGGTGGGAGTCCCCAGGAAAGACCCAGAAAGTGGTAAGGCTGGGAGCGCCTTTGAATGGCCTCCACCCTGCGGGTCACACTCCAAGGCCCACTGGAGAGTGTGAGGCTGGTCTTGCACAGCATGTCCCCACAAGGCTCAAACCCTGGAACTCTAGGGCTGGTGGCTGCAGCCAGCGGAGCTGTGCTGATTTACACCCAGCAGGGCCTGACCCAACACTGGGGAGGGTGAGGAGAAGGAGACTAACCGATATTGGTGAGAGGGCCTTTCCCGACCAGCGAAATGGAGGGGGCAGGAGGCGAAGGCAGGTCTGACTGGTTGTCCGATTCCGGGAGCCCTCCAACGGTGTGTGAGTGTCGCCTTTCCTTGGCTTCCTCTTGGGATGGGATCTGGTACCTGGTGGAGCCAAGGGAGAGATCAGCCAGGGTAAACTATCCACTCATGTCCCAGGGCAGTGCTCCCTCCACTCAGCCGTGAGGCTCTGCATGGGACCTGGAGATTGGAGCAGGCTTCTGGCCGCAGCATGAAGGATACTGAGATACTGACTCCAGCACCAGGACACAGGGCATGTGGGAAGCTGGCTGCAGGGCTGCTGCGGCAGCTGCACCTCTGGAGGCCCCACCCAGCTACTCTGGGTGTCAATGGGAGCTGGTGCCCTGCTGCTACAAGCAAAACATCCTCCATTTGCTCTGATCATCCTGGGCAACCAAGCTGCGAGCCCCCTGTTTGTGACAGAGGCTGGAGGCCAGAAGGTTGGTCCCAGCAGCCAAAGATGGGGAGGCTGGTGGGATTCATTTCCCTGGTCTTCCCCTGACGCCCTATGTGACCTTGGGCAATTCACTTAGCCCCTAGGTCTCAGCCCTTCATCAGGGAAGCAGTTAGTTCTTCCCCCTTTATGCCTGCCAGGGTGTTGTACAGTTGCCCGGGGAGAGCTTTTACCCCAGCCCTTTCTTGGGCAGTATGTTCTGGTCTTGGTCTGCACTTGGAAAGCAAAAGCAATATGAGTCACTCTTGGCTCTGTGGGCTGTTTATGCCCAGCTGAGGGCAGACAGGAACAGTCCTAGGGCCATGTCCACCTAGGGACACATCAGCAGCCCATCTGGGGGCCAAGGGTTGCACTACAGGGCTCATCCAGTGCACAGGTACAGGACTTGGGGAGAAGGCACTAAGTCAGCCCCCAGGGGCAGATCTGGACCAGTACCATTCCCCTGGGGCTGCAGAATAACCTGACTGGAAGCCCTGGGAGGGGTGGGAGGGCAATCTACTCTGAGAGAGATACAGGGCTGATGTACTGTGCCTCCCAGCATTGAGGGAAGGAGGCTTTGGCAACATGGCCCTGACCTCTCCAGCTCTGGGATCATGGCCCCTGCATCCCCACAGTTGCCCAGTCCCTTTAGGAGGTGCCTGTGCCTGCCCATTCTTTGGCCATACCTGTCCAGATGTGCAATCCTGGGGCTCCCACTCCAGCTCAGCTCACTGCTTTCCTCCTCTGCGCTCGTGGGTGGGGCCATGGCTGGGGCAGGGGTGGTGGTGCTGCCCCCGGAGAAGGCACTGGGCAGGCTCATTGGCATCTGCAGGGACTCCATGCTGCGGTGCAAGCCAGAGAGTTTGGGGTACATCCTGCCCTCCTTGGGGATGGCAAAACCACTCATGAACTCCAGGCCCTGGGAGAAGCTGGCCGAATTGATATTGAGGATGGGGGCAGGGCTGGGGGTGAAGCAAGGTGCAAGGTGCCCGGCTGCTGGGTGCAGGTCCTGCAGCTTGCTGGCATGAGGCTGGTGCAGGTCACTGGAGGAGGGCAGGTCCAGGCTGTTGGAGTTGACCTTGTCCAAGTTGGCTAGAGAAGGGGGCTTCACGTAGCTCTTGGCAGCTGCCCTGTGGGGACACAAAATCGCATGAAGTTGGCCCCCAAAGCCAACCCACACGCCACCTGAGCTGTTCAAGGGCTCTTGTGAGCTGAGCAGCCCAGAGCAGTGCCTGGCCTGGTTGAGGGCTCCCTGCCCTAGGCAGTGGGGCAATGCAGGGAGTGTCCCTGGCTCCTACCTGAGAGGGGTGGGTGGTAGCTCAGCCACCTTGGTGGCAGGCGAGTGGCCAGCCTGGGCTTTGGGGGTGCTCTCAGGGGAGCCAATACTCTTCAGGGAGACACACTCTGAATCCAGTGCAACAGCCTTGGCTTTGGCCTTCTCCTTCTCCCGGTCCGTCTGGTTCACCGGGGCTGGTGTGCTCCGGCCTGTGCCGATCTTGGAGGGCTCCTTCAGGCGTGACACTGAGATGCCTCCTTGCTTGGTGCTGAGGAGGCTGGGGTCAATGCTGCTGCTTACAGGCCGGTTCCCACCACGCCCGCCTGTCACGCTCATGGAGCTGGACTTGGCTGGCCGTGGCAGGCTTCGGTACTGGATGTTGGAGCGGGCCCCAGGGGCCAGGAAGCCAGGCTCGCCAGCATTGGAGACATCCAGGCTGGTTTTCCTCCCATTGACTGGCTTGACAGGGATGCCAGAACTCTTCTGGATCTTGCCGAGTGTGGCTGAGCCCCCAGCCTGCATCACTGTAGCAGTGCCGGTCGTGGGAGCTGGCTTCTTGTAGCCAAAGGAGCCAGCGGTGGAGGGGCGGGTAAGACCTGAGGGAGGCTTCTTGGCATCTCCAATGCGGTCCCGACCGGCATCAGAGGAAGAGCGCTGCAGGCCCGTGTTCTTCACAGACAGTTTGCTCTTGTCCGTGGCTTTGCCCTCAGGTTTGCCTGCAAGAGCCAAGAAAGGGGAATAAAGTGCTGGGAGCCAGAGAGTGTCCCAGCCTCAAAGGCCAGCAGGGGCTGGACCTCTGGGCACAGAACAGGCTCACTTGCCCCAGAGGCTCTGCTGTATCTGGGGAGCTCTGGTCTGCCAAGAGCCTGACACCCTCAGGAAGGGCCAGGGCCTGTGCTCCACGCAACAAGGATGACTGACACCTCTGGCCCCTTTGCAGCACTTCTCTGCTGCAGATCCCCCAAGGTGGTAAAGGAGGATCAGATCAGATGGGGACCTGAGGTACAGGGAGGCAAAGAACCTGCCCTCAGTCACTCAGCAAATACAGGCAGGTGCCAAGAGCCAGGCCCAGTTCTTGTGAAGGCTTTGGCTAGGAGGCCCTGCTGGAGCTGGATACACCATGGGAACCGGGGCCAGGCTTCTGAGCAGAAAAAGTTCAAAACACCATGGGCCCTTAGCCCTGCAGCTGAGCAGGAGAAGTGTGTGGCCAGACCAGGAGTAGGGTGGGGGTTTGCAAGCAGCTCTCATACAAGAGCTGACATGGGCCCAGCTCTGTTCTGTGGTTCATGCCAGCTCCCACCTGAAGTTTGTGATCATAGGTGGGACCGTGCTGGTGGCTTCCTGCATGGACAATTCCCCACTGGGTACCAGACCTTGGAAGGATGAGCAGCAGGGGATACAGGAGGCTTTGCTATGTTCTACCATAGCAGGAAGTCATCATGACCTGACCCCCCCCCCCTCCAACCCCTGGTATCACTGTCACTGAAGAAATCAGAGGGCTGGGTGCTGCACCCATTACTGCCCACTTCCAGGGCTGTACCTGTGAGGCATGGCATGCCCCACACTGTTAGGGTCTTGCCCAGTCACCTCCCCCCTCCCCTGCGCCAGGACCCAAACCCCAGCTCTGAGTGAAGAGCATCAGGGCCTGGGCAAAACAGCAGCCGCTGTGCCCATCCCTGTGTCCGCCACCAGGGGGAGCCCTGCGCTCACAGACAAGGTCCATCTCTTGCACAGTGCCAGACCCTGCCTGCTGCTGCTGCTGCTGGTGATGCCAACACCCCCTGCGGGTCCTCAGGGTCGTGCTGGGTGGTTAGAAGCCCTCCAGACATCAGAAGCAAAAAAAGGCAGGGGCAGGACATCCCCCACCCCCGGGGAGCCACCCATAGCTTCTTCGACAGCCGCTCCGCCTCTCACCTGCCACTTTGAGAGTGCTCTGAGCTGTGTGGGTGATGGGGGAGGTCACTGCCACTGGGGGAGTCTTGCCCTTTTTCAGGGACCCTGGTGGGCCCAAGCTGACAGGCTTCTTCAGCTCGCCCCCCTTGGCTGGGACCTCGTCGCAGCTCTCCGAGCGCTCCCGCCGCCACTTGGAGGATCCGTGCTCCATCTTGAGGCTCCCGCTGTCGTAGTCTAGCTTCTTGTGGCCCTTGTCGTCGGTGTCGCCGTACCAGCCCAGCCCGCTCTCTGCCAGTGACCGCTTCTCCGAGTCCGTGCGCAGCTGTGGGGACACACAGGGGTGACTGGATGCTCCCCCGCACTTCCTCCCTGAGGAAGCTACCAGCCCCTGATGGTAGCGGTAGCCTGGGAGGACGCATGTGCCTGTTCCTCTAGCCCACGGGACTGTCCCTTGGCAGCACTGCCAGGGGATGGTGTAAAGGGCAGGGATGTCTGGTCTCAGTGCCCAGTGTCAGCCTGACTCGCTGTGTGTCCTCAGGCAGCCACTGATCTGTACCATGCCTCATCTGTAATGTGGGAGGAGGTGACGTATCCTAGATCACCCAGGAAGTCCTTGGCACAGCCAGGAACAGAACCCAAGTGCCTTAACCACCAACCTCCTGCACAACCTGGACTGGACCAGGTACAGCACAGCTTTTTGCACACACGGGCTGGCCTGAAAGCTTCACTAGAAAGTAGGCCAGACTCCTCCTCAGCAGGTGGGGTGCCAGAGGTTCTAGGCTGACCAGCACCTGGTGGGGATCAGCAGACACCGGACGTCCCAGCCCCTGCTGCTCCCACACGTGATGAGGCCCCCTCAGTCAGCTCGGTCCCACCCAGCTCATGCCAGCTCCCATGCAACCAGCCCACTCCCCTTTCATCAGGCCACGGGCTACACCTTCCAGGGCTGCCAGCGCTGCCTCCTTTGCAAGCCCTGAACAATCCTGTGTGTGTGTGCATGTGAAGCAAGCACATACCGCTATGGCAGAGTTCCTCCGGGACCCTGTGGGGGTGGACGGGAGGGAGTTGAGCGAGGAGCTGGCATTGAACTCTTCCGAGCTAAGGTTGTCAGAGGCATCGCTGAGGCCGCTGCTGATGGAGCTGCTCTCATCCCAGCTGGAAGGAGAGGAGGAGGAGAGAGGGATTCAGACCTCAAGCATTGTCAGGCCACACACACAAACACACACACACGCAGGTATGCATCTGGCTGCGATCAGTACTGTAGACTCTCTCCCTCAAGAGCTCCCCCCGAGAGCATGCAGTGATCTTGCAATCAATGGGCATTTCCCTTAGGAAGAGGATGAAATCCCAACTTGGGCCCTGGCCTGCAAATCACTCCAGCCCCTGGCAGTTCCTGATAGCAATAGCATAACCTGGGGAGGGTGAGTGGTACACCGGCCCTGGGAGCCCACTTGGAGGGGACACCAGAGCGGCAGTTTCCCAGAGAGTCCACAGTACTGCAGTAGAAGCAGCCCTGTGCCACAGCTGGGCAGCCCACACCATGCCAGCAGCAGCCAGGGACTTTGAGTCCCGGGTGCAGGCAACACTGACTGCTTTTGTCCTTCGGCATCCCCCCTCCCTCCAGCGTTTTGCTCAGGTCACAAAACGTACCAGTTGCACCACTGCTGGCAGCCAAGGGAACCTAGAGCCTAATTCTCAGGCCAGGCCAAATCTGGAGGCATGCCCTGCACCTCAGGTCCAGCTCTCTTAACAGAGCAGAGGAAGCAAAGAGCAAGCTGTTGGAGTTCACTGGCCGCACCTGGCTGGC
>NW_005842390.1:62542-85019 GCF_000455745.1 Alligator sinensis
CACTCCAGTAGGAATCTGCCCCTTCCTGCGCAGGTCCCGGGGGTTTCGGGGTGGATGGGAGGCGGAGGGGGGGCATGTTCTTAGCAAGGTCTTGCCTCTGCAGGCCTGATGGGCTTTAAACCTGGCTGCAGCTCCAGCAGGCCCTGGCTGGCAGGAGGATGCCTAAGCTCTGGGAGGTTCCCATGTAAGGGCTTGGGAGCCCAGGGGTGGATGGCCACATGGGGAGGAGCCTGATCCTGCAGGGGAGGGTGACTTGGAGCATTGTGGGGCAGTGCTGAGCCCTGACCCCACTGTATCATAGGACTAGGCTCCAAATACACTCATCCAGAGGACAGCAACTGCTTGCCAGCTGCTCAAGGATTAGCACTGGTTGCTGCAGCCTTGGACAACTGGGAAGGGGCTTTAGGCATCTGAGGCCAAAGAGACGCTCAGGTCTCAAGCAGTGTGGGGCTTGGGTGTGGGAGAATAGACCCACTCTACTGGGGGTTCAAGACAGATGGGAGGCATCCCCCAGGCCCTGGGGGCTGGAACAGCATGTGGATCCCTGTGGTGGGGCCAGCAACTCTTTCTAGCAGCAATGAATCTAAGCATGCAGGGTCAAACACAGTGCGGGTGACGGGGTCAAACTGGAGTAACTCCTCTGACACCATGCCACTTACCCGCTGCCAGCAACACTACCCCTGAAAGAGGAAAAGAGGAAGGTGTAGGGGCAGGATTTCAGTGCAGACTTTATATTTCAGACTGTGGGTTCCTCTCTCCCCCCGCACACCACACACACAGACACACACTGGCTGGATGGAGCCAGGACAATTAGCCCTCACCTCCCTCTGCCCAGCAGGTCAGGTCTGAGCTGCCCCCAGCTGGGGAAGACTTATACCCCCTGGGGAAAGGAGCTGGCTCCAGCAGTGAGCCTGTCACTGCAGCCTACCCATAGGCTCCCCGCACCCGGGAGTTCAGCTGCATGGCTGTTTGCATTGCTCAGAGCACACCCTTCCCAGAACCACACGAGACCACAGAGTCCAAGAACCCCTGAAGATGCCAGCCATGGCCACAAAGCCAAGCAGTAACAATGTCCCAGCCGAAGTGCATGGCCCCATCTGACATGGTGCTCCAGGCTACGTGGCAACAGCCAGGTCTGGACCAGAGGGGCACTGACAACTCCAGCTTTCCCCAGCTGATCCTAAAGCTCTTGACAGGCAGGATCCTCATTCCTACCCTACAGAAGGGCAAAATGGGAAGGGGCGATTTGTCCCAGCTCACTCACTGGGCCTGAACTAAGGCCAGGGGCAGAACCAGGTCTGCTGACACCCAGTCTAGTGAGCTGTCCATTAGCCACATTGCCCTTCTCACTGGAATTAGACCCAGGAGTCCTGGCTACCAGTGCACTAGGTCATACTACCCTTAGGTCTCCTCATAAGACTAAAGGGAGGGGAATGGTTACCAGTGATCCCAGCACTGCAGAAAGCTGTGTTTGCCTGTAGTCAGTCCTGAACCCTGCAGTAACATGGCAGACACGCAGAGCCCAGCTGATGCAGGAGCAGAGTGGGTGTGGAACGGCCGAACAGCTCAGCCCCCAACCCTGAGCCCTTGCGACCCTTGCCTCTGTGGGGCTAAATCTTGAAGCAAGGCCCCTATCTGCAGTATTGCACGTGCGGTAGTTGCCCACCCGTACAAAACAGTGCCCCCTGGTCCGCTGAAGTACTCAGGTTCTGCTCCGGTGCTTCAGAAGAAGTCCAGTTTCCCCAGGATGGCTACAGGAGGAGCTGGGAAACTAGCCTGAAGCACTGCTCCCCCTGACTCCCCTGGCTGCAGGCCAGTACAAGATCTGGGCCATTAGGAACTGGGTCTGGACCACAGCAGGGCTTAGCAAGTGGCGAGGCAGGCAGCATGTGCACAACAGATGCACTGGGGCTGGACGCTTCCAGGATGGGCTGCTTGATTCCCGGGCCTGCTCAGAACGGTGGAAGGAAGCCCATTTCAGCTGACCCCAGCCATGCCTGAGCTGGGTGGAGGGGAGAGGAGCCTCCACAACAAGAGGGCATCTTCCACTGCTGCTGCCCACTCCCCGGGGGTCCTTGTTCCTCCCTCATGGCCCCCCTGTGTGCACAGGCCTGACCACAACCCAATGTCCCTGTCTCTTTATCAACCCCTCCCACAGCAGGCCTGCCCCACGTTGGTTTGACCTCTACACTGAACCCTGCAAGATCGGCCCTAGGGCCTGTTCTGGCAGTGCCCGTACTCCCACCCCCGCTGTGTCGAGGATGCAGTGGGGGCACATGCTGCCCTGGGAACTCCCTCCGTCCCCGTTCTGACCATCAGCTTCTGTGAGGTCAGGCCCAACCCTGAGGCATCCCAAGACAACCAGAGCCCTGCTCACACCAGGAAGGGCTCAAGAGGCCAGGCTGCACCAGGGTGGCACTGAGGTGATTGGGAGGTGAGCCCTTCTAGCAAGTCTGCCTGGGACGGCTGTGCTCACATGGAGTGTGCTGAGCTCATTTCCCGGTGCAGAGGCTGAATGAACATGGGGGCCACCGGGGAATTTCCTTTATGCCTGATTTTGCAACAGAGCAGGACTTTGCAGAGCCAGGGCAGGGCAGGGGCAGGCTGGAACACATAAGCCACCCCACCCAGCTCAGCACCTGCTGCCCCAACTCCCCACTACACTCATACTCTTGCTGCAGCCCAGTGCTCTTCCCTGATTGCTGCTTGCCAGCTCCACTGTAGTCTGCACATACAATGGCAGCACTGTTTGGGGTCTCCTGGCCTGTCACCCATGGACAACACTTAGTCTTCTCATCCTTTGGGGCTGCACTAGCTTAGACACCAGCATGAGCAGCCTCTCCTCAAACATGCATGTGTGCACACTTGCCTGGGCACATGCGTACACATGGGACATGAGCATACGCTGGCTGTGCATGGGGATCTTCAGCAATGAAAGGCTGAGGCACTGTCCTGCTGTATTCAAACATGCTGCACTGGAAGGGGCCCAGGCACCTTGCCCTCTCAGAGTCCCACAACTGGCACATGGCAGAAGCTGTGCCTCACTGCTGCACAGAGGAGTCTGTGGATGGGTACCCTCACTCAGCATCCTCTGGACTGCTTGCCGAAGCCCAGGCCTGGCCGCTGATCAGCCCAGCAGGACCTGAGCAGAGCAGTGAGCAGCAGCAGGGAGGTGATGACAGCATGCGAGCGTAGGGCAGAACAGCCACGCTACATGTACCTGCTTGGCTGGCCACCGATGCTCTGTGCTAGAGGCTGTCTGGCCAGCGGTGCTGAGCTCAAGGGCGCTGAGCTCTGCAGAATCCAGCCAGCTGTGGCCTGTGGGTGGCCAAGCTCCTTGGAAGTGCAGCTCCAAGTAGGAAAGGTCTGTAAAAGACAGGTGCCCCCTCAATGTCCCTGACCCTGAAGTTTCCCCCAGCCTCAAATGCTGACTGGCCTGGAAGACCTTCTGCATGCCAGCTGGCTCCCCTGAATGTAGGTCTCAAGCCCACCTGCTTCTTCAGAGCAGCCATGGGGCCTGAGGGAGCCCTGGCTCTACCTGGGCTGTATGTGGCTGGAAGCCACAGCGAACCCAGTGCTGTATCCCTGCCTGGCAGTTCCCTCCTGAGGGCCAGGCTCTTTGCTGGCTGGGCTGGGCAGGAGGCAGGTAGTAGGTTGGGGTGTATGTCAGCAGCCCCCCCCTAATGCAGGCTCAGCAGACCATGTGCAATCCCATCTCCAAGGCTGTCACTCAGCCCTCAGCCGGAGAAGGGAGAAGCAGGGCGTACTCGGGTGGCAGCTGTGTCTACCCCGAAGGCCTATCTTGCCCTCAACAGGGGAGCCATGTGCCTGAGGGGTTTCCCCGCAGACAAGCAGAGCCCCCTTTCCGGTCACTGGCTCAGTAGGTCAATGCAGCCCCCACAGGCCTAAGCCTAGGCAGGGTCTGGGGGCAGAGGAAGGGAGAGGGCAAGGAGCAGTGTGAGAGGCAGGAGGAGACAGTATGCTCCAGACCCAGTGCTCCAGCAGGCTGAGTCTGGATACAGCAGCCTTCCCTGCCAGAGCCCCCCAAACCTATGTGGGCCCAAGGAGCTCGGCTCACAGCCCTAGGCCAGCACTGGACTCTAGTCATCATGCACCCGCAAGAGGCAGCATGATGCCATTATTTATCCCTTTGTACGGATGGAGACACAGAAACAAGGAGACTTGCTCATGATCACGCAGGGAGTCAGTGGCAAAGGCCAGAACTGACTCCAGACTGCTCAGTGGCATTCTGGTGCCTGAGGACCTGAGAGAGCCCTTCACTCAGGCAAGTCTCATCCCCGTTTCAGAGCTAGGAAAACTGCAGGGCTGACCAGGGCAGAGACTCAAGGTCACCCATTAAATCAGCATCAGGGCTGGGAACCGATCCCAGGCTTCCTAGTGCCCTGTGCTGCACTGCTGCCCCCTCCCCCAGCCACTCCATTGCAGTCCTGGGGGATCCCCAAAGCAGGACATGGCATGCAGAGGGCCTGCTGGGGATCACTGCTGTTCTCAGGCTCTCTGCTGCCTCCTTCCCTGACACTGAGCAGCCAGGCATGCCTGCCTGCCGCTGGCTGAGTGCAGACCCAGGTACACCAGCCTGAGCATGGCCAGCAGCTCATGCAAGCCATGGGAGTCAGACTACACCACAGGCAGGTCCTCATGCAAAGGCTATTGAGGGAACTGAAACAGGACCAGTGATTTGTATACAGGCAAGAGATGGAGAGCAGGTGAGCCTAGGGGCCTCTGGCTAGTGTGTGTAGGGTTTGAGGGGGAAGAAGCAGCAGAAGCAATCTGATGTCTCTGTCCAGTTCTGCTCAGTGCGAGAGGACAGCAGGTACCAGCCACACTCCTCCACACAGGACAGTGTGACACTCCCTGACCATGGGGAAGTGCCCAGCTCTGCCTTCAGCCCCCTCTAGCAGGCCAGCCCCAGCCCCAAGTGTCGGGCAGCAGCTCCCAGTGGCTTGGGCTCCCCATGCTGCTTCCCTTGGCTGATGGGAGGACTAGTCCTCAGCACCCCTGCACCCCCATCATGAGTACCAGCTCTTGTGAGTGGCAGCAGTCTAGGGCAGAGGTGTCAAACATATGGCCTGTGGGCTGGGTCTGGCCTGTGGAGCAGGCCTGTGGAGCCATATGCTCCTGCCTTGAGTTGCTGGACTGACTCCATATTGCAGCCCTGGTGCCACCCTGCACACAACACAGAGTCTGTCCAGAGTGCACCCTGCATACAATGCCCTTTTGGGACCCACCATGCACATTGGCTCCAGGGCCAGTGCAGATCAATCCATGCCAGAGGCAGCACACAAGGTGGGTCTGGTGAGGTGCTGCCAGTCCAGCCCTTTATGCCACGTGCAGCACATGCTAGCTCTGGGGCTCACTGTGCACACAGCATGGGGAAAGGGGGGCTGGTATGGGACTTACACTACGCACAGTACATGGGCTAGACCCAGTGCTGCATAGTACAGGGAGTCTGGGGTACAGGCTGTTTGCAGTACTTCAGCCCAGCCCCCTGTGCTGCTCGCAGTGCTGGGCCCAGCCCACGCACCGTGGGCAGTGCATGCCCTGCGCTGTCCCCACATACTGCATGCACAGCAAGGCACAGCAGGGCCCTCTATGCACAGCAAGGCTGCATGCTGAATGCAGTATACAGGCTGGACCTGATGCCCTGTGTGCTGCACAGTGGCTCAGTCCCAGTCCAGTCCACAGACAGGCCCAGCAACCCTCATGCAGCCTCATGCATCTACACGTGCAATTAATGTGACTGAATGTATTTTAGCCAAAATTGAGCCGGTGTAAACTAATCCTGATGCCGTCTACATGTGCATTGAAGTGAAATAATTTACTACACTGCTGGATACCATTTGTATCTGATAGGAATATTTGGTAGCGCAGTAAATTAGTCTACTGCACCCTAATTGCTGTGCATATGTAGATGGTGACGCTTAACTGTACAGCAACATTTGCGATCCATCTGACTGTGTAGGCGACTGTGGCACTGATGCCTACACAGTCAGATGGATCGCAAATTGGCTGAGGGGCCGCACCCAGAGAGTGGTGGTGGATGGGTCATATTCGACCTGGAGGGATGTGGGCAGTGGGGTCCCACAGGGCTTGGTCCTCGGGCCCGCACTGTTCAATTTTTTTATTAGCGGTTTGGACGTGGGGGTGAAAAGCACCTTGTTCAAATTCGCAGATGACACCAAGATTTGGGGCGAGGCAGGCACGCTAGAAGGGAGGGACAGGATACAACTGGACCTGAACAGGTTACAGGGGTGGGTGAATGAGAATAGGATGGGATTCAATACTGATAAGTGCCGGGCGCTGCACCTGGGCAGTAAGAACCAGCAGCATACCTATAGGCTGGGGAACTCCCTTCTCGAAAGCACAGTGGCTGAAAGGGACCTTGGAGCCGCTATCGATTCCAAAATGAACATGGGCTGCCAATGTGAGGGCATGGTCAGTAAGGCTAACCACACCTTGTCATGCATACACAGATGTATCACGAGCAGGTCCAAGGAGGTGATCCTCCCCCTCTACGTGACATTGGTCAGGCCGCAGCTGGAGTACTGCGTCCAGTTCTGGGCGCCGCACTTCAGGAGGGATGTGGACAGCATGGAGAAGGTCCAGAGGAGGGCCACTCGCATGATCCAAGGACAGCAGGGCAGACCCTATGAGGAGAGGCTATGGGACCTAAACCTGTTAGCCTTCACAGGAGAAGGCTGAGAGGGGACCTGGTGGTGGCCATCTATAAACTTACCAGGGAGGACCAGCAGGCAATGGGAGAGACCCTGTTCCCCCAAGCAGCTCCCGGAGTAACAATGAATAACGGCCATAAGTTGATTGAGAGTAGGTTCAGGCTGGACATTAGAAGGCACTACTTCACTGTCAGGGCGGCTAGGATCTGGAACCAACTTCCAAGGGAAGTGGTGCTGGCTCCTACCCTGGGGGGCTTTAAGAGGAGGCTCGATAATTACCTAGCTGGGGTCATATGAGCCCAGTATTCACTCCTGCCCAGGGCAGGGGGTCGGACTTGATGATCTACTTAGGTCCCTTCTGACCCTACATCTATGGATCTATGAAATTAGTCTACTGTGCAGTAAAGTGTCTTGTGTAGACGCCTGCTGTCTAGGGCCTAAGATCCCCCCTGCAGCAGTTCTGGGTCCACCCAGCAGAGGGCAGCTGTGCTCACGCTAGCCCCCTCATTAGGGCAGCAGGGAGGCTCAGGTGACCTCCCCACCAGCTCCTCCAAGCTGAGCACCACCAGCCCTGTCAGTGTTTGCACAGGCACCTGCCAAGGCCTTCCAGGAGCTACGTAGCTGAACTGTGGCTGATGCCTTCTCCTGCCCAGTCATAGGGGGCCATGATGCCCAGGCTGAAAACTAGGGCCCTGCCTGTGATCAACAAGAGCTACTGGAGAAGTGGTGGTTGCAGTCCTGCTAGCATAAGGCAGGGCATGATGCTGCCTGCAGGCTAAGCCTGCTCCCAAATCCCCCCAGCACCTACATACCTTGGAGGCTCTAGCCTAGGTGACAGCATGGGAGTGGAGAGCACGCTGGTGGAAGGGGCTCCACCAGGGAGCCCTCAGTGTCAGCAGTGTTTATAATGAAGGAGCAGCTGCTGCCCAAGGGGAAAGCCATCCATAGGCCCATGGAGTAGTCCCCACTTCTGGCCAGGCTAAATGGCTGGAAGGCTCTTCAAGGTCATTTGGCCCTCCCAAGGATAACAGTGACTCTGAGACACAGCACACTCATCTCCTGCCGGGCCAGCGCCGAGAGAATGTGTCCTCATGCCCAGTGCTGACGGGTGGATGAAAAGAGGGACTGTGAGGCGGCCAGGGCGGCTGAACACTGCGCTGTTTGTGTCAGCGCCGGCAGCCGCTGCAGCACGTGGAGCGGGAAAGGCCCCAACACTAACAAGGCGGCTTGGAGCCCAGCAAGGGCCCTCCTGAGGGCTCGGCGGGGCAGGAGGAAGGAGAGACGGACGGATGGGGCGGGAGGGGAAGGGAGATGAGAGGTGGGTGGGCAGAACAAGGAGCGCAGTGTCGCCCTACCCAGAACCCTGCCAGCTGCTGGAAACAGGAAGACGGGGCAGGCTGCAACCTCTGGGCCTGATCCTGCAAGGTGCTGGGAACCCCACAGCTCCCTCCAGCCTTCGGGGAAGTAGGGTGTGCTCTGCACTTGGTAGGATCAGGCCCTTTCTGCCCTGTTCATGCTGGTGCCAAGTTACACTGTGCAATATCCCCCTCTAGCGGATGCTCTGCCAAAGCCCACTGCAGCCCCCAGGGACAAGGCAGCTCCTTGGGGGGCAGAGATGGACCTGAAGGTCTTGGGCCAAACTGCTGCTGAGCCAAAAGCAGGTCAGTGCCAGCCCATACTCCCTGGGGACAGGAACGCCAGGCCATGACACATCAGAGCAGGCTTCCAGCAGTGGGACTCGGGACTCCAGACCGCAGCCTCTGTATTGCATCCCACACACATGGGGCAAGAATCAGAAGCCAGTGCACCTCCTCCCTGCAGATCACGCTCAGACACTCACTGAGGCTGCTACCGCTGCGCACAGCACCGCTGCAGTGCTGGGGTTTCCAGTCACTGTTTCAGCAGCCTGGTGCTCGCTAGTGCTCTCTACAGCAAGTGCACAGTACTAGCCCTCAAAAGCGATCCCAACAGCAGTGTGCAGGGCCCAGTGCACATCCCCTTCTCATACAGCCTAGTGCACAGAAGCCAGCCTGGGTGAATTAGACCTGCAACAAAGGACAAGCACGCTGAGGCCATGCACCTGAGCACCCCTAAGGCCTGCAGTGGAGAGGTAAAAGAGGTCTCTTAGCCAGACTGCAACCTCACAGTGCTGAGCAGGGGGTTCATATGTCTCTGAGTGGCCAGAGAGCCACCAGAGCCTTTGTGCCCCCTGTGGGGAGCTGCACAGGGCATGGCTGTGGCTACGTGTGCCCAGAGCACCCAGGAGGCCTCTCCTGAAGCCATGGCTCCTACCGCTTTGCTGTCCCCTATGGGCAGGATGCTGCCCCCTTCTCTGCCAGCTCCATCCCATCACCTGTGAACTTTCCCGCAGGCGGCATCATACCCCAGTGCTCTTCCCTTGCGGGTCCCCTACGCTGGCGTTCCTGTACACTGCTCTCCATGTCTCAGTCTTGGGGGGGGCTCTCCCCATGGATCTTGCCTCTAGGTATAGTGCACTCGCCACCTGTAACCCCATCAGACCCAGCCCTGCCTGGGCTCCTGTCCCAGCTGCTGCAAGGGCCATTTGCTAGAAGAGGTGATGACCCTACTTCTTCCCAGAGACTGGAGCCATGCGCAGCATGTGCCATGTCAGCACAAGGGGCTGCACTTCATTAAGGGCTGCAGGAGTTTCACTTGGCCCCTGGCCACTAATAGCTGAGGTTTGGGTTTAAACTCGGGCTAAACCTTTGCTTTGATGCCTCTGAACACAGTAAGGTGAAGGGGGGCTGGTCACAGTGCCGAGCAACAAGTGTTAGTCGGAGGCCATGCAGGATGTTTGCTATGCTCCACGGGGAGGGAAGCTGGCGGGCAGGAGCGGGTGGCGAGGCGCTCGAGTTCAGGAGGGGAAGCAAGAGCTCCAGAGCCACAGATGTAGGGACCACGTGCTCCGAACTGCAAAACCGACATTCCTCTCCAAGTTAAAGCACTCGGTATGGGACCCTCCCCCCACGCTCCCCTGCTCCCAGCCTCCCCCTCAGCCTCAGAGCCACTCCAGCGAGGGGGAGGCAGCTGTCTGCCTCATTACATGTCTGTGGTTTGGAAGAGCTCCGCTCCGGGCGAGCTGGCCTGGTCTGGTCAGCAAGTCAGCAGCAGAGAAGATGAACCCTATGGAAAGAAGGGTTTGTGGCAAAGGGGAAGCTGCATTTCTGAGCAATGACTGCCAAGGATTAATTGGTAGGGGCAGAAGGAAACTGGTGGAGAAACACTGGAGTCACAGGGGGACCAGACTGTGAGTGGCCTGCAAATGACAGTGAACACCAAGGGCCTTGGGCTGCTCTCCACAGGCCTTTGGCTTTGGGGAGCAGGGCAGTGGTGATCTGAGTCTTCCCCATCAGTTGCTTTCTACCAGCAAGATTCCCAGCGTGAGCGATACCTAGATGCTGCACAGCCCCTGGACTGAAGCAGGGCATGAGGGGTGCCAGGTTTGGGGCAGCCCCTTTGCACTAGTGGAAAGGCCTGCCCCACCCAGGACATGGCCCAGGGCAGGAGTGGTATGTGCACACAGAGGAACCGGGGAGGCTTTCGGGTTAGGGTGTCTCTCCCCTGCAGGCCCCCAGGGCAGCGGGGATGCAACCTGGAGCAGGAGATCCCCTTCCACACTGAACACATGGCCAGCAGGAGCGGGCCAGATGATGGAACGGCCCATTCACCACGATTTCTGCAAACAGAGTCAGCACAATTGCTTGGTTGTGATTGGTGACCGCTTTACTCTCCTCATGCATTCCCGCCAGGGAGCTGTGAAGATATCTGGGCACTCTGACAGCGTCACAAATCTGAGCCCAAATGACCCATGACAAGAGCCTGCTCTACACTACAGAGCCATGGCAGCCTCCCTGCAGTAAGGAAAAGATTACTCCCCCTCACTGACAGGGCTGGGCTTGGCGGATGCCTTTTGTAGAAGTCTTGTCAGCTTAGCTGTAAAGCAGTAAAATGACGGTGACAGAAAACCCATCTGGCACCTACAGTGCATTTCCATGGGGAGGGCTCTGCCCATGCAGCTGCAGTGACAGCTGCCCTGTAAAGTAGACAAGGCCCTTGCTCATGCCGGGACCTGGGAGACCTGGGTTTTATTCCTGACTCTGCCACTTGCCTGCTTGTTGTCCTCGAGCCAGTCACTCCCTTTCCCTGTGCCCATCAGTAACTGGGTGGTAATGCTCTCACTCTCCTTCGAGATGTACTAGTCAGAAGTGGGGCTGGGTGGTTTTAGTTCTACAGGAGCAGCACGCCTTGTCTCTCTAGCTACAACTGCGTAGCACCAACCCTGCTCTATGAGCGAGGCTCCTGGGTATCGCTGCATTACAAGTAGTTAATACCAGTAACAGATACTGTTCCATGAAGTAAAGCTCATCACCCACCCCAGAGTGGTTTTCTCTGAAAAAATCATCGGGCTGGCAGCAGGGGTAGCCCTTCTCCTGTCTAGCTAGTGAAGAACATCCACCTGCTGCCACGTGCTCATTTCCCCATTGACTTACAGGGGACTGATGCAAGGATCGGGGGGAACTGGGTTTGCCTTTTTGCTTCTGCATGGTGGCTTCAAAACTGAGGTCTTGTCTGCCTTGAAGTAATTTATGATGAGAAGAAAGCTACTGATATTATGACCTTACAGGAGCCATAAGTGATGATAGGTGAGCTCCTTCCTATAAGGGCAGGGCATTTTAGTTGGAGGGTAGACAACTCTTCAGCTGAAATCCTTTCCGTACCTGAAGCCAGTGGCAACTGCACTGACTTCAGCAGGGTTGAGATTCTCATCTTGAGCTTTTTGCTTTCTCTTGTCATTAAGTAACTACAACAGCTAAAGAGCCCAAGGGCCATCGCTGAGAGGAACAGCGCAAAGTTACAGGAACACGTAGGCCAACTGCCCAGGCTGAGACACAGCTAAGGAACATTATAAAGGGAGTCAGTCACAGCTGAAGACTAGAAAGTGAGAGCCTCCATTACGTATGCCTGGAGTGTGCCCAAGCATGTCCAGGGCATACCAGTATGGATATGCTTTTCAGACCTCCTTTATACATCATTTACAAAGAAAAAAACGAATCAGTGCCAGCTCACTAGAATTAGGATTAATGGAATGGAAAAAAAAAAAAGAGTGAAACCAAAGGCTAGACAAGAAGGAAGGTGCCCAGTAGGGAGGTCCCAGGGCACAGCATCCACAGGCAGGAACTAAAACCTCCTCCAGGCAGGAGCTTAAAGCTGGAATTGGGAATGACCTGGTAAGGGCTGCTTTCTAGGCACCACAGAATAAGCACAGAGGCCTCAACAGACATACCGAACAGCTGGGATAGGCTTGTTAGGTGGGGAGGGAGCAGTGGGGCTGGTGGCCATCCTCCGTCTGAGTAGCAGGGAGCCCTTCCCCTGGCCTCACATGACATCCCCTCCACCCCCAGGTTTCCTAGCTTTTCGCTTTGTGGGGAGACATCCGCTCCGTTTCGTGTGATGTAATCAGGACAATAATGTTCCGTGCACTAAGTGAATCCAGACGGCTGGGGGCTAGAGCCTCTTCTGCAGACCCTGAGCTGTCTCCCGGCTCAGCCTCAAATCTTCTCGGCACCAAGGCACCGCAGACTGGACGGGCAGCTCCAAGGGTCTGAGAAGCACCCCCTGCCCTCCAAGGGCCTCAAGGGCCATGGCTCATGGTGGGAGGGCAGACACTATGTGGGACTGGTCAGGAGTAACGGGTGAGGCTTGGGCTGAGACAAACAGCACACCCCTCCCATCACAGCAGAGGAGGCAATGCTGCGCAGGGAAAAACCAACCAACCCTGAGGGACAATGGGAAGTACTTGGGAGGAGGTCACCAGGCCACTCACCTGTCCTGCTGCCCTGGAACCAAGGGCACTGGAGAGTGGAGGGTGATGGGCCAAGCAGGGGCATGCCACCCACTGGGGCAGCACTGGGCTGCAGAGTGGGGCACCACTGGGCCCCAGCTAGCAGGCCAAGTTGGCCACAAATCAGGACCTTGCCCTTCCCATAAACCAACCCTAACAGGGTCTTCCTCTGACGGCTCACCAAGTGCTCTCTGCTGGAGCTGCTGTTCTTACTGTGGGCCCGAGCACCTGGTTCGGTTGGCAGGTTTTCTCCTGGCAAGGCAAAGTGCCCAGGGTCCCTCCTCCTGTGGCTACTGACGCCATCCGCCTGCCCTGCTGCTGAATGCAGTCTCCAGCAGCACAAGCTCCACAGCTCAGCAAGCACTGGGACCCCCTGCCCAGCATGGCCTGTGGGGGCAGAGGAGCTGCAGCTGCAGCAGCGCCCTGAACAGAGCCCAGGCTGCGATCTCGCTCTGGGGCAGAGGGGGGGCCCGTTCCCCAGTCCTGTTCCCTCCTCTCACTGCATTAGTTGTCAGGGTGGAGACACAGAGGAAAAACACTCCTCAGGCATGGCTTCATTATGGCTAACTAGGACCAATCATGCAGGAGGCGCTAGCTGGGCTGGTTGCCCTGCTCTGGGCTTTCTTCTGTTATAGCCCCTTGCCCCCCCAGTGGCTCTTCTTACAGGGACAGGACAGAAGTCCTCCAGAGAACAGTGGAGGCCGCTGTCCCCTTCCAGGGGCTGGGGGCTCCAGAGATCGCACTGCTCCCTGTGGGATCAGGCAATGTGTTGTGGGGAACCCAGCTAGGGCAGCAGAGCAGACAGACTGTGTGCCCCTGTACAGTTTAAACCTCACCGCTAGACAGAGTGCCGCTGTGCTGGGCACGCTTTCCTCCTCCTACACCTCATCCCAGGACTTCAGGTCCCAGTCCTGGAAACCTGTCTGAATCTTGCTGGGTAAAGCTGCTCCACACCCCCCAGCCTGTGCACACGGTCCTCCCAGTGTAGCCTGAGAAGCCCGTGTTGCAGCTGCCTGCAGCTGGCTGGCATCAGGAAGGTCCCTGGCATGGCAGGCAGAGGGCTGTGGGTGAAGCCATTAGGACTGAACCCAGGACTCCCTTCAGCAGGCCACAGGGTGGAGGCAAGGGGCTGGCTCAGATTGCTGATGCGCCAGGCCCTGCAGCTCTGCTGTAACATGCAGGTCTGTCAGATAGCTCCTACAATGCAGCTCTTACCATCTGGTGCCCGACTAAGGGGAACGTATTACAGGCTGGCTGGGCTGCACCGGCCTGGCCATGCCCTAGGGTGAGGGGCATGTGATAGACATATGTGAGGGGCTGGGGCACCTGAGGAAAATGCAATGTTTCAATGATCCTCCCCTACAAGACAGTTAAACTGGGGAGGGAGAAGGGGTAGACAAATAATGCTAATGGAGAAATGAAAGATAGCTACAATAGCCGGAGCCAATCCTGTCATGCCTGGACCGCCCCCGCTTCCCCAACCTGTCCCCAGCACATCCTCTTACTCTGGTCCTGTTCCCACCAACACACAGCTGTTGATACCCTTCAGTCCTGATCTCCAGCCCCCAACCTTGGGGGGCCCGGGCTCCCCACATACAGCTCTGCTGGTGCCCTCAGTTTTGGTTTACAGCCCCATATATGCATAAATGCCTGCACACTTCTACTGGCATCTGCAGGCACAATCCTCTACATCCACCAGTGTCTACAGGAGCTGCACATCACCCTTGTGCACAACCACCCCCTCAGTTTGCATGCACACAGGCTGACACCTCCACATGACCCAGAGGGGCTATCCTAGAGCACACCAGCCTTTGTCCTGCCCAGAGCACACGCACATTTCTGACAGTAGCAAGCCAGCGCCGAGCCAGGCAGAGGCCCCGTGGGGATGCAGCAGTCGGGATCAGAAACACGCTTCATGGGAGAAAAAATGCAAATCCCAACCATGCAGTCAAAGCGCTTAAAGAGTGAATTGATAAACGAGGCCGTGCTTTGTGCCACTGCCAGCACCTCCACCCGGGGGAACTTGGCAGGGATCAAAGGCGTGAAAGAACCCAGTATATAGAGTTTGGCTGGACAGCAGGCAGGGGCAGGGGACAGGGGACAGTGCCTGCCTGGGCAGATCTGCAGGGCGGGGAGAGCAGGAGCCCAAGGGCCATTGTGGAGAGGAACAGCATGAAGTTACAGGAACATGTAGACCGACTGACCAGGCTGAGGGACAGGCTGTAGAAGCAAAGCGAGTAACAGAGCTTGGAGCCCTGGCATAATATTATGCCCCAACTCATCCATCCAGCCTTTGGAAGCCCAACCCCAGCATCTGCCTTTGCAACCCAAGCCCCTGGCATCTGATTCCCTGAACCCCTACCCCCACCATATCCCTGTCTGCTGGCACTTGGTCCCTGTGCTCCAATTCCCATCAGCACCTGCCTCGTATGTCCCACCCACATCACACCTCAGCCCTAGGCCCCCTCCTTTTAAAGCCACCCAGGACAATCACAAAGTGCTACAGCCTGCACCCAACTGCCAGGGCATTGGCTCCCTCCCATCAGCTGGCACCCTATGAATTTCAGGTGAGGCTTGAGAGAGAAGCTGAATACCACAGAGAGAAAACAGAACAGAAGCTGGATGTCCACACACCAAGGCAGCATTGGCATAGTCATGGAGCTACAAACTCTGGCACGGAGGCTGTACTCTCACTGGGTGCGTCTACATGTTCATTAATGCACAGTGCCTACCGCGCATTAAATTTAGTACTTGCAAAAGGAAGTACTAAATAAATGTGCAGTAGTCTGCCCTACTGCGCATTAGCATGATTGCATGCTTTTCTGTGACAATTAATGTGCAGTAGACTAATACTACTGGACGTTAGCATAATAAGACAGGTTTTGCGGTGATGCTGTAATATGCAGTCAATCAGTCTACTGAACACTAAGTGTCTCATGTAGATGCGCCCACTGTGTAGCTGCCTGGCTAGAATGGCATTGCCCAGGCATACACATAACTTGGCTGAGTCCCAAAACTTTATTACAGAAAAAAAGATCCAAAACAAGTGAGT
The DNA here is from genome assembly GCF_000455745.1 of Alligator sinensis. Classification (NCBI taxonomy): domain Eukaryota; kingdom Metazoa; phylum Chordata; order Crocodylia; family Alligatoridae; genus Alligator; species Alligator sinensis. Next base: position 78,153 of record NW_005842390.1, read on the forward strand.
GTTTGATCCAGAAAGAGCACCCCTGATGGCTTTATCCATAAAGCCTGGGAGAGAGCATTTGCCTAGGGAATAGGAGGCCCAGGTTGTAGCCCCGCAAGGGGTTTTGAACCTGTATTGCCCGCTTCCTAGCAAAGGCCATGGGCTAAACATCTCTCTCCAGCCCAATCTTGAAAATGGCCCCCTAGATGGCCGAGGTGAAAGATCTATGGGGCAGGAAGAGAAAAGCAAGGTAGAGGGAGTATGGCTCAGTGAGATTGATGGTGCCCTGGAAGGAAGCTAGCTGTGAGTTCCAGTCTGGGCTCTCTATCCCCCCAGGGACAATAATGCAGAGGTATAGAGCTGGCCTTGCCCATCTATGGAGGCTGAGATGACACCACCAAAGCCAGACCTGTTCTGTATGGCTTTAGCTGTGTGGCTCCTAACCGACCTGGTGAGAGAGGGGCTTCCTTTGGGGAGGTGGGACATCAGGAAGACAGGAGGGAGCATGGTGGACTCCTATCCATCCTAAAGTTGAACAAGAGCTGGCAGGATGATCCTGGCTGGGCAATGCAGGCTCCTGAAGAACAGGGACCTAGAAGTTGATTGGGATTGCTAGGGCACAAAGCCAATGGCTGTCCTCTCAGTACCCTTGGCACTAACTCTGGTGAGGCTTCTTGTTCTGGATTGACCCCTGTGGAGCATGGAGAAGGACTTGGCCTGCCCTGCACTGTTAGGATTACCTTGACTGCATAGCCTTGCACTCCTTGCTGCAAGTCTCCCACCCCTGTCAGTAGCTCCAGCCTTAGATAAGCCTGCACAGAGCACTCCTTGGCATGGGGGTGGTGGGTGATGGCAGTGCCCTGAACAGGAAGGCTTTGGGATGATATGGAAGGCTGGACCCCAGCATAGACAAGGTTCAGACCTGTGGGGACATCAAGATCTTTTGATGGAGCAGCTATAAACTCCTTTCAGTGTGTGGGGTCTACCCATGGTTAGTAAACACCGCAGTCCCCAGCTGTTCTCAGCTCTTCTATCCTGCCAGCAGAATCAGCCCAGCTGCAAGGAAGGACACAAACAAAAACTCTGTGGGCCCCAAGACAGGGAACTGAAAGTGGGAAGAGGCAGCCCCAGGAAACAGCAGCGTTCACATGCAGTGTCCCTAATGGGCAGCCATGATGGAGGGGATGGGCAATCTATAAGGATGTGTCTAGTGCAGGGGTGGGCAAAACGTGGCCTGGGGGCTGGATGTGGCCTGCCAGGCCATTTTATCCGGCCCATGGGGCCCCTAAAAACGTAGAAAATTCATATTTATTTGCCCCTGGCTGCCTAACATGCGGCCCTCAATGGCTTGCCAAAACTCAGTAAGTGGCCCTCTGCCCAAAATAATTGCCCACCCCTGATCTAGTGGCCTTAGCAGGGCAGTGGGAGTCAGGACACCAGGGTTCACTTCTTTGTCAGCCTTGGGTTGGCGTCTCCCTCTGGGAACAACAGCTCCCCTCCAAGGGGCTCAGATAGTCTCCAAAAGCCCTGGGATGAAAGGTGCTTGGAAAATGAAAGGCCTTATAACAGATATGCACTATCCTGACATCCCAGGACCCTGTTCAAAGGCAGGCAGGAGCACTGCATACAGCGCATGCAGTGAATAGGATCATTAAGTTCATGGTGATGATGGTGGTGCCAAGGAGATCCTGTCATGAGCACTGTCCCAGGACAAGAGACCGTAGGCCACCACAGGACTATCCTGGCTCTCTCCCACCACTCCTCTGAACCACAGCTTAGTTAACTGAGCAGAGCAGGCAAATATGTACGTGCTGAAACACCCTAGTAGCTCCTCCAGCATTTCACTGCAGCCCCCCAAGTGTTTTAAAAGGACCCTTTCAGATGGAGCCTGTGCTACAACAGCCAGGGGCTTAGCCTCCATCTGCCCAAGCCCACCTTAGGTAGGAGCCTGCCACAGCCACCAGCTACTCCTGTAGCCCAGGTAGCAGCAGCTCAGCTCTGTAGTGCTGAAGGCTGCCCAGATCCAGCCTCAAGGGCAAGGTGTTGCTGTACAAGGCTGCAGCAGGACTTGGTTGCATATGATCTCCTCTTCAGAAGAGTGAGCTTTCTTAGCACAGGGACCAGTATCTGTGCTGAGTGGCTGCTATTCAAACACTGTCAGAAGGGCATGGTCCAATGGTGAGCAGGGGCAGACAGTATATGTGGGAGATTTTTGGCTTTGGCTCCCCCTTGGCCTTACAAGGCACCACTTCAGAGAGACGTGGTGCTAAGCACTGTTATTCTCACTTCCCAAGCAGGCTGGTCTTATCAATGGATGCTGCTGCTGACAGTGCCAGGATCCCTCCTCAACCATTACTGCAGTGCCAGAGCCCCTCACCCTGCCACCCCAACCTTGTCCTCACTACCAGTGTGAGATCCTTCTGCTACTTCTCCATGGAGAACTGCCTCCAGCTAGGAAAAGTGTTCATAATGGCTGTGACATGCCAGCAATTGTCCCACAGTAAATGCAAACCTCTAAGCAAGTAGCAGGCCCCCCCCAGGAGCAGGCTAGAATCCCCCTCTGCCCCTGGCCTTCCCCTCCTGGGTTTCCCCATTAGCGGGGTGGCTGGGCAACCCCAAGGAGTGCCCTACTCATCTGTACCCAACCACAGTCCCATGGACTGGCTGACAGGAAGCACCTTCTGGGGGAAATCCTGCAGGGGAGGGGCGCTCAATATGGTTAACTCCATGGCGAGAGCCCTCACAGTCACTTCCCGAGCTACTGAAGATAGGAACTGAGACTTGAGCTTGTACATTGAAGTAGTGAGGGAAGTGCTCCAACATGGGAGAAAAGGGAAGATCAGGAGGCAGAAATCCCCTCCCCTGTTCCCCTGGGCAGGCAACACCCAGCGTGGGCTCCCCCACACAACGCCGGCAGACTCCTGCTCTGACCTGCAACTGCAGCCACTCCATGCATAACTCACCCTGTGTCCCAGTCCTCCCTCTGTCTCACCCTAGTCCTGAGGTCCATACACAGCTTTGTTGGGATCCCTCAAGCCTGACCTGAAGCCCCCATCTACTATCTTAATCTAGCCCAGCTCTGGGTGCCCCAGACACAGATCTGCTAGCATCTCTCATCTGCTACATCCCCTGCTGCCCAGAGCTCCACACGTTGCTGTACTGGGAGCTCTAGCGGAGAAGATGGCACCTTGTCAATTTGGAAAACATGTCGTTTTGGCAAAAAGAATGCCAACCAGTAGCACTTCTCTCCCCTCAGGACGATCCCACAATAAGTCCAGGGGCCCAGTCCTGCACTGGGCATTAGGATGGGCCCAAACACCCCAAGGTGTGGCCAACTGCACCCTCAAACCCTTTTTCCCCTTTTCCCTTGACTTTTCAGACTGGAGTCCAGGGTCTCCCAATAAGCAGGAACAGGGCCAGGCTGCCGAAGAGGCCCCTGGTAGTGCACCAAAGCTGCATGGGGGAAGCACAGAAACAAAATCCATCTTAGAGCGCATGAGGATGAAAGCAGAACCAGCTGCACAGCTTGCAGCCAAGGCTGCATTTGTAGGACATGGTTAAGGGGTAGAGGCGAAAGCAGGGGTGGGCAAAATGCGGCTTGAGGGCCGGATGCAGACTGCCAGGCCATTCTATCTGGCCTGCAGGGCCCCTAAAAATTCAGAAAATTAATATTAATCTGTCCTGGACTCTCTGTCATGGGCTAATCTGTCATGCAGCCCTTGATGGCTTGCCAAAACTCAGTAAGCGGCCCTCTGCCCAAAATAATTGCTTGCCCCTGGGCTAAAGCCTGGTCTTGCAGGGTCTATAGATTAGGTGAGGGGGCCACTGGCAGAGTAGCGTGAGGGGTAAACAGGGCTGGGAGAGGAGAAAGTTGTAGGTTAAGACTGGGGCACCAGCAGAACTGTGTGTATGAGGAGCCAAGGGCAAGAACAGCAGAGATTCTAGATCAGGACTGAGGAGCAGGGACAGATCTGCTTCCAAGGAGTCCACGGCTGAAGTGCCAGGGGACTCTGGAGCAGATATGAGGAACATTAGCAGGGCAAGTGATTGAGTGTAAGACCCCAACCTGCCCGAATGCAGAGCTGTCCCTGTGCCATTGCCCAGAAAGGCCCCATCCCAAGGAACAGTTTGGCTGTGCTGCAGCTGCTGCCTCCAAATCAGTGAGTTTGTGGAAGCACTCGGATGCATGCCAGGCAGAGCAGCTGGTGAGCTGGGAATCCCCAGGGAGCGCTGCTGGAGGGCACAGCTCCCTCCAGAGCAAGAGGAGCACAGTTGCACCCCTCTACCTCGAGCTAGGACAATACCCATGAGGAAGAAAAAACAAGGTACGGGTGGCGGAAGGGGAGGAAATATAGGGGAGTCTAACTTTGCCCATGGGTGCCTGTGGCAAGGCAGGAGTCAGCTGGGACTTCAGGACTGTGAGGGATGTTCAGCGAGGCTGGGCATTGTAGGAATCGCTGCGCACATGCTGGAGAACGAGTGCTGCATAGTGGATAGATCAAGGATGCTCCCCTCCCCGCACATGCTGACACCACACTGGCCAGGAAACTTCTCTTCTCAGCTCTGCGATGCAGTTTTGGACCAGTCACTTTGTTTTTATAGCCCTGTCTCCCCAAAGCAAGATAAGATAACAATACTGAGACCCTGGAAAGCAGCTCAGGACAGACAGCACATGCTAGACAAGTGACTCATCACTGTTTATTATTATTAGGCACACAACCCAGTCCTGACCCCCAGGGCAACCCACATGAGCACAGCCTGCAGGCTTCTGTCCCCCTCTAGCGAGTAGGAAGAATCTATTACTGCTCCCAGCTAAAGGAGCTTCTGTAGCACACGCAGTGGTGGCTCAGCTATTTAGTACTTAAAGTCTGGGCTCAAACTCTTTTGCGGCCCTGACATTGAGGAAAGAAGGGCAGGTCCCCCGAGCCCAGCCCTTGTCCTAGAAAAGTCAGTAGCCAGACTGGAGGCAGCATTCCCTCTAAGCTGCGTGGCATGCGCAGCCACACTCATGCTACACTGCCAACTTAGAGGGAACACCGACTCTAGAGGAGGTTGTAAAGAGAAATATAGGCAACACACTGGGCCCCTGGTCTTGGCCAGTTACAGGAAAGGTTGGTTTTTTTTTTTAATTTTGTGTCTGGGGCACAATTAGTCAAATTAGTTCTGAATTCCATTCGCTGAGCAGAGCTCCACCGTTCTGGTCCACATGGTGCTACCACCAGGAGGTATCTTACCTCCAGACTCTTCAGACTGGGGCTTCAGATACTCTCAAATCCATGGCAGGCATCCTATGTGCAAGCCCCAGGCCTGGAAATCTTGAGGTTCAAACGCCCTCAAGTATTGCTTGCCTTTAGCCAAAAGGCCAACAGAACAAGCTAGAGAGAAGTCCCCCATCTGTGTAAAAATAGCGTGTAGCCAAGATCCTCCCATCGGGATGCTACAGTAGACTCTCATAGGGGTGCCTGCCTGCAGTGCAATGGAGAAATCTTCACCCTCAACTACACAAAGCCATTCAAGGTCAGGAAGAAGGGTTTCTCCCTTTCCAGGTATAGCAAAACTACAGGACCGATGCTACCTTCCACCTGGTGGTGATCATGGGCATGTCCCCTGCTAGGTACATACAGGAACAACCTTCAGACACATCTCTGCCTCAAGGAACAAGTGGGGCTGGTGACTGCTGGGGGAAAGCGGACCTTGAACCTGGTTTTGGGGAAAGGGCATCCTGAGCCACAACTGGATAGCCGGGCTGTCCAACTTCCAAGCCATACACTTCATGGATGACACGGACGTGGGCCACGTGCTGCAAGGGCCAAAGCACTGGTCCCTGAGCTGTGCAGACCCCCTGCCCACTGCAGACACCTCTACATGCACTGTGTGGCCCTGGACTCAGTGCTACACAGTCCAGGCAGCAGAGGCTATCTCACCCCCAGCGAGGCAGGAATAGGCAGTCGGAGGTGGGAGGGGGAGCTGAGAGCAACAAGGGGAGCGGCAGCCCAGGAGGACCCGGGGGCTGCGACTTAACATCTCATGAGCAGCACGCGGCCACAGGCCGCCAGTTGGACAGCCCTGCCCTTGCTGTTCTCCACCTCACCAGCAACCCAACCCTGCGCTGCCTGGGCCTCCTGCGATGAGCCTAGCTGTGCCGGCAGCACGCTGTGCCAGAAATACACAGCAGCTTGAATACAAGAGCCACGAGCCCTGGAGAGCCGGCACAGACTCGCCTGGCAGGAGGGGCTGTTTGTTGCTTACCTCAGCCCTCCGGAGGGGGATGGCACGGCTCTCTCAGCAGCCCAGACCCGTCCCAGCTGCAGACCTGCCTCTGCGCACCCCTTTCCTCTGACTCGCATGTGCCAGTATTGCCTCTGGCCAGGGACTCACCGAGTGCACCCTGGCCAGAGCCGGACCCATATCCCTTGGGCAAAGGGCTGGGACTCTTCTTCAAGCTAAAGACCTGGGTCTGGCCAGACTTCCCCTTTGCTCATGTACAGAGTCGGTGGCTGGTGCCTTTTCCTCACAACTTCCTCATGCAGGCGCCTGCTTCCCCTTCTCAGCTGGGTCCCAAGCAGACCATCTAACCGGCTGCTAGACAAGCAGGGAAGGCAGGGCGGATTTGCACCTTGCAGACTAACCAAGGTTTACGTCTCCCGGAGAAACCAGAGCTAGGCAACCTCGGCTGCTGGCTTCAGAGGCTCTCCCCATGCCAGGCACCATTTCCAGGCCCTTCCCGGGCTCCTGGGGGATCCGGCACTGCTGCAGGGGAGGCGGCGCCCGCTCCGGAGGGCAGGGCTGTGGGGGCTCCGCGCCCCCCGCCCGGGACTAGCAGCGGGTCCCGAGGCGGAGCGGGAAGAGCGCGGCCGAGGGAGCAGCACAAAGCCGCGTCCGGCCCCG